>NC_086160.1:35576187-35901187 GCF_035149785.1 Candoia aspera
TTTTCTCTATTCCAAGATCTGAGTTCTCCCAAAGATGGTAGGGAATACCTACCAATACATTGTAAAATGTGTGACAAAAGTTTAGTCCACTGATTTCCAGCTGTGTAATGGAGAAAACAGAATTTGCAAGATAGGATTCTTGAAGGCTTTCTATTTTCTTATAGTGGCCCAACAATGCAAGGTGTATGCAAACAGTGATGGAAGGTAGCTCTACCTTCATCCTTAAATAGGCAGCAGGGGAGCCCTGGGGGAGGCCCAAAATCTTCCTTATAAAGTTGTTTTGGACTACTTCCAATTGGGCAATGACCTTCTCATCCCACCCCCAAATCTCAGCCCCATACAGCATCTGGGCTATCACCTTGCCTTGGAATATTTTAAGTACGGGGGCTACCAATTGCCCTCCTTTAGAATAGAAAAATGTCAGAATGGCACCTACTATACACTGAGCAGTTGCCAAGACATTAGATAAGTGTACTTTCCACAAAAGGGACTTTTGAAAGGTGATGCCCAGGTATTTAAAGGAAGGACATTGCTCTATTAGTTGGGCATTAATTGTCCATCTGAAGGCCCTTATTCAGAAATATACCAATGAGCATATAAAACATCTCTATGTCGCTTTTATTAATCTTACCTCTGCCTTTGATTCCATTGACAGGTCTCAACTATGGGAGAAATTAGTTAGGACAGATACTGATAAGCACCTTCTTATACTAATTATAGAACTATATACTGACATTATAGCTAGGGTAAAAACGGGCCCACAAGGGTCTTTGTCAGATCCCATTTTATTGGAGAGAGGGGCTGTCTACTTGCTCCCTTTTTATTTAACTTCTATATTCATGATGTCATAGAGGCCATGAAGTCACAAAGTTTTTTCTCCCCTTCGCTTAATGGACAGAAAATCTCAATGTTATTGTACACTGATGACATGGCTCTTATTTCCTATACTGAGATTGGCTTTAGAAGATTATTGACCAGACTAGCTGCTTATTGTGAAATGGAAAAACTGAAGATAAATTACAGTAAAACTAAAGTAGTAGTTTTTGGCAAAAGTAATATTAAACATAGAATTTCAGATTAAAAAGTTACTAGAGACAGGAGAAATAATCAAGCAGACACAGCCCTCTGAAAATAAAACATAAAATCACTGTTCCTCTGTGATTCAGCGGTTATCTAAATAAATGTGGCTGCTTTCAGATTTCCAATCTACAATTTGCAGGTTTGTAAAGCAAAGGAAAGCTGAAGTAAGATCATAAGCACAGAGACAATTTCACTTAGTGGCCACTTCGGTTAATGACTGAATTGCTGGTCCCAACTATGGTAGCTAAAGAAGGACTACTTGTAGTCCATACAGTTGATATAGAAATGAACTTAATGCAGGGAATAAAGCTGAATTTCTTATTACAGTTATATTGTAGAATTACAATTGAATTGCTACTGCTATTATTATGCCTTCTCCAATCTGGTTTCTTCCAGATCTTTTGAGACTCCCAGAAATCCCAGCCAGCATATGTTTGTGCGTATGAGAGCATATGTTTGAGTGTATGAGAGAAAGATAAAGAGCATGTGTCACCAAATTTTGAAGTGAATATCATATCTCCTAAGAGTTGTGTTTCTATTAGTGACTCTAGGCACGTGATAATTGCATAACATGAAGGCAGAATTTTAGATTACTGTCTGTGGATTATTATAATAAATGGTCTAATCTGAATGCATTCCTATGGCAAAAACAAAATGTATTGTGGCTTAGCATTACCTGTACATTTAGGCCAATATATATGTTCCAGGATTGGAGAAGAAAAAGGACAGTTCCCTTTTCTATCAGCCCATCAGAAGCTCTTCTCTGACTGCTAAATAACAGAACACTCTCTGCCCTAAGCCAGGGTTTAACACGGAGTTTGGAGATGGGAACTGTGTTTCCTCATTTCTAATTCTTTTCTCAAGATATACTGTAGTAAGTGTATCTGGGACTTGAGAAAGTCCATTCATTAAAAAAAAACAACCACGTACACCCCAGTCTAACATGCTATTTCATCTATTTTCCCTTTCTCTCTGCATATCTTTTGTTTGGAAAAAGACTTGTGGATTTTCAGATGAAACAACTATTCCATGTTTCAGATCCTGCCTCCCTGACTTTCTCTGTTTGTTCCATTATCATAAACCTTTCGAAAACTCATGGGCTTCTAATATGAATTTTGATTTTTTTAAAAAAATATTTATTTCAAGTGTGTGTGTGTGTAAATCTACATCAGTTCTCAAATATATACCCACTTCTCTGCTCTTGTGGATGGCCCATTTTGCTTCCAGATTATAGGTACTTACATATATATGCTGTGGCTGGGACTGACACTGGCACACATATTTTTATATTAAATATTCATAGTAACAAGGCATATTTCTAGGAAATGTTTTTCAATATTTTTCCTGTTTGTGACCATCGGACTTCAGTCTTACGATTCTATTTCTCCTGCAGTATTCGCTATCTTCAACAATTTTCTTGTTCTCTTCTTAATATACAATGTTTATCTTTATAATAAGAAATATGGAGAGTGAACTCCAAGATATATAGAAGTAAAAAGTCCAGGAAAAGAGCAAGTGAAGAACTGCATTTTCAGAAGGACAGTTGGGAAATGGACTTAAAGACAAACACAAAGGTAGAAGCCATGATAACAGGACCATGATGCAGCCTCTTCAGGGTTTGAAGGAGAGAGCTGGGGCGGAATGGTCCACCGCACTGTAGTTGGAGCTGTTTATCTTGTCACTGCTGTACAAATACCTATTCTATATTATCATACTTAAAAAGTACAGTAGTGGATCCATTTCATATTTGAGCTAAGCAAACAGTAGGTTACTGCAAGTTTCTTGAACTCCTCAGTGAGGCCTCACACTGCTTCTACTGTGGGATTGAATCAACACCTTTTTAGGTACATGCGTGATCAATATACTGTTTGCCAAACCATTAAGCCCTTGCCTTACATGGCTATTTTCCTGTAATCTAATTTTTTAAAATATAATCAAAGCATACTACATGAATAGATTAATGTAAATGAGTACTTACCGTGTTACCAAGATATCTTCAGGCCGTTCTCTTTCTAAAAGGTGCCGGAAATAATCTTCTACAGCCAGAGCAGTTAATGTTTTTTTGAGATATGGGTAGTAGAGGGGGTGGCGTGCTATGACACCTGTTCACAAAGAAACAGAACACAACCATTTGTTATTCTACATGGACCATCACACAACCATGTTACTATCTTTAAAAAAATAATTCAGTCCACATTATTTTAAACTCCAGCTGCTTAAGACTAAACCTACATATCTTCGTAGTATCAACCAATCTTTTCTGCCCTAGATTTTATCGTATTTATTTGTTTGTTAAATTTATAATCTGCCTCAATTGTCCAAGTGAATGTTGGTGACATGTTAAAACATGTTAAAACAATAAAACTAGCAGAAAACTAACAAACCAAAAATTCAACAAAATGCCAAAATATATTATTAATGTTAAAAATGTTAAAATAGAGTCATACATCTTCTACATTTTTTTAGTTTTGAAAAGATATTTTATTTATTTAAAATATTTAGGTATCATATTTTGCCAAGCGCTTTCAGAACCAATTAGAGCAAGAAACAATAATATACAAACACTACATGTTTAGAAAACCACATTATTTCTTCTTTCCAAATAGAGATGCATCAAAAGAGTTCAGAAGGATTATGCTGAATTAGTAAACAAACCTAAAAGAAGGTTCTCATTGTTTGACTTGTGCTGAAAATAAGGATACATATAATTACAATAGCCAGTACCAATTTTTTTTTCTGGTGTAGAGAGAGCTGTTTCCCTCCACTTTTGCTCCAGCAATCACTCATATACTAGCACAGATCCAGGCAGATTTGGGATTATTAAAGCATATTTATTGGGTTAAAAATTTAGACTAATCCATTTTTCTTTTTTTAAATGCAGCTCAAAGGAAGATCTTGCTTGTCCTAGTCACAACCAAACTAGTTGAACTTAGCTGATAATAAAAACTAAAGCTTAGCTTAATTATCTCAGAAGGTTCTACAGTACACAGATGAGTGAATTCATAGCAAATCTTATTACATATATGTGATTTGATTTATCACGTATAAGTCTGTTACGTAGGTCTATATGTATTCTAATACCCTCATTTCAAACAGATTTGCTGAACACAAAACAAAATTCTATCATTTTAGAGTTAATTGTATGAAATAACTGAAAACATCTAAGTACCTCAAATATAGCCATCTTATGGGAAAAAGCAAAGTAGTTTTCTAATTAAACTAATATTTAATATGTGAAATAGATTGTCTTGACATACTTCAGAATTCTTTGATTCTTGCTATTGCAATCCTATGGATTAGCTTGCCTCAATCTAGATAATAACCCTAACCCTCCAGATAGGTAACTAACTTTCAAAATTCTCAGAGATGACCATGCTGGCAGGGAATTCTGGCCATAACAGCCTGCATATTTCTTGGATGTTCAGGTTGAAGATGCATGATTGAGGATCAGTTTAAAGCTGGTACTACAACCTAAGAATAATGTACCTTAGCAATTCATGTATCACTACAGGTAGTCCTTGCTTAGTGACCACTTGTTCAGTGACCATTCGAAGTTATGATGGCACAGAACAAATGGTACTTACCACCAGTCCTCAAAGTTCCAGCCATTGCAGCACCCCAGTGGTCACGTGATCACAATTTGGGCACTTGGCAACCAGCTTGCACTTATGATGGTTGCAGCATCTACAGTCCCATGACTGCAATTTGCGACCTTCCCTGCCAGCTTCCCACAAGCAAAGTCAATGGGGAAGCTGGCAGGGAAGGTTGCAAGTTCCGCCACTTTTTCTCCCAAGGATCCCTACTACAGAGTACGAGATCCCAAGGATCTCATACTCTGTAGCCCCCACCTGCCCACATTTTGTAGTGCACGCTCACCTGCAGTATACTTTGCCATGTCCTCTAACCCTTGTTGGAAGTTTTGGCAAATCCAGCATGCCTCATTAACATATAAGTTGCAATTCTGAGGAAGCTGTTTGTTTGCCACTCCCACTTCCTCTCTCACTTCTCCACCCAGGGGGAGGCAGCATGGATGCTGCTCTCTTCATCAGGGCCATGTGCTTGGGCCTTGATGAGGGATTCTGCCCCTTTCTTTCACACACCTCTTGGCAGCTGTAGGATTGAGAGTTTAGGGCAAACAATGTAATTAGTGAGAAAAGAAGAACAAAGGAACTTCATCTTTTTCCACCAAGATGGATGTAGCAGAAGCAACAACGAATAAAGTCAGTAAGCTTCTTTTTATTTCTTAACCTAATGTGTCTAAGCGTGTAATTCTTTATGCTTGGGAGGGCTGAATGTGTAAGAGCAATAACCTGTATTTCTCTGGCATGCTCACTGAAGCTATCTAAGAAAATTTTCTTTTTCTGTCCCAGCTTCTAAGCTGTGTTAAGCTCTGCTCCATTTCAGTGATTCTAGCAGGCCACTGAATTTGGCTTCAACCCTAACCCTAGTGGGTAAGCTTTTCAGTCCTGGAGTTAGGAGCAAATGCATATACAAACAAACTGAGTGTAAATGCTCTCCTAGAGTGGAAAGGCAGCCTTCTCTTTACCTTAGAAGAGAAAGACTCAACAATGGAAAAATGAGAAGAGTTAAAATCTCCCATGCAGCAGTAATGTCACCTATATTAAAACTAAAATGCAAACAGATGTAAAGCATTTTACAAACAATTTTATTAATTTCCACAACAACAGAAAATAAATTTTGAATTGTTAAATAAGATTTTATGGTGAAGAATCATGTAAGTATTTCATTTTCCTCAATTCTTTGTTATTATTGTATGTATGTACAATGAAAGAGACCAAAGCAGTATACAAAAGGAACAGTTGATCTACTAAAAATAATCTAATGAAACAATAAGAAAAACACATTCTGTAACAACAAGACAAAAATCTTGAATTTGAAAGGACTGTATAAAAAACAGCCTGGTCTTAGAATAGTTGTTGCCCTACAATTATCTGGATGAACTGGTGTGACTTTAACTGTCATTTAAAATAATCAGCATAAAGGCCAACTATAGTTCTCTTGAAAGACTGTTTCATAACGAGACACTGCCACCAAGAAGGTCCTATTTCTGGCTACTGAACTAAATCCACTGATATGATCACAAACAGGAATGAGATCATTTTACTACGTGTGTTGGGTTATATCGTCTCAGTTGGTGACAGCACCTGACTGATTGGGAAGTCAAAAGCACTCTGGAAGAAGGCAATGACCAATTAAATTCATGCAGTTGCCAAGAAAACTGCATGAGTTACCCATGAGTTAGCATGACTTGGAAGAGATGAGTAGTGTTTTATGAGTAGTGAGTTATGCTGAGTGAGGTAATATTTTAACTACTTTGAGACCTTGATCCTTTAAATTTAAAAAATTTAAAACAGAGAAACAAAAAGTGGGATCAAGGGGACAACCCAAAACCTAACTATCAATCCTTTTATTATGAAAAATAACAGAAAGATGAGGCGGTACATTTTTAAAAATCTTTTATCATTTTCTTACATCCCTTTGGGGTCACAGTTATAACCGCAGAAGGTTAAACAGTTATGGCATAACTGTTCTTGTATTTTTTTTATTTAGAAGTTCTGTTTCAAAATAGGATTGACAAATACCTATATTTGCTGTGTTGCCTTTGTCTCCACTTCTCGTATAAGCAAGATCTTCCAGACGATATGCATGTGGACCACTTGGTAGATCTATATAAAATGAAACAGATTACTGCTTCCTCATCTGCAACAGTAAAGTTAGGTTTTTAGAAAAATAATATTTAAGTATGTTCAACCCTCATACATACATTTTTAGTTTTGCAGGAAATATTTTCCTTTCAGATTCCCCTTAAATATTCTACAGATGCAGAGGCAAGGAGTATGGATAATTTATGCTTCCTACTCCCATTTTTCCAGATCTCGTCTATATGGGAAAATGTGCACGGGAGATACACTTTCTCTAACCGTATCACATTTGTGGCAATTCATTGTTCATGGAAGTTCCAATCCAGTCCATGAGTGTCTTCCCCAGTCCCCACTTGTCCTTGCCAGGCAGGAAATCTCTTATTTTCAATCCACAGTCCAGAAAAACACATCTAAAGACTAAGCTCAAAAGAACGCTCAGACACCAGTAGATTTTAAGATGGAATCTGAGTTAATACTTTTTCTTCCTACAGTTCAGAAGATGTAATATGTTGTGTGCTTCTGTTTTCCAGCCACAAGAAGGAAAGTTACATTATCTCCTTTCACTAAAGTCAATCAGAAGAAAAATACCTATTTCAGCTAAAAGTTAGCAAAGCTTTGGGCACCATTCCAGTGATGTGCCAGAAGAGTGATAGGGCTTTGGATAACTTGGGATGCACATTCATCCCTTTCTCTGAAACATGTATTTCAGGGCCTACTGCCAGCAGAAACAGCACCAGGATACATTTATATCTACAGCCTTTCCATGGTTGCCAGGAAGATAAACTATCTATTGGCAAACTTCCTCTCCACCAACTGTAAACTGCTGTGAGTCTGATAATTTGGTGGTGTACAACTTTATGTAACAATCAATCAATCAATCAGCAGAGCAGCACTTTTCCCCATCATGTCTATTGTCTGGTCTTAAGACTGCTTCCTTAGCAGATAACTAGTTTTACAGTACAGTATTATAAAGGTAAACTCACTTCCTCCTCCAGGTTTCAGATGATTTAAGATTAAGGTGTGGTGGAACAGCAAACTAGTGCAGTCTTGTAACTTACGTCTTCTTAATATGAAAATAAGTTTCAAAAAGCTAATAAGTTTAATTAGAGACCTTTGGGACATTAGTCTAACTCTTGGGGAAAAAAAGTAAATGTACAAATTCATTTATAATTTAAAGGCAAAATGAAAAATTAGGTAAATATACATCCTTGAGTGAGGGGGTGTTCCTGGCGGCCTTTAAGGAGGCACTGGTACACCCCCTCCTCAAGAAGTCATTGCTGGACCCAACTGTGCTGGACAATTTTCGTCCAGTCTCCCACCTCCCCTTTTTGGGGAAGGTGGTTGAGAAGGTGGTGGCGTTGCAACTCCAGAGGATTCTGGATGAAATGGATTATCTGGACCCCTTTCAGTCAGGTTTCAGGCCAGGATATGGGACAGAAACTGCATTGGTCACGCTTATGGATGATCTCTGGTGGGAGTGGGATGGAGGCAGCGCATCCATCCTTGCTTTCCTTGACCTCTCAGCGGCTTTCGATACCATCGACCATGGTATCCTTTTGGGATGGCTCAGGGAGTTGGGAGTGGGCGGCGTAGTCCTGCGCTGGTTCACCCCCTTCCTCCAGGGCCGATCCCAATTGGTGGTGATAGGAGAGAAGAGATCTGACCCTCGACCCCTCCATTGTGGGGTGCCGCAGGGTTCGGTTCTCTCTCCTTTCTTATTTAACATCTACATGAATCCACTGGGTGAGATCATCCGTCACCACGGGATGAGGTATCATCAGTATGCCGATGATACCCAATTATATATCTCCATCCCGGGTGAGGTAAGTAATGCAGTGACTGCCCTTTCTCAGTGCCTGGGGGCTGTGGAGGTCTGGATGGGGAACTACAGGCTTCAGCTGAACCCTGGCAAGACGGAGTGGCTGTGGATTGACGGCGCCTCGCCTTCCAAGAAATTGTCATCTTTAGTTCTGGATGGGGTTGCACTGCCCCAGACAGACTCAGTAATCTGGAGGTTCTCCTGGACTCATGACTCCTGCTCAAACAGGTGGCAGTCGTGGCCAGGAGGGCCTTTGCACAACTTCGGGTTGTGCGCCAGTTATGACCGTTCCTGGAACGAGAAGCCCTCCCAACAGTCACTCACGCCCTGGTCATCTCCCATATAGACTACTGTAATGTGTTCTACATGGGGCTACCCTTGAAGAGTATCCAGAAGCTTCAGCTGGTCCAGAATGCAGCCACGTGGGCCATTTTTGGTGCCCCTAGGTTGGCACATATAACACCTTTGCTGCGCGAGCTGCACTGGGTGCCAGTTTGCTTCTGAGTCCAATTCAAGGTGTTGGTTATCACCTTTAAAGCCCTACATGGCATGGGGCCAGGTTACCTGAGGGACCATCTCATCCCTATTATATCGGCCCGTCCCACCCGGTCATCCAGAGAAGGCATGTTACGGACCCCGTCCATAAGGGAATTTCATCTGGCAGGATCCAGGAAACGCGCCTTCTCTACAGTGGCACCGCTCTTTGGAACATCTTGCCCCCGGAGGTGAGGCAGGCCCCTTCACTCCTGACCTTCCGGAAGGCCCTGAAGACTTGGTTCTGCTGTCTTGCCTGGGGTGGGAAAGTGGGTAACCATTCTTGGGGGTGGCTCGCACCCTAGAGGCCCTCCCACCAGCTTGGAATTTTATACCCTCTCGTATTTTATATGTGTTTATTGTATTTTATAATAATTGTAATCTGTCTGGTTTTATGAGATTTTAACGTTTATGATTATAGTTTGATTTTATTGTAAACCACCCAGAGTTCCTCTTTTGGGGGAGATGGGTGGTAATTAAATTTGAATAATAAATAAATAAAATAAATAAATAAAAAATATTAGTATATGGTTATTCTGATAGAATTTTATTCTTGAATATGTTTTCACGCCTTGGAAATATATTACATTTTTATAATACATTTTTTTCAAGAATGTTTTCAGGAATACAGCCCCTGGCTGTATTTGGCTCATTTTCAAACTTGATTTTGCTTTTGCCAGCTTCTCCCACCACACCAAATATGGTCCCTTTCTGTTATCAGAGTTATTCTCATGGTGGACAGAAATAAAAACGAAGTCCTAAACCCCTTTATATAATTCCTTTCCAACATTCCATTCTTAGAAAAGCAAAAATGGAAATAATATGTATTGTAGATGATAAATTCAACAAAGAAAAATGCCTTGTTATTAGGATACAAAATACAAATCTGGGAATGAAGACCAGTATGCATAAACCCATTCTCAGTAACCACATCCTAATATAATTAAACTATGTAAACACATTTAGATGTGTTAGACCACTTTGAATGCAAAAAATGGAAGAAGTCCTTTAAAAATATATTGAAGTAGAACCAACATAGCTATAGTTCTCAAAGTGTATATCATACTCTTTTTCACCACATTTATTTTCTTCCATCTCTCTCTCTGTATGAACTTGAAATACTCATTTCAACTGAAAGGGATACATATCCCTAGATATTTAAGAGAGTCAGCACAGAATAGAAATCCTAAGTTATTGGTAGGAATTGTTAGTAATTCCAATATATTGTATACCATTAATATGTACTGTGTTGCTATATAAATTCCATAATTTAGACAAAGATTCTTGATAATGATTAAAATAACCTAAAATATCATCTATATATAACTGCTCCATAGAGTCCCTGAATATTGCCTGATTGTCTTATGCCTACATGCCAGAGGTTCCAAAAACAAAACTGAATATTGCTGGAGCGTTTATATTGGATTTCACTGTAGCATCACTGTGGTTTGGAATGGCAGCTTAGATATCCTATTAAAAAGAATAATTCCATTATTTCCAGCATGTGCTTATGTTAAATCATTCCCCAATGTCCCATCCCAAGTAAAACTCTAAACAAAATTTTTTAACATTGTTCAGTGTTTCATTGAGGATCATTTGATTACTTTGAATTTATGGTTTTGAAATATACCTCCTAAAAAAGCTGACTGAATCAGGGAATTGATGAAAAATAGATTTCTTCCTGACAAATAAGAAACTCTCAGATTTCAGCAACTGCTGTACTTTACTTGATTTTCTTATACCAAACGTGAATATATAAATTAGAAAAAGTGAACTGTGCAACATATTCTGTATAAAGGAATGCCTATACACAAAAATATTAATTATGGGGTAATTTCAGGGTTAAACAGCAGTACTTTCTAGGTCAGTATAGTGTGGTGGTATTAGAACTGGGCCCAATAGACCCAGATGCAAATTTCCACTTAACAACAAAGTACAATGGATGGCTATTACTATCAACTCAATCTATCTCATACAGTTATGGGAATAAAATGAGGGGAGTCCCCATGTATGATACCTTGATCTCTCAAGAAGAAAGATCAATAATAAATGCTATAATAAATACATAAATAAATAAACAATAGTACCTTTGAACTCTTCTTTCATCTGAGGCTCCTCATGTGAAGCAGTTAGATCTGAAGTGAATGAAATATCTTCCTGAAATGTTTCAACATGTTGTCCATTCATAAATATATTGATCTGGAAAAATATACAAAAATATATTGCTGTAGAAAATACTGTATACATTAAACTGGGAGATGCACCTTACTCTAATGCCATACTGAAAAAAATCTATGATGTGAAAGGTCCCCTGTGCAAGCACCGAGTCATGTCCGACCCTTTCGGGGAACGGCGCTTTCGCGACGTTTTCTTGGCAGACTATAGCGGGGTGGTTTGCCATTGTCTTCCCCAGTCGTCACCTTCCCCAGCAAGCTGGGTACTCATTTTACCAACCTCGGAAGGATGGAAGGCTGAGTAGGAGTCAAATGCAATTTGTAAATCTGTACAGTCACCCAATGAACATCTGGCTTACACTCTTTTTTGTGAAAAGTGTGTTGATACAAACCTTCCATAGTGAGCACTGGGTGATTAGATTATAAAGGCTTGTGCTTAAAAGAAAGCACATAAAGCAAACATTTCAGTTGCTGCGCTTAAAAGCAAACCATATTAAGGTCTTTGCCACCTTCTTCTTAAAAAGCCAACTATTAAGATGTTTTATTAGCAAATGGGTGCTGAAATAATTATGAAGAGAGGTTCAAAATGAAAGTCTAACTCGGAGAGTAAAAAGCTTAAAACAGTTCTTTACGTGTACCCAGTAATCCAGTTAATTGGGTAACAGCTAAATGACAAACAGTAAGACAATATTATTCTTATTTAGCAGATGTTAAAATACTTTGTTCAAAAGAAATATTGGTGGAATTGTTTTTTATTTCCCCTAACTTATAAAAAAATTAATGATATGCATTCTGAAAGCATTTTTACATCTGTAGCGAAGAACAACACACATTCTGTTCTAAAGTTTGCATAAATATATCAAGGCTGAAGAAAAGCCACAATGATCCTTATTAATACAACATAAAGAACAAAACTGTACTGCGAATCAAAAAGTCCTTGGGGAAAAAATTTTATGCAATAGATTTCATTTTTTATCAGATCATGAAATACATATTTATGGTATCACTGAAAGCCAATTTATATATTAAGCAAAGGAAATGGTATTGTCTCTACCACTTCCAAATGAACATAGGGTGGGGGAGATCAAAGTAAGAATGTACATGTTGTTAAGTTTCATATTAAAATGTAACAAATCATGTAAAGTTTACATTGTTGCAAGATAGAATATTGACTGCATCAGTTTTCTGCACTTCCTAAACCTATTAGATTGATATTGTCAGATCAATCATCATTTCCAGTTCCTGCTTCTCCATCTCCACATTCTTCTTTGCTCTTTCTCTCTGGGGAAAGAGAAAACACCATGCACGTTCTAAGGAACAGATAACCTAGGCAACTTGGGTTTTCCTCCTACAATGTTATTTCCCAAAGATTCTCCCTCTACATTTTTTAGTTTCATGTATCAGATTTGCCACTGTTTCTAGCATTGGTGCTAAGCAGCAGCATCTACCTTGACATTCTTCTTTGGATAAAGGAAGAAAAATGGTTTCAGAACCGGAGATCTAGGGGAAAAAAGGTGAGAATTAAGAATAAATGTGAAGAGAAATACTTTTCAGCTGGATTTTATACAGTCCTTGTAGCCCCTTAAATCCAGTTACAATGCTTGGGGCATCAGTTTAAATATTGACAATGTAACATGATTATTGATGTTGGCCCCCAAAATGCTAGCCTTTGGGAAACTACTGAAAATGGAATTGCTTTGGAAAGCCTTTGGTTATTGACAGTGCCTAAGATGATTGTAATTGTATGTTATGGTTATTTATTTTTATTTTGTACCATAAACATTTTATTTTTGTTTTGTTTTAAACCACAAGAGTCTTGGAATTATGGTGTGTAAAAACTCTAATAAACAGATAAATACTGAAACTATGCAGAATTAGTAGAAATCTGTTTTTGAGCAACTGTATTATACCTGGCAAGATGGATGGATGATATTGTAGAGGTGACGGACTTGTCAACACCCCCAGCTCCCCCAGGGACGAGTCCGTCATCTCTAGAATATCATCCATCCACCTTGCCCTTGGTCGGCCCCTCTTCCTTTTGCCCTCCACTCTCCCTAGCATCAGCATCTTCTCCAGGGTGTCCTGTCTTCTCATTATGTGGCCAAAGTATTTCAGTTTTGCCTTGAATATCATTCCCTCAAGTGAGCAGTCTGACTTTATTTCCTGGAGGATGGACTGGTTTGATATTCTTGCAGTCCAAGGCACTCTCAGAATTTTCCTCCAACACCACAGTTCAAAAGCATCTATCTTCCTTCTCTCAGCCTTCCTTATGGTCCAGCTCTCACAGCCATATGTTACTACAGGGAACACCATTGCTTTAATTATGTGGACCTATGAGCATCCTAGACCAAGCTAAATCCCAAAACCCTAGGGAAATTCCTGGAAGCTTGGCACTCAGACAAGTCAGCCATCAACAGGCACATAGAGGCAAACAACATATACATACCATTCAAAAGAGACAATAAAAAAGCTAAGAAGGAAACAAAAAGACCAGAACACCTCCTTACCAGCAATCGACACCCAGATAAGCAAAGATTAACACTGGGATTAACAGCAATCAAGCAGTAAACAACAGTCTAATAAAGGAACTACCAAGGAAAGAACAACACCCCCACCAACACTGTCAGGGCAAGCAACTGTATATAAACAGAGAGCAGACCCCACTCCCTTCCAGCACTGAAGATGTTGCTTAGTCGGGCAACGAAATATCTGCAAGCAAACAACCAAATTCAGAGAGCACCAAGGACTCCACGTTTACACATTTACACTTCATTTCTGGGTTATAATGAAAAGCCCATGTTTTGTGCTGTGAAGAAATTCCTCAGCTTCATTCTCTTGGTGTGACAACATTTGCTGGCAAATTTCATTTCTTGGAGCTTTCATCTGTCATGAAACCCATCTTGCACATCTTCCAATATTGAAGAAAATCAGTAATGTGACTCACACATTCTTGGGAAATACCAAGCCTGTCAGCAATTTCCCTCTGAGTGATCCACTGAGTCTTCTTAATCAGATAATCAGCCTTTCTCATGGGAAACTCTTAGGTTGCTGCACAGGTTGTCCAATTTGTACTCAGTCACACAAATCAGCTCTTCCTGGTTCACCAGCTTTATTTTTTTTGTCCTAGCAATGCACAGTACTCACATCAACACAGTAAATACCATAAACAACCTATATTTGGCAGTCAATTGGAAGAATTCCTTCAGTGAATTGCTTAAAGCACACTGACCAGTACAAACTGCAGGCATCCATTACATGAACAATAGCAATACCTTTTCTCAAAGCAACTTCCCACCAACCTAGGTGAAAAAACAGATGCTGAAGCACATGTCAGAGCTTCTATCATATCAGTACTGCCATATATTGGCAATTTATAACATTGGAGGCATTACTTTTCATCTAAGCTTCATATATTGAAAACTCAGTTATTGCAATAAGCCTCCCCAGACAGAATTACAAATCATGGGTTGCATTCATCATCAACCTCCCTAGCCAGAAATCTGGAATTTAGATATCTCTGTAAAGAGATGCAAAAATTAGAACATCAGAACAGAGTAGTAATTACTATAATTCTCCTTTAAAAATACTTACACTTTTGGACGTCCTCCAATAATTCCAGTGAGTCCAGGTGCTAAAAACAAATAAAATGAAAAAGCAAGCAAATGAACATAAAAGCCAAAGACAGTTCACAAAGAATGACTATGTAATTTCCTGTGCTCAGGTGGAAATATACCCCAAAGCCATTTTATACTTTTGTAAAGAGCTAAAATTGAATTCTAAAACAATAATGCCATTTAATCAAATGTTAACAATTTAAGAACATCTAGGACAAATGGTAGTAGAAGAGAACTAACTATTCATTCAATAAAAATAAGAGCAGGAAAACTTTCCTCTGGTGGGAGGAGATGGGCAGTGACAAATCTGATGAATAAATAAATAAATAATTCGTAGTTGGAATAACATCCTTATGCTGGAATGCAATGTTTGCCTTTCACCAAACAATATTTTTCATTCAAGCCAAACTGTTCTATTTTGGTCTCATCCATCCACAGAACATTTTCCAATAGCCTTCTGACTTATCCACATCCACATGGTCTTTTGCAAACCGTAGATGGACAGCAATATTCATTTTGGAGAGTAGTAGCTTTCTCCTTGCAACCCTGACATTCACATCATTGTTACGCAATGTTCTCCTGATGGTGGTCTCCTGAACATGGAGATTCACCAATGCAAGAGAGGTCTTTAGTTCCTCAGACATTACCCTGGGCTTCTTTGAGACTTCCTAGAGTATTACACACCATAATCTTGGTATGATCTTGGTTGGCTGACCACTCCTGGGGAGGGTAGCAACGGTGTTGAATTGCCTCCATTTGTACATGATCTGCCTGATAACGGACTAGTGGAGTCCCAACACTTTGGAAATAGTTTTGTAACCTTTTCCAGCCTGGTAAGTATCAACAACTGTTTTTTGGAGTCCTCAGAAATCTCCTTTGTTTGAGCCATGATACACTTCCACATACTTGTATCATGAAGATCAGACTTTGATAGTGAATACCCAGAATTCTGTTCTTTAAATAAGGCAGGACCTTCCACACTCACACCTGATTATCATCCCATTGATTGAAACACCTGACTCTAATTTCCCCTTCAAATGAACTGATAATCCTAGAGGTTCACATACTTTTGCTACACACAAATATGTAGCTTTGGATCATTTTTCTCAAAGAATAAATGAAAAAGTATAATATTTTTGACTCATTTAACTGGGTTCTCTTTATCTAGTTTTAGGCCTTGCATGGACAACATATCACATTTGAGGTCATATTTATGCAGAAATATTGTAAATTCAAAATGGTTCACAAACTTTTAAGCCCCACTATATATGTGTATGTGTGGCTGGCTGGCTGGCTGGCGAGAGCAATTTGGAAGCATATGGCTGAAGGATTCTACCAAGCCATCCCCACAAGGACATATGTGCTGCTATAAGGGAATAGTTTTGTAATGCCCCAGCAAAACAGCAGAGGAGAAGGCATCCAGGCTGGCCAAAGGAAAGGCCCAGCAACATTTCAAAATTGCTGGAATGTACTCATTTGAAAAGACCCCAAGAACTGTGAAGCTGAAACCAGACTTATATTTATTTGAAGAGCTGTGTGTCCCAGATAAACTGCCTGAGGATACTTCTGGCATTTACAAAGCTCTCCAGTTCTAGGGAGTCAAGTTTGCCAACAACATTTTTTTGACAGGTTCACTTAAAGTGGTCTCTAAGCGCACTGGGGCAGACCCACTGAGGGGAAAAAAAAACACTTTAACCAAGGGTTAAAAAGATAGTACCAAATTCTACTATCCATGTAGACCAAGCCAGTCTCTAAATGTAAAACAGCATTCTTAATATATCTTGGAACTGCAAGGATAGCTCTAATAAACTTAGACCAAACAGCTTCAAAGTACAGATTTAGACACTGTAGAGAAGCTGAGAAATGGCTTTGGCTATGAAGATCTTTCAAGCTGCGGGTATAAAATGAACCCCTTTCAAACGGAAAAATCTCAAGATAGCTGATATCTATTACAATATATGTGAAAAAATACAAGCCAGAGCAATGTCGATATAACATCTTCCCCATCAACTCCTCCCCACAATTCCCAAAAGGCTTCTCCCTAATAACTGTTGAAAATCACAGAGGCAAAGCTGGGTTACAGTCATGCTTTTCAGCAGTATCAGAGGACTTTTTGGAGGTGGGAATGGCATTTTTAGCCACACGTTCATTTTGCAAGCTTTGTTCTGCCACTTTTTTTAAAAAATGAAAACTTTATGTGACAGAGACTATTTCCCAGTTCCACAAAACACAAAAGCACTAATAACAGCCAAAAGATTGTCTAAGGAGCCTTTACTTAAAAACACAAAAAATAAAAGTGGGTTAAAAAGCAACAATTGATTCCTAGAAATAAGAAGGTAGGCAATTTGAGCAAGAGAGCCCTAGGAACTACCACTTCCTCTTATTTCCAGCAAATCTATTGTAGGGTATTTCAATGTACCAGGAAAAGTTAAAAGACTGATAGAGATGAGGGAAAGATGGGCTAATGAGCAGGAAATGCCTTTTTTGATATAGGAATGTGGGTAATGAGAATTACTTGATTACAAAAATGAGGATGGTATTTAGAACTAACGCCAAGATAATGGGATAAGAGGTCCAGAAGATAAAAGTGTATGTCGGAAAATATTCCTTGTTTCTTGACAAAGCTCCAGCCGTTGAAGTTATTACAATCTGAATTTTTAGTTGACAAGCATTTAAAATCAAATGTTCTACATCCATTACAATTTTGTGCATTATATACAAAACACTTTACTTGCAGAGGTCAGTTATAATTGCTTTAGCCATTTCTGCCCAACTGAGAGATAAGAAATCTTTTAGGATTATGTACTCAAACATGAATGAGGACTGATCTGTCTATTAAACTTAGGACATCTGTTGAAGAAACATCCAACACACTTGTCATCATTCATAATATTTACATATACTCAGGACTTTAAAATCTCAAACTGTCTTAACCAGCTGTCATCATAGTGTCAACCTCCGGTCAATTAGATGTCAAATAAGGGTTAGCACATTAGTTTTGCTTTAGAAATAACTACTGGATAGAATAGTTATTAAAATGTTCTTTGTTTATGGTGTAGAAATTTTAACCATCAGATCTGATTATTTTCAATATGAAAAAGAAATGACAAGGAAAGTATTAATTAATAATAGGAGGAGACTGAGCTTTTTTAGTCAATTTAATATAAACTATTCAGTCATTCCTAGTGGAGTACAAATATAGAAAACTAGAAAAGATGATTAGGGTATGTCAAATAAGTAACCAATATGGAGTTTCTTGAGGCACAGAAGCAGCTGATTATTACAATTTTCTGTTTCTTGATAAAAATATTAATTCAGAACTTTATTTAAATTAAAATTGGAACATTTATATTCTTTGTTGTCTCTAAAGAGATATTCAAGAATATTTACAAGAAATAAAACTTTAAAAAACTTTTTTTTTAATCTTACAACATGATAAAGTACAATATATTATAGTTTGGAGAACTGTTGGTTTTCTTTTTCTGTTCAGGTCAATGTCCTGAGGACAATCCTTCAACTAAAATGAAATAATGATAACTGTCCTGACTCCTTACTCATGACAATAACAATGCATAACATGATCAGGAAAAAGGAATACCCTTGAGGAACAATAGGAAGAGCCACTACCTAACCAACAGTCACATAAAAGAAACCTGATTCCGGGGCAGAACTGTAACTTGAGAAAATGTCTCAGACAAGACCCCCCACTAAGTTCTCACAAAGATAAAGGGAGAAAGGAGGGAAGCGCATTCAGACTTGCAAGATTCTGTTTCCATAACTTTATAATAAAAGTAGTATTGGCCTGCATCTAACAAGTGACCCCTGGTATGCATTGGACCTTTGATGACTTGAGACAAGTCCATGGTTGGTTGGTTTTTCATTTAAATTTATATGCCGCCAAACTCCAAGTGGGCAATTCACAAATAAAAACATTAAAAACAAGAAAAAACATACAAAAATGAAGAATAAAATATGGCAAGTATTACAAAAAACTAGACAGGAACAAAAAAACCTGAACCCACATAACCCAAAGAGGGCTTCACTCACCCTTGCAAAGGCCTGAGCAAAGAGCCAGGTCTTCAACACCAGCAAGGTGGGGGCTGACTGGATCTCAAGGGAATCTTATTCCAGAGGGCAGGTGCTGCTACAAAGAAGGTTTCTGAGGTCCCAATAGATGGCATTGTTTAACTGAAGGAACCCAGAGCCATGGAGACCCCCAAACTCCTGAGCAACCCTGAAGTCAGTGTTGCCTGGTGGCAAATTAAAATCCCCAAAGTCTAACAGCCAGAGCCATGACATTATCTTAGGCTGAGATATCTAGGAAGAGTTTTGTACATGCGTATTAACTTGTTAACCCTTTATTTCTTAATCAATGAAATTCCTTTACATTGACCAATTTTAGATTGAAGAAGTTATTGAAGTATTCTGTTAACTTGACCCTTCTAGATGTGAGGAATGATGGAATGTTGTTTTTGCAATGGAAGAAAGCTTGCTTTCCCAGTAAATTGTAAAACTAAGCTTGCTTTTTCAGTAAATAGTTTTGTAAAACTAAGACATGTAGTGCAGAGGATGTGGGATGTGGTTGGGTGAACAGGAGACTGTTTCCCTACCTTGACACGTGTAAAGGAAATAAGATGCTTAACCAATGATGAAAATATGCTCAAAACCAGTTCTAGCGAACTTTGTGGTCAGACAAGACCCTGACCTACTTGCTCCAAGGGGGTTAGCTGCCTTATAAGGGAAAAAGTAAATAAGGGACTGGGGGAGGTAGAAAGTGAGGAATGGGAGATATAAACAGAGGCGGGACTTCCTACAGTATTTTAGGCGTTTCGGATAGGCTGTTAACTCCTAAGTACCTATCCAATGGGGAACAGGAGGAGGGCTTCTAACGGCTGGGATAGGGAATAAAACTGCATGCTTTGTGTAAAGGTGTGTGCCTACTTTGCTAGCTACCTGTCCTTGCAAGAACGTATCAATAAAGTTTGCTTCTGCTGCTTCTCAAGACCTTGTCAAATTTATTCTGTGAGTTGCATTTCTCACATAGATCAGATAAGATATAGATGGTAGTGCATACTATTACAGAAATATTTGCTGTTGTTTAATTGGTCCGATTCTAATGAATAAATAAGCCAAAATCTGATCTTTTACCAGACCAAATTGCAGCAATCTCAGAAAAAAAAATGGCCAAATTTTGGTTTATTTATTTTACAGTTTGCCCAAAAGTGATTGAATTAACCCAATTAGCTTGCTAGCTAATTTTGTGGCCTGTACCTATTATTGTTTGCAAAATAGTTTGTTCATCTTAAGTAGGTAGTTTCCGTACTTTTAATGTCTCATTTTTTCTCATGTGCTGGCCTATGGCCATATTAATAAAATGCCATCTAAGTTTCTTATGTGCTTTTTACAAGGTTCAGCTAAAGTTGCAGCTCACTTTTAACTTTCAGGCTTCTACATTTAAAGCAGGAAGTGGGAATTTTTGGCCATCCAGATGCTGCTGACCTAACAAGTCCCTTGAGTCTCAGCCAGATGGCCGGTACTAAGTAATGTTTGAGGGTCAGACTCCTTCCAGCATCGAAAAGGCCAGACATTTATTTTTGAATGCGTGTGTTCCTTACCTACGTCTGCAGCTACAGTTTTAAAAATGCCTAGCTGATTCAAACACAAATGAAAGCTGAATCATCTTTTCTTATGGTTGCCTTCTTTTCTTGATCTCTGGGCTGCTTCTCTAGACATTCCTGACTATAAGAAGTTGACTTTTGCCACACCATGACTAAACAGGAAAGCATGAAATAATGAGTTTGGGAGAAATTGTGCAACATTAAGTTAAACTGAACTGCCATGAACGGATGGGTTGAAACAAGATGAAAGACAGAAAAACCAGCTACTGTAGGTCATTTGGAGACCTAAGAAAAAATGAGAATGCTGATTGTTTGGTATCTGTTTAAAAAAAGGGCTGTAGCCCATGAAAGCTTATTACTTTTAATAACATTTGTTAGTCTCTAAAGGGGCTACCAGACAACTCCTGATTTTTGGCTACCATAAAATAAGATGGTTCTCCTTTTGGCCACCAAAAAAATAACATGGCTAGCTGATTTCTCATGTTTATAGTGTAACCATGCTTTTGGCTTTCAGTTAATACTTTTAAAAACCTTTAATTATACGTACGCATGGTCTAGGAATGGAATTTAGTAAACAATATTTTTGCAGATATGCAGCATAAGGAAATATATTTTAAATATAAAAAAAGCTCCTAAAAGCAAATACTATCAGTAACAAATGTCAAGAGGGTACAGCTGTCTTATCTTAGTAATAGTTAAAATCATATAGATAAAAAAATCCCTTTAATTTGCTGTTTAGTAGAAAATAAATTGTCAATTAGACACTATGACCACACACTGACCTTTCTTCTGTAAACACAAGTTAAAATCAACGATGTATTCATCCTCTGTAGACGCAATGACTGACTAATTTATTTATATGCCTACATTAGCTACTGTATTCTGTGCGTTTCTAAGCAGTATAATTAGTTAACTGGAAGTAAATGTAATGCAAATTAAGATCTGCATTCCAAAAGTGTTTAATTTTTCCTGTCTGATTATCATAATTTCCACAATTGTAAATGGTCAGTAGATACTGCTATTTATGACAAGGTTCAGTCAAAACAAATAATGCAACAGGATTTCCAAAAACCATTTTGCTTTCAAAATATAAGGTTCCTGAATTTTAACTGACTGCTTTACACAATGCAGATTTTCAAAAGAAATATTGAAAGTGTATATGCTTTCTAAAACATGAGATTTAAAATAAAAAATTCCCTTTTAACCAAATTAAGTTTCTAATACTACTCATTTTTTACTCAGTCTCTCTTTTCCTTAACTGAGAAATGTTTAACTTATTTATTTATTTATTTATCGAATTTTTATCACTACCCATCTCCCCCACATGGGAGACTGTGGGCGGTTCACAATAAAAACAATTAAAATTTCAATAAAATCATAAATACAACCAATAATCAGTCAGCATAAAATGCAATAAAATCCAAGCCGTGGCAAATCTAATTCAAACCATAAGGGAATAAAACCAGTTCCTGCAGAACTAGGGAATCAACCAGCCCCAAGAATGGCTCTTCCCTTCCCTATTCCAGGCAAGGCAACAAAACCAGGTCTTCAGCTGTTTTCTGACGTCCAGGAGGGAGGGGGCTAACCTCAGTTTTGGGGGAAGCATGTTCCAAAGGGCGGGAGCTGTTGCAGAAAGGGCCGCCTCCTGGACCCCGCCAGATGGAATTCTCTTACAGATGGGGTCTGCGACATGCCCTCTCTGCAAGATTGGGTGGAATGGGCTGATGTAATGGGGGTGAGACGGTCCCATAGGTAACCTGGACTCATGCCATGTAGGGCCTTAAAGGTGATAACCAACACCTCGAATTGGACCCGGAAGCAAACTGGCAACCAATGCAACTCGCGCAGTAAAGGTGTTACGTGTGCTGATCTTGGAGCATTCATCATTGTTCGCGCAGCCACCTTTTGAACCAACTGAAGCTTCTGGATACTCCTCAAGGGTAGCCCCATGCAGAGCACATTGCAGTAGTCTATATGGGAGATGACCAGGGCATGAGTGATCATTCGAAGGGCCTCTCGCTCCAGGAAGGGGCGTAACTGGCGCACAACATGAAGTTGTGCAAAGGCCCTTCTGGCCATGACTGCCACCTGCTCTTCAAGCAGGAGTCGTGAGTCCAAGAGGATGGACTTAATGTTCTAAATTTCTAGTAGTTCCAACAATAAAATGAATTCATATGCTAAGGAAATGAAGATGGACTGATCAAATTATCATATCATATCATATCATATTATATTATGTATCTTGACTTTCTGATAGGTCCATAAATATTTTACTTGTTACATTATTACATTTATTACATTAAAATCCTTAGTAACTTTTATTCAGATCCCAGACTACTACAGACATTTATATGGCATAAAAAGAGGGACAGCATGAAAAGTACAACTTCGATTACTGTCCCACCCAAAAGAAACCTTCCCAGAGGCATGAACCTAAGACAGAGCAAAGATGGTTGACAGTAGAAAAACATGAGGCAACAACTTGACAGAAGCCATAAGAAGGAAGGAAGGAAGGAAGGAAGGAAGGAAGGAAGGAAGGAAGGAAGGAAGGCAGGCAGGCAGGCAGGCAGGCAGGCAGGCAGGCAGGCAGGCAGGCAGGCAGGCAGGCAGGCAACATAACTAGTAATAAAATGAGTAGGATTTTATAGCTCTATACAACATTGTTTGAAAAAAACTGTAATATAGAGGCATACCTCATTTTATTGCGCTTTGCTTTATTGTGCTTCTCAGATATTGCATTTTATTTTACTAATTGAAGATCTGTGGCAACCCTGCGTCGAGCAAATCTATCAGTGCCATTTTTCCAACAGATTAGCATTTTTTAACAATAAGGTATTTTTTAATCAAGCTATGTACGTTGGTTTTTTTTAGACATAATGCTATTGCACACTTAATACACTACAGTATAGTGTAAACCTAACTTTTATATGCACTGAGAAACCAAAAACTTCATGTGACTTGCTTTATTGTGATATTTGCTTTATTGCAATATCTCTGAAGTATAATAGTAATTCCTATAAATAGTAATTAAAAAGAGATAGTACAGTGATCAGACCAATGAGAAAGTATACTATCAAGTCTGAAAGTCTATGAGGTACTGTGTCATATCTGAGTGTATACAATAAATGTGGGTAACTAAATATTATAATAAACTTTAAAATAAACCATCACTATGAACATTGAATGCAGTCTCATGCAATTTGATGTAATTGGATCAAATGTGTAAAGAAAGTTTCCTTCGTAACTGTGTGAATAGTGATTGAATGAATCCTCAAACAACTCAGTTAATTTTCCTCTTATACCCCAAGGCCTATGAGACATACTACCTCAATAGATCACATGCACATACAATATCTTCATAAATCATGCTTTTGGTTAATTGAAAAAACAGAGGACAGATAGATATGCACAAGGAAGAATCATGCTATATAATAAGTTATGGGTAAAAGTAAAGACTGCTTCTAAAGCCCTATATGGAAAGGGACATACCACATGTACAAGCTGGTTTTAGAGAAGACTGAGAAACATGAGACATTTTTGCTGATGCACACTGGGTAACTGAGAAAGCCAAAGAATATAAAAAAGAAATCAATATATGCTTCACATCATAGAAAGGCCTTTGTGTCGATCATGTCAAGCTATATAATGTGCTTAGAAAAATGGGAATCCCAGAACATCTCACTGACCTATACACAGGTCTTGAGAGCCACAGTCAAGAGTACAGTCCTAACATAGTGAAATGATTGGCAGCAGGGTGACAAAGGAGTGAGACAAAGCTGTATTTTATTCCCTTATTTACTCAAATAATATGCTGAATATATACTGAGGGAAGATGGACTAGAAGATGAGCATCATTTTAGAGGAAGAAGCATCAATATCCTGTGCTACGCTGATAACAGTACTCTGATAGTTGAAAATGCAAATGATCTGCAAGCTCTAGTAATGAAAGTCAAGGAGCATAATGAAAAAAAAATAAGACTAAGATTAAATGGAAAGAAGACAAAAATGACCAGCTAATGACAACAGGTAAAGCAACCAGCCTTAGAATTGACAGTGAAGGGCTGGATCGCTACTGCCTTTTAGGATTGACAGTAAAGAAATCAGCAGTAAAAACAAACAAACCACAAATTAGCACTTGGTACAGTAGCAGTGAAGACCTTGGAAAAGATATTCAGATGCCATGATATGTTTACAGTATATCTACAGTGATTAGAATCAGGTAGGCAATATTTTCCCTGTGACACTCTAGGAAGTGATAGTTGGACTTTGAAGAAACATAATAGAAAGACTATTGCTTTTAAATTTTGGTGTTCAGGAGACTCCTGAAAAATACTATGGATAGTTAAGAAAACAAAGAAATAGATTATAAAACAAATTAGTCCAGAGGTCTTACTCAAGACACAAATGACCAGGCTCAAATTATCATACTTTGGACACATTGTGGGAAGATCTAGCTCTCTGGAGAAGTCCATAATGCTGGGAAAGGTGGAAGGAAAGAGGACAACCAACAGCAAGGTAGATGGATTCAATTACATTGGCAATGGATGCACCCTTGGAAGACCTGAAAGACCAGGTTGGAGACAGATTGCTCTGGAGAAAATCAATCTATGTGATCGCTAAAAGTAACACTGACTTGATGGAACATAATCAATCAATCAGTCAATCAAAAACTTCTCAAGTTCAACTCCTGGAGTCTTTATGGACAAAATCATGTAGTTGTCTTGTTGAAAATACAGAAGCTTCTTCTGATTCCAGTTTAGCCTATAGCCCTAGAATTTATTATTCTCCCAAGTACTAACCCTTTCCCTTCTCCTTTGTCATGAGTGCCGTTGAGCTGAAGACATCAGTGCAATGGCACACATGACAATAACGAGGAAGCAGGGGAAGGGGCTCAAGATAAGCAGCCATCAGCTCACAAAGAAGAAAGAAGAAGATACAAAGGCTAAGCGGATCGCGAGGCACACCCAAGCTGTTAGCACTAGCGCAACGGAGATCGCCCAGCTGACAGCAATCACCGGATGAATAAGGAAACCGATGATGGGCGATCCCGGAGCACCAGCGGGGCCTCGCAACCCCTCACCTACCGGCAAGACAGCATGTTGGACAAAGGGGGGATGACGTAACCCTGAGTGAGGGGGCGCTGACCGGCGCGGGGTATTTAAACCCCGCACCGGCGCGCTCCTGTCACTCTCAGCTTTTTTCTACAACTGGCACTACGCGATGAATAAAACAGAGCCTGCTTCAACTGAACCAGTGTCTGTGCTTTACTCGGCGGTAGGCAGTGCATGACATCCTTTCTCATGCAGCTAGCCTTTTATAATAACATCTGCCAGTTGAATTACTAGGGTTTTCATTGGTCCTGTCCAGTACAGGGTGGGGAGGAACCTAATTTCTTGTCCATTCTCAGGCACTTTCAACCACTATTTTTCTTGACTGCCGCTGCTCCAAGGTGGCTTCTTCTGCCTATTGATATAATTGGTGCTGCTGTGGTCAGGTTGAAGAGGTTTGGAGTTCCTGCTTACCCTTCTACCAGCTATTGCTACACCTGGCTGGTGCTGGATCCCTTGTTGGCCTCCACTGCTTCTACCAATCACTCAGAAGTTGTTCAGCTTCTTATACTTTGTCCCCATACATGCACATCTTCCCACTTAGCTTCTCTTGTCTGCCCCCACTGTGCTCCTGGTCCAAATCACTACCAGCTTCTTGGCTCTTCCAGGCTGAAAGTTCCACTACCACCACTGAGGACTCCAGGACCTCCTCTGTGACAACTCTGCAACTGCTGGCATTAGTGCTAGGTAACTCTGTGAGGGGAGGAGGGGAGGGAAGACTGTCTACCTCCTTGTACATCTCCTTCTTCTCCTGGCTCAAGTCACCCAGGATTTTTAGCCTGTGTTCTACTGCTTACTGATTCTCTGCAGTCCTGGTCACAGCTATTGCTATCATTGCAGAGCAGGGGGGCTGGTAGTGATGGTGTCATCATTTCCTCCCCAGGTTCCCTTTCACAGTCTGGAGCTCATCAGCATCCTCCTGGCACACACACTCTCACACACGCTCTTCTCTGCTGCCACACCACCAAATAAAAACACCAATCAACCTTTACTGAGACAGCCATGTCTCTTTTTTAAAGGGACTGGCTCCTTTTCTTCAGTAGGATGGGGCCCTTAAATGGTTCAGGTGAGAGGAAGGGTGCAACACTTTTCATCACCCTGCAGCTGTCCTTGCACATGTTTGGATTTACATGCAAGCTAAGCCAAAACACAGAGTCACCATTCTGATCCACCTGTAAAGTGTGGGGCACACTAACCAAAACCATGTTTTCCATTAATCTTTTTAACTTTGATATTTTTCAGAACAAATTCTTCTAAATTATTTATAAGTGCAAGCATTTGTTTAGCTAACAATTCCCTAAATTGTTTCTGAGTTTTGAATACAGATATGAAATCCCATTTGAGAGTTAGACATCGTTTTCATTAATGAAATTAACAGTGCATAAATCTGCCAGGGAAACATCACATAAGAATTTTTTTAAAATCTTCTGAAAATTTTATGCCCATCTATAAAAACTCCCCTTTATTTTTTTAATCAAAGGCCCACACATTTTCTCAGCTTAATTAGAAGTCAGTTATAAAGTACAATAGCAAAAGAAAAAAGCAAATTTGATGAATTTGAGTTGTCAAGTAGGAAGAGTAAGAAATTAAAGATGTACCCATTCCTGTTCCAGCTGCAGCAATCTCTCTGGAAAAGATTTCTACTGCTTCTTTCTGCTTATGAAATACAGCAAGCCAAATAACACCTTCTCGGGGACCCTGTTTTCAAATATTAGAAGAGAAAAAATACAGGATAATAGAACAAACAACAGTAATTTGTTTACTATGCAATTCTTTTAAGACTGAAAAGCAGAATCTAAAACGTGAATCAGAAATCATAAGCCGCAGTAACTTAAGCTATATACCATACAGTACTTCCTGAAACCTTAATAAGAAATTGTCATTAATTTGTAAAATTGATTGCTATTACTGAACTTTATGTTAAATAAAGATATTAAAAGTAATGACCTAGCAATAGAAATAGCATATAGAAGTAGTCCTCAGTTAATGAAGGCAGCTGGGACCAGAATTTCTGTTACTAAGTGGCACAGTCATAAAGTGCGATGTTACATGACTGTGCTGGTTAGCAACAGAAATTCTGGCACTTCCAGCTGCCGTCATTAAGTGAATCACTGTGGGTTGTTAAGCAAAGATGCCATGTGGTTGCCATTGGGACCTCCTGCCAGCTTCCCCATTGACTTTGCTTGTAGGAAGCCAGCAAAGAAGGTCACAAATCACGATCATGTGACCGTGGGAAGCTGCTACGTCATAATCACGAGCTGTGTGCCAAGCAGCTGTTGACGACCATGTGACCATAGGGATGCTGCAACGGCCAGAACTTCGAGAACCGGTCATAAGTACCACTTGTTCAGTGCTGTCGCAAGTTTATACAGTTGCTGAACAAGCAGTCACTAAGTGGTCATTAAGCAAGGACCACTTGTGTACCAAATGACCTTTAGACTGCCAATCAAAAAGTATGGCTTGTATGGTTTATATAAATATTAACTATGATTTCTAAGATGTCAATGCTGATAAACATAAAGTTGTTTAAATTTTACATCCAAAGCTAAACATAGCAATAATGAACAATTGCAAAATACAATTGCAAAAAACAATTGCACAATATACAAAAAACTTTACTGTATATTGTGCAATATACAATAAAGGTTTCTCTCTTAAGCTTAATACTTAGTACTAAGGTCTCCACTGTATTGTTACTTATTATTATTTATACATATTAAATAAAAAAGAAGAAACAAAATAAACAAGAAAAAGAAAATGTTTTAAAAAATAATTTAAAAATGCTATTTGGTTTCTAACTTCCCCCTTTTTGTGCCTCTACCAATTTGCAGTGTTTATAAACATTTAAGCCCCCTTAGAAGCCATACTGTAAATGTTTATATTTGCCATGCTGCATAATAAATTGGAACCATTCTGGCTTGAATTCTGTTAAATTTGATTGCATTATATTTTGAAATGGAAAGCACACTACAAGGAAACAGTATTATATTTTTAATGTTATGTGATTTCATAAAGAATTTTACCAATTGAATTGAATTGAATTAAAAGAAAATTGTGAAGATAACAATAAAGATAAATTATGATGCTACTCACATACTTTCATTCTGCATAAAACCCATTATGATATTCAACCAGGTATTTTATTTATTTATCAACAATCTTTATATACTAGTCCCAGCAGTTTGTAATATAAAAATAATACATAAATAATTATAAAACATAAACAATAAAAACAAACACCCAATTCAGCATCGACAACTCATGGCAACAGCTCTTGTTTAAAATATTTCTATCCCAATTCTCCTACAACATTAGGCAGTTTAAACCTTTCTCCAAAAACAATGTACTCTGAAAACCTGTGACATATAAACAAAAATAAATTATCATTAATGAAAATGACCTTATACTTATTAATGCTTAGCCTCCAACTTGTATTTCTGTTCAGCTTCCTACCTGGGAATGGCAGATCAGAGCCCACAAACAAAAGGAGGATTCTCTGCAAATATTTATCTTTGTCTCCATTCACCCTTCCTATCTTTTTTCATGGAGGAGTTGAAATTATGGAGGAGAGTCAAAGGAAGTGGAAAAACTCAAAGGATGGAATCCTCTTGATTTCCTCTTAACCTATGAAGTCCCTCCATTTAATACTTACACCCTCTTTGTTCGGCTTTGCATGTGGTCCATATGTTTCTTCAGAACCTAAAATCTGTAGGTTAACTGCACTGTAGTCCTCGTATCCCAGCTGACGAAACATAATCCGTGTCCTGAAACAATTATACAATCTTTATTTGTTTGTTTTATTCTATTTTATTTGCATTTACAGTATTTGTATCCCACCTCATCTTATACCATAAAACTGGAACACATATAATAAAATTGTAAGTAAAAATATCAGCAAGAACCACTATAGTGTACTGATTAAAGGCACCAGGCTAAAAACTAGAGGACTGTGATGTCCAGTCCCGCCTCAGGCATGAAGTTAGCTGGGTGATTGGGCCAGTCACTCTCTTTCAGCCCTAGGAAGGTGGCAGTGGCAAACCACATCCTAAAAACTTGCCAGGAAAACTGCAGGAGTCAAAATCGACTTGAAGGGATCATAAATCAATCAATCTCCAATAAAAATATCAGTAAAAAACAAACCAACCTGCCTGAGAGGAACCATCAAGTAACCAATGAATTGTAATTAATGAACTGTTTCTGAAAAAGATTTTTGAATCAGCTAAATATCAATGCGTCGTTTTCTGAGGTATAAATGACACAGCATATCAGCAGATTTTTTCTTTAAATAAGTTTGCCATCTTTGTGGATTAGGCAGTAGGAAAGTGAGATTTAAAGGGGAAGATGGATGGAACAACTGGAGCACAGCCTACACATAATTTACAGCTTAT
The DNA here is from genome assembly GCF_035149785.1 of Candoia aspera. Taxonomy (NCBI): domain Eukaryota; kingdom Metazoa; phylum Chordata; class Lepidosauria; order Squamata; family Candoiidae; genus Candoia; species Candoia aspera. The sequence goes on from NC_086160.1 coordinate 35,606,186, forward strand.
CCCCTTCAGCTCCATTGTTTTCTTCTCACTTGAGTGAACCCAAGTGATTGGAACATGTCAAGCATCCCGCTATACATGAATATCTTCAGTCCTTTAAACTGTATCTCAGCTTATTTTTTTCAAAATGCAGATTAGCCATCTTCATGTATACTTTGTGAAAGAAAATTAAATTAAATTAATTAATTAATTAAATTCTTCATGGGCAAGTATTCGTATATGTCTGATCCCCAAAAGAGGTTATCATAAGAATTTGTTAAGAAAAATGCAAAAGAATCAAGAAAAAAGCTAAATATTCATAATTGAGTAGATCTAAAATATTTTGATTTTTTTTTTAAATTAATATTTGCCCCATTTTATTCCACTCATTGCTACACTCATTTTTTTTTAACTAGAGGAGAAATTTAAACATTTAATTATCCTTATATCCAAATCAGCATTTGTATGGGCAAAGATAACTTCTTAAAAACAAAAAAAATTAAGTGAGCAGAAGAAAGTAGGAGCTGCAGCAGGAAATCCCAGAAGAGTAGGTGAGATAAATTCTTCTAGTACTTTACATCCATGCTCTGCTCCTCTACCATTTGGACTACACAACTTGTTTGGCCTTGGTCAGTGCTAAGCCCCATGCAGGGAAGCAAGAATTACTGTATACATGTTCCAGTAAAGTATCTTTAATGCAATTTGGGGATAAATCAGAATCCTGCAAACTATAACAAAAATTTTCCTCTCATTTCCTTATTTATAGTGAGTTAATTAAAACAGAGTCTTTTTAAATGATCTAAAATGCTTCTTCCCAGGTTTCTTGCCACCTGTGCTGTGTTATAATGCCAGGATGGTATAATATAAAACAAAGATTACTCAAGATCACTCAAAGATCATGCAGCTTGACTCATAGCAGAGACCTACAGTAGCTGGTGGATGCAGGTGAACAATATGGGGCCAGTTTCTCTCAGCCCAATATTCTACAGTAGAACAAGCAAGGAGAGATGGGAAGAGGTGTGGTGTGGCCATTGCCCATAGGAACAGTCTCCATAAGAACTGAATACCTGTAAGAAAACTGATTTATTTGGAATGGCTTAGGAGTTCACAGCAGCCAAGAGAACTATGGGCCTATCCTAACTGGTCACATGGCCAATGCATGATGCCGTATCTACATGAAACTGCTGGGGGAGATATCAGAATATCTAAACTGGTATGGCGTGGCTCCTGGATGCTTACCTGCAGCCAGTAATGTGCTGGATGAGGTATAAGAGAATTGAAATAGAATCTGGACAAGATGGAGGTGCTTACTGTGAGGGGCTATAATTCTAGAGAGGTGGTAGATCTGCCTGTTCTGAATAGGATTACAGATTGGCAGTCTCTCTCTGATTTTCCAGATCAGGAGTACCTTCTATAACCTTTGGTTAATATGCCAAATGCATCCCTTCTGGAAGAAAATTACCATAAAATTATGGTGCATGAACTGGTAACATCGACAATAATAGCAATATGCTCTATTTGAGGCTGCCTTTGTACCTAGTCTGGAAACTTCAGCTGGTACAAACTCGGCAACCAGGCTGATTGTGGGAACAATACAAAGAGACTACATTACACCTATACTTAGGCACTGCATTGGCTGCTAATTCATTAAAGGCCTACATAGCTTATGATCAGTCTACCTGAGAGAATACCTCCATGTAGATATCATCTAAGGAGCTTCACCTACAGTTGTTGCAAACTCATCTAGTGGTGGTATGGGATAAAGCCTTTTCTGTTGCTGACTCTGCTCTTTAAATGGCAGAGCTGAGGGGCCTAACTCCTTAGATTTTTAAAAGACCCTTAAAATACTCTTTTTATCTAAGCTTTTACAGCTAATTTTAATTGTTAATTTTATTTATACATTTTATGTTTTAATTACTATTTTAAGTGTTTTTAAAGTCTTGATTTCAGATTTCATTTTTATTGTAAACTATCAGTGGAGATAAATAAATAATTAAAGAGTGACCAAATTTGGCTGTGTTTGTCCTTCACTGTCAAGTTTTTTTAAGTGTTACTGTGTTAATTTTTGGGGTCAAAGCAATTCCTCACAATTCGACCTTTTATTAACCATGGTTTGAAAAAAATGAGATGAAAAATGTTGGAATCCAATCCAAATCAGATTTTTACCTTCTTGCCCTAATTGCAGGGAAGAGTTGGCATTGTTCACAGGAAATCCAGGCACCCATTTATTCAGGATTTGAATACCATCAATTTCTGAAACCACTCTCTCTTTCAACAACATTTATCGATGGTGATGGGCAACAATGTATAATTTATACACAAAATAACCTGTTGGTAATACATTACTTGAAACACTAAGTGTATATGATAGTTTATCATTTAAAATAGTTACATTTTAGAATCCAAATAATAACTACTATTGTATTATAACTAATCAATTAGGAAATGTACTATGCATTAGATTTTAACCTTTCCAAAATACTTTCAGCAGTTCTTCTTCCTTTTTCTATTGCCCTTGGTCCTCCCACTGGGCAGCAAGCTGTAGCTCTGAATCCATCAAAGTAAGTGGCATTTACCTGTGGAAACAGTTGCAAAGGATTTACCAATAATTAAACAATCTCTGATTAGAAATATAAAAATTCAATTCTGTAGTTATGAAATTTATTCTGCTTTTTTTTTTAGTTGTTCAAAAGTTTATCAAGTAAAGTGCATTCAGAGATGGTCGCTTTGAGCATCACAAACAGGGGAGCTGCCCAGAGTCACCTGGAGTCAGCCAGAAGCATAATTGAATAAATAAATAAAAATATTAAAAATATAATTCATGTTTTAATCTCTAATGTTAAAAATGGATTTCATCTATATATTAAAAATAAAAAGTAGTGATCAGAGTTAATCAAACTTTGTTTAAATTTGGTAAGAATACCATAACCAGTTTTATCAGCTATAGTAAAGTTTAATCACATATTTAATTTTTAAAATAATTCCCCATTATTTGGTTCTATCCAGACTAGTTAAACAACTGAAATAAAGGATTCAACTCAAGTAGAACATGGCAAAAGTTGATAAGCCTGGTTTATCACGACAAAAATAAGACTATCACCATCCTCAGCATTGTGTGTTCTCACCTCTACCATGAGGGTGAGGAATATCAGAGGTTTTTAAGTTTAAGATTAAACTGTCACTGATTTCATCTATTGTTTAAAATTACAGCTAATTAAAACAAGAGCAAAATCATTGCTCCTTCTCAATTATAGGCAAACTAGAAAAATACAGGGGGGAAGGGAAATTGGAAAAGCCCAGTGAGGAAAATAGGCTATTTTTTTCTTGAACTGAGAAAGCCAACTACTCATACAGTCTTTCTCAGCTGCGGTTCCAGAGAACTCTTGGGTTCTGCAAGACATGACCAGGGGTTCTACAAGAGATCATGATTAGAAGTCTGCTACTTTCTTGTTCTTGTATCATAATGTGTATAATATTATTGTAACTGCCATGTCTATATTTGAACCGAATCATGTCACTCGGGGGTAGATGGGTGGTCATAAATTTGATAGATAGATAGATAGATAGATAGATAAATAAATAAATAACGTTTTTTCAAAGTCTTGAATAAAGTTGGGTCATAGGCTATATTTTTACTCATATTGCTTAGGCTTATAGTTTTTAATAACTTTATTATTCAATATGTCAATACATTTTCTTGGTATAAAGAGCATTAATTAAAATAAATTTACAAACTTTTCTTTAAAAATCACAAGGCCTACCTTTAGAAAAATTAAAATGCCATTTTGGTCTAAGTTAGTTATTTAACAGCAATCTATTATGTTTGCCTTGTAAGTTAAATTTTAAAAACTTAAAGAAATTAATTTCAAGAAAGTGAAGCCAAGCACAACCACCTTTTTTTTCAACAAGTGGGGGCTAAAAAGTCATTTTTAGTTTTAAATAAGGAAAAAAAACACTATTGCACATAAAATACCTCATTAGCATCTTGTAGAGTAGAACTTTGTGATGAAACTTTTAGGCCTACTTGGTAAGGTAAGAAAATACAATCAAGTAGGAATTTTTTTAAAACAGGAAAAACTGGTTTCTTCTACCTACACTACTGACTTGCATTAGAGCTGATATCCACAGAAAGAGTAGGTTAATTAAGTTGGCCAAAATAAACAGATCCATAAAAGAATATCACTCTCTACTCAAAAGTGCACTGACAATTATTACTGGGATTATTATATCCAGAAGTTACTGATTACATTAAAGTACATGATCTATAGATACAACCATTTTTACACAGGCATTCCCTGAGACCTGAAAAATTACTTCAAGGATTTCTCCAGGGTAAAAAGCTTATGAAAGACTGCGATAATATGATTTGTTTGGTTTGGACTTAATATTTTGCATAAATTGTTCAACAGTCCTTGGCTAAAGCATATCATGGTTTAGCAGAATGTGTCAATGCAGACATTAAAAAGTACTTAAAATGATGTAAAAATGGACAGTGTATCTCTGTTAAAGAACTATCAAAACAATGTAACATGCATAGATTTAAATGTGCGTATAATATCCAGAAAAAGAGTCACTGTGGTAGAACTTGAAAAAAAATTAAACTATTAAATAATCTAGGTTAAAATCTCCATATAGACAGGAGTAAATGTAGTACCAATGTGTAGCCTAATTTTAGAATGTGATATAGTTTTCATAGTGAAATATTACATATAGTGTTAATAGAATTCAGATTCAAATAGTAATAGTCTGCCTTGTTACAGTAGTAACAATTAAGTATTATTAATAGAATCATTGCAAATTATGTTGTCAGTATTCCAGATGGTTAAAAACAAAACCTATGCTTATTTAAGGAACTGAATAAAGAGCTTATTATTCATGTAAAACGAACCTTCATAGAATTCAAGAGCTAAGCCCTTTATGTTCAATAACCACAAATGCAGGGGCAACCACAGGGGAGGGTCAAAGGAGTAACTGTGGTCATGTGACTGAAGCTCCGCCCATTTTTAATGTTTAGGAACAGGGCTTTGATTGCAAACACACACTCTGCCAATGGCCCCACACATATACTGACATTCACAAAGGATTCTGCTACTTCACAAATATTTCATTTATTCTCATAAGAGTTCAATACAGATTGCATTGCTCTGTTAATGAAAAGTTATTTTATATTCTATATGACAATATCTTTCTTGACTTTGAAGTGAGAAGTACAATTGTTTTTATGTGATTAAAATTACACTTGAAAGTTTCGTATCATTATAATATTATCTTCAAACGAATTCTATTTTATATAACTGTAAAGCAATGAAAAAGAACCTTGTAAAATGGTGAAGGAGGCAATCCTTTAGCTCCCTGAACTTTCACTGTACCACCGTCAATGCCTAAAAATAATGTTTAAGAATTCAGGATTATTTATAATTAAATGAAAAAAAAATCAAATCAAATTCTTTATTTACAATCAGAGATCAGCAATAGATATAACCAGATAAAATAACATAGTGAAAAGAGAAGGAAAGAGAGAGGATTGGATGACTTCAAATACCAGTCTGAAGTCAGCTCACTTTCTTAGAGATCCAGAAGTATGCTAGACATAGGCTTCGAGGAACTTGCAAGCTATTTATTCACCCTCAGGGCCAGGCACAACATTTTTCCATCCCTACTATTATCGGGCAGGTATGCAAACATTCCTCTAGATCAGCGCACTTGCTCTTGTGACTTGGAGGAAATCGAGACAATTCAACATGTCCTTCCTTATTGTAACTTTTATAAGGAACTTTGAAAGAACATCATAACCTCTTTACTAAGTTCTCCTGGGGGAATGGTTTTCATACCCACCTTTTACTTTCTAACTCAGACTGTGAAACCACCTACACAGTAGCCAAATTTATTGTTGCAGCAATAATGAGGCAACAACTAACATCAAACCATTAAATTAATATGAACAAGTTATGCACTCTAACTGCTTGGTGCTGACAATAATGAAATTAAATAAATTACAAATATGTTTTATGTATCCATAATATTCACAGATAATAAGAACAAATGAGACTTGACATATGTATGAGGGATAGTTCTATATGTGGGGTTTAGTCATGAATCGAACCTCTACTCTTCCAGAATTTTGATCCAATCTATAAATTATCAGAAAGTGCTGTGCCAGATGTTAGCCCCTAAAGTTATCCTTCTGAAAATGTCAGGTCTCTTGTAGATACTGTATGTGCCAACAGTTCTCCATCTTTTCCTTTATGCAGCCCACTTCATCATGAATGAAAGCTTTTGAGACCACCACATAAGCCACTGGTCATAAACATAGCAGCTGTGAGCAATATCATTCACAAGAACACCAGACACCCATGGAATTACAACATTAAATCAAAGTTTGTTTATTCTTGTACATATACTTCTATACCCAATTGGGCAGCATACAATAGTACAATTAAAGGAATAAATAAACAGCAACCAAAATAAACAAATCCAAACCTAGGCAAAGCAAATAGCAGCTCAGATAAAGAGTAGTCTAGTCACCATAAAATCACATAACTGTAAAATCAAACACCAAACACATATTCAAACAAAATAGTCTTCATGGCCCTGCAGAAGTTCAGTGAAGAGGGCATCAGGCATACCTCCATGGCAAGATTTCCAGTGTGGAGGCCATCATAAAGAAGGACTGCCTCAGCTCCATGTCCCTTTGACTTCTTATAGTGATTGGACTCAGAAAGGATTCTCTTCCAAACACAATATTCACACAGTCCTTTTTAACAAGATTTTTTGAGATAAAAGAGGTAGTAGTACACCAATACCAGCAAGTGAACTTTCAATATAGAACCAATATATATCAGTGTACATTAAGGCAGAAACTCAGGGTCCCTTTCTCTCAGCCATATGGTGCACCTGAAGAGAACAGCAGTCTTCACTACTAACAGGAAAGTCTACAGCTGGTATTTACCTAAGTATTATTTGAATCTTTACCAGCCTGATAACCAGGGTTGATGCATAGCTGGGTATCATCAGGCTACTGATGACACCTTACCCCAAATCAGCAGATAACTTCACACAGCTGCTTCATATAAATGCTAAACAACGAGGACTATCCACCAGAATGATCAGTGCTATTTTCATTCTATACTCAAGCCTGAATCCAATTTGGGTCCTAAGGGTCCCAATTTAGGACCAAAGGGTCCTAAATAATCCACTTAATCAAGAATACGTTGTACCCAATTCTCTACCACCATCTCCAAAAAGGGAAAGCTGGAGACAGAGCAGAAATTGTCTCAAATGGCCAAACTCAGAGATGACTTCCTCAGGAAAGGATGCATTCCTGCCTCTTTCAAGGCCAATGGCATCTTGAAGTCTTAAAAAGGCAGACTTGGCATCAGCTTTTGATGTTCTAGTTATTTCCAGACTAGACTATCACAATGCGCTCTGTGTAGAGCAATCTTAAAAATAACTTTGAGAGCCAGTTTGGTCTAGTGGTTAAGACAATGGGCTAGAAACCAGGAGACTGAGAGTTCTAGTCCCACCTTAGGCATGTAAGCTGGCTGGGTGACCTTGGGCCAGTCACACTCTCTCAGCCCAACTCACCTCACAGGGTTGCTGTTGTGGGGAAAATAGGAGGAGGAAGGAGCATTAGGTATGTTCGCTGCCTTGAGTTATTTATAAAAATAATAAAGTCAGGATAGAAAATAAATAAATAAATAAAATGATAAATAAACTTATAAACTGTTGGTTTTGCTTCTTCAGATTTATCAATCCATTCTTTTCCTAGTGCTGGTTAATGTAAATAGGTGATAAATATACTGAAATGATTCATATTCTTGTAGATGCCTACTTTTTATCATGCCTTACTTGAAAGCTAGCTAGTCTTACCAGATAAGATGTCCTAGTATGATTATTTTCTGATTGGTATTGTTGTCATTGCCTGAGGCTGATTTTGTAGGGATTGTTTGGGATGCCTTAGATTTCGTATCAACCAAAGCTGTTAAAAATACAAACCTATTCCTATATCTGCTTTCAAAGACCCTGATAATTGAGTTTTTGTGTCTTTGGTTAATTGATATAATAGCATTTTTGCTCTACTTCAGAAACTACGAAGGTACATGGTAAGCTGTGTTATTTATGTTATGTATATTTGATGGGTTTTGAGTGATACTATCTTGAAAACTTTTCTGAGTTCTGGAAAAAATTAAAATTTAAGGTGAACTTTAAAGTTATTGCCAAGATATGTTTCTTTTTCATGGTTTCTGATTTAAATGGAAACGGGCAAAAGAAATGGAAGAATAAGGTACTAAAGCAGGAATGATAATTGTGCTGAAGCAGCACTTGACATTAGATTTCCTGTATAATAGCCTGACCATAGTATTTTACATGATTCAACATCATCTGGTGACAGTAGTCTGAGAGAACTATCCTGAGTACTGAATATCAAAACAATCCTGGTTGATTATCACGGTGGAGTTGAGCTGTCATTTATTATCACCGACAGTTTTGGTAGATGGAGTGCTCATTTTAAAGAGCAGGATTAAAAAATCAGTTCTGTTCACATGGATCAGCTGCATTTTAGAAAGGTACTTAGGAATAATTGTATGGTTAATATGAATTGGAAGTGTATAAAAATACACACTTCTCAAACACTAAAAACAAAAAGAAGTGGTTCATTTACAGGAAAAATGGATTGATGGAAGCAAGTTAGTCCAATATTACTTATGGCTAAGAAAGTGAGTTCCTATATACAGATATCACCATGTCTTCTTATTTATTTATTGTTTAATATATTTATATACCATTTCCCATTACTACAAATATCAAAGTACTTTATAATAAGATTAAAACTATAAAATACAAATCATAGATCGGGTAAACCTGTATTTACTAAACTAAGAGAACACAGTATTCCAGTTGGTCCTTACACTATTTTGAACAGTATTTTTAATGTCATTAAAATTATTTAACATTTTGAAAATATTTTACACTTGGGCATGCATCATTTTAATGCCAGTATCTACTCTGAATAGAATATAAAGAATATAATAGAATATAAATTCACACTTCCATTTAGTCACATGAACTTACTGAAATTTAGTTTTAAGTACAGTAGATACATTTGCAGTGCAATTGTACTCTTAGCCTTCTATATAGCTCAAATATGCCTTTAAAAACAAACAAGTTAATAGAATTTTGGTTCCAGTTATATTATAAAATGAATTGCTCCTGAAATACTAAAAAGAACCTCACTAAAGTCACTCAAATGCTTTATCTAATCCTGCCATATGAACTATTTAGTAAAGTAAACAATTAAAGTAGAAAGGCCTGCAGTCCTTTTTCTGGTGTTCATGTCACAACACTTATATCTAAAGATATTTCAGAAATCTGTCTATTCCCCATCTGTTAAATTTCTAGCAGAATAACTAACTGAAAGTTCATGTGAAAGTTCATCTGGAGTTCAAATGTGTCATACTGGGCCACTTACAAGCTAGAAGTTCACTTGAAGGTTAAAATATTTTAATTATTTTTTAAAATACACTGTTTAAATTCAGCTACTACTTAATGAGGCAATTTTGAGCAAGCAAAGCACATTCTGAGAACCCTTTTAGGTCAGTTTTATGTTCTTTGAATCCTTGCCCAACCGGACTGGTATCTCGCAAGGAGCATATTGAAATTGGCCTACTTAACATCCTTGATGCTTTACCAGCTGAGGGCAGAGTACATCCCAGCAAAACCTTAAGTTTATTCAGTTATTCTGTGTATATCTTGCCTCTCTGCCCTGATGAGCACATGATGGAGGTAACAAGTTTTAAAACAGCATACAAAAGATTAAAAACTTAAATCTATTAATAATTAAAGGTTTGGCAAAATTATGTGTCAGGTTTTTTAATTCAGAAATGTAGGCAAAAGTTAGTGACTTTGTAATCCTAACGCAGTACAGAATGCAAATAAATAATTAGCAATAGTTACTAGGTTGACAGATTTTTTATATCAATTTCTATCTATGTCAGGAAGTAATACAGCTCTGGTTTATTTCCTTTTATGAAACTCCATCCCCGCTGTCATTTCGAATATATACTGCTTGGTGTCGCTCAGCCGGCACTGGAGACCTGCTTTTTCTAGATCTTATCCTCCTGATCCTGCAGAAGCCATTATCATCTCTCTCCATTCCCATGTATTAAGTTACTGTACATTAGAAGTCATGATACTTCATTTAAAATACACAAACAATATTGGTATAATTCAGATGCTGCATATTTCTGATACATAGTTATGAATGTATTGCATGTCTGTTTATTTGATGTTCAGAAGGTAACAGCATTTTGCTGACCTTGGCTGCTTTCAGAAAGCTAAGCAGAAATGTAGCTGGTAAGCACTTTGGTGGAAGACCAGGAAATCCCAGGGCTATGCTAGGGAATAGATAAAATGTCCCAGAAGAAGGAATAGCAAACGATTTCTATATTGTTCCCAAATAATATAACACAGTTCATAGTCACCAAGAATTCAGGTCAATTGGGGGGGGGGGGCTTTATTTAAGTTTTTATTTAACATTAACATGGTTTTTTCTCCTCCTTCCATTCCCTTTTCCATTTGCATTGCATTATTCAGATTAAATACATACTTGCAAGATCTAGCTTTTACCAATAATATAAAAAATGCAAATAGAAAAATTTCAAGGAAAGGTTTAAAAAATAAACCAGGAGCCAAGGAGAACAAGGTACCTATGATTTAAGGCTGATTTCCGAAGTGTCCTTAGCAAGTCATAACGATGTCAAAATAACAATATGTGCATCATGACATCATTGTGTGCAAATAGCAAAATTAGGTCATGATGTCTGACACAACTATGTAAATAACATCATTTAACCTCCTTTGTCCACCTCCCACCCCATGGATGTCCATGCCCAAGTTCTCTTCTTTTGTTCTTCAAATGTTACATGAACCATCCCTCACAGCAAACACAAGTTTTCCCATCACTCCTTTTCTGGCCCACTTTTCACATTGTTTGCTTAAAGTCCTATTTATAATACCTGATTTAACACACACACATTTACATGGTTCTGTTGAAAAGAAAAAAGCTCCAAGATGCAAGAGTGTCACAGTCACTCACTCCACCAATCAGCACTGTGCATTTTCTTCTGCATCAAAACTTGCAGAAAGTAGTTACTCAGACCAGTGTTTCTCGACTTTAGCGACTGGCTGGGGAATTCTGGGAGTTGTAGTCCACACATTTTAAATTTGCTAAGGTTGAAAAACACTGCTCCAGACAATGGGAAAACTATGACTGAATGAGCTTTTCAGGGAAGTCTGATTCCCGTTATTGCATTCACAGACACTTAAAAGCATCCTTTTTTTCAAACAACAATAAAACTATGCAAAAAAAACCCCACCCTTATTTCCCTAGAATAAGAATAATCCAATATCAGCAGACACTGACCTGCAATTTCAGTAAGAGAGACTTGAGAGAAATCACATGTAACATCTGGTAAGAGATATTCCTTAGGATTATCAATTTCATATACCAACTGTTCTGCCACAGTGCCAAAAGTCACCAGGCCCCCTGTGTTGGGTGCTTTGGATACAATAAAACTTCCATCAGAAGAAGATTCTACTATGGGGAAACCGATGTTATGCCTAAAAGTTGAAAATATTAAAATTTAATGATATAAAAGGTATGCAAATAATATGCAATTATGTGATTAAAAAACAATATATCACAAACTATCAAGATATATACCAGTTGGTTTAAAAAATCCAAGAAAAATCCTTTCAGCTTCTTAAAATATTCTGAGAGACACCACATGATCAACTGAATAAACCAATTAGATATAGAAAAGAGACAAACAAAATATCAAAGAAGTTTAAAAAAGAACTATCAGTATGTGAGCAGCAACAGTCCAAGAAAAGAAATGAATGTATTTCATGTTGCAGCAAAAGAATCAAAACAAAACGACTGGATATGATACTGCTTTTGCTACATCTCACTTTTACACTGCAGTTGGGTAAGGTTTAGTTCAAGCAAATGCATTATGGGAAAAAAAAAATTTCCCCAAGTTATCTACCCTGCCATCTTCCTTTAACCTTCTTTGCCCTTAAGTCAATTGCCTATTCCTCAGGACCACTTCCTAGCCAATCTATATGAGGTTCAGTGCTAGCTAAATGCACACATTACCTACCCTTATTATGTTGCACAGTTTTCATTCTGTCCAACTAATTCAGACAATCAGTGTCAGTCATGTTGCAACCATAATACAGTACAGATTGCAAAAACACTGCATTTCATATAGGGGAAACACTGGCACCTTTTTTCTTGCCAGAAAAAAAGAACAAGGAAAGGACAGAAAGAGGGATGTTGAGGCATACTGTCTGTAGCAGCTTTAAGAAACTGCAGCCACAACTTCATGGATATCCATTCAACGTGAACAGCTTATTAAAAGTCAAAGTATGAAACACGCAGAGATAAAACAATGCTATACTCTAATGAAGCACACTGACACATTATGATGCGGCACCAATTCACAAGCTGACTACTATAATGGCACAATTGCTTCTTCAGCATTGTCAGTTACTTCTATTTAGGTCTTCAAGAGAAATGGATCACATAAACAAGTGCCAATTGGCAAGAGGTATCCTCATCACAAGACATTAATTCTCAGGGGGAATAAACATAACTTCTACCACTGCACTCTCCCAGGACCTAGCAGAGTATTTAAGTTTTAACTTCTAGTCAAAGTTCCATAAAAATCTTATTAGCATTAGTTTCCCTGGAGATGGCATAATTAAACAAGCTCTCCATTATCTTGGCCATGCCACAGTTGAGCAGTACTACTGAATATTTTTTAAACACTCAGTGGCTGTCAGCTCTTGAAATGGTGAATAAATCTCATTCCACAAAAAGTCCTCACTTTCAACATATCTTCCATTATGAAGAGCCTGAATTCTAGGTCTATAGCTACAGAACAGCTATCTAGGGCATGTTGGAACTCTGTTATTATGAGAGTACGGTAGTATACTTCAAGTGAAGTCAAATTAAAATTCTACTTAAAGGACTAAACTGGTCTTATTTTCTAGATTATTTTTAAGCAGGAAGCATTCCAACAGAAAGTCTAGCAGAATTTCTAAAAGGAGATTGAAATAAGCTTACTCCATGACAACATAACTTTATTTTAGTACCAATCAAAGCGAAAATTTGTAGCTCAGGGTTGAACTGTGGAGTCCCTGGTGCTCTCTGAGCCTTGTTTTCTTGCAGACATTTCATTGCCAGACTAGGCAACATCTTCAGTGCGAACAGGGAGTAGGCCTTGCTCTCTGTTTATATACCGTGGTTTGTCCAGCTTGTGTTGGTGGAGATGTTGTCCTCTCCTTGGGAATTCCTTGATTGGGCTGTTGTTTGCTGCTTGGTTGGTTGACTGAGTTAATAGTTCTTTGATTAGGGTATATTGTGCTGTTTGATTGTTCATCTGGTGTTAATCCTAGTGCATATCTAGTTGATTGCTGGTGAGGAGGTGTTCTGGTCTTTTGGCTTTTCTATTGTCTCTTCTGAATGGTATGTAAATGTTGTTTACCTCTATGTGTCTGTTGATGGCTGCTTGGTCTGAGTGCCAAGCTTCCAGGAATTCTCTAGCGTTTTTCAATTTGGCTTGGTTTAGGATGCTCACAGTTTCCCAGTTGAAACTATGGTTAAGTCTGTCCATGTGCTGTGAGATTAAGGAGTATTCATCATGTCTTCTGACTGCTAGTTGGTGTTTGTGGATGTGCTCTGCTAGTCTTCTGCCTGTCTGTCCTACATAGTGGCTGTTACAGTCCTTGCACCATATGTTGTAAATAATTCCTGTTTTTTCTTCTCGGGCCACTGGGTCTTTTGGGTTACCTAAGATGTTTTGAAGAGTTTTAGTTGGTTTATGTGCTACAGTGATGCCATGCAGTTGTAACAGTCCGTTGGTGGTTTCTGAGATGTTTCTGATGTATGGCAGTTTTACCCTTTCCTTGCTTTTCAACCCACTACTACCCAACCAACAGAAGTTTTAAACTAGTTTTAGCTAAGCTTCATTTTCTTGTTTCTTTTATTACGCTTTTACATCTTTTGCTTTCTGTTTTTTACTTCTTTTCTGGATTCTGAATAATATTTACCTCCACAGGGATACCATCATATCATGATGACTATGTATGCATAAACTGTATGTATGCACAGAATTATAGAAGTATGATAAATAGAAAAATCACATCCCATGATAGAAATACTGCAGAGATTCCTATTAATAAGTCCATAGGCTGAATAGTGTATTTTATAACGTTATCACTCAGCAATCTACAGTATTAAAATATATTACAAAGAAACTCTTCCACTAAAATTTATGAAAAGCATCTTTTAACTATTTATATACTGAGACCAACTCTTGGGTAATTATTATTATTGTTATTGGTGTTATGGAACCCAAAGCAGCAAAAAAAAATTAAATCTCCTAAACTGCTATTACTGTTATGTAATTTCAGTTCACCATCACATATCGTAAAGAAGAATAAACATACCAATTTGGCACAGTATGCCAATCAGTGAATATTCCACCTGTGCATTGAGCACCACATTCAATCAGATGACCTGCAAGACTGAAAAATCACATTTAACATTTGAATGATCTTAATGAACTGAGTTTTAAAAACTTAACATCTACTGAGAGTTTCTACTGTATAATCTTTAATGTGTAGACAAAGAAGTATTTTCTACAATCTAACCCGATATCCTGTTGAAACAGACCTTGAAATATCATCAATTAATTCATTAATTAGTTTCAGGGATTTTGACCCTTGTATTGTTTTAACAGTATTTGGTATTTTTTGAAACAAAGATGACATTTACCTTCCAGATGCTAATAGGCTGAATTCATCTCCAGTCCATCCAAACTAGAAAAATAATAGTTTAAAATATTTAGTGAAAAAGAATTAAATAGTGAGGTGAATGTTAAATCACAGAAAATCACAAAAGCAGAGTCTGCAACAAATTCCCCAAAGCTCATGAAAGCTCAGGTGTTTCCCAGTTCCCCCTCTCATGCATGCTCACCTGTAGACAGTACATAAAGAGACATTATGGGAATACGTTGCCCATGGACCCCTTTCATAATCCATCCAATTTTCTTTTTCCCGTTTGTATAAATTGCCTGTGTGACTTCATACAGTAAGCAGAGGAAATGGTCTAGTGACCCACAATCCATTGGGCATAATTGTCTTGTCTGTGATTTAGATTGTACATTTCACAATTAGACTGGAAAGGTAAAAGAGGAAAGTAACAGAATTTCCATCGCTAAGCAATGGGATTGTAAAGCTCAACTGCATCGCCTAGCAACAGCAACCCCTGCAGTCCCTGTTGCCATCATTAACTGAATCCCAGAATCATTAAGCAAGGTAACTTCCTGCCAGCTTCCCACAACCAAAGTCAGTGGGGAAGCCAGCAGGAAGTTGCAAGTCCCAGGCCAGCAGGCAGGTAAGGGGCTGCTGCCAGGTGGGGGAGGGAATGAAGGTGTGTGCGGTGGTGCAGGGAGGGTGCATGTGGGGGTGTGGGGGTGCACAAGAGGTGCCATGTGGGTTGGAAAGGGTGCACAGGGGTGCACAAGAGGTGCTGTGCAGGTCAGGAAGGGAGTGAGGGGGTGTGGTGTGGGTTGGGTTGGGAAGGGTGCACAGGGGTGCGCAAGTGGCCGGCACAGCACAAACACAGAGGGGCTGGGGATGGGGGGGGGGGGAGACTTACTCCAGCAACTTGTGACCTTCCCTGCCGGCTTCCCCATTGTGTTTCTGGGGAAGCCAGCAGAGAAGTTTGCAAATGGCAGTCACATGATTGTGGGGTGCTTGGCAACCAGTCGTAAGTGCAAACGGGTTGCCAAGCACCCATATCACGATCACATGGCCATGGGGCTGCGGCAATGACTGTAACTTTGGGGATTGGTCATAAGTCCCTTCATACAGCACTGTCATAACTTCAAATGGTCACTGAACAAATGGTCATAAATCAAGGACTACCTGTATTACATATATGCAATATTTCACACACACACACACACAATGGACTTCCAAGGTATCTTTAAAACAGGACCAGTGCAAAACTGTTTCAAATCTGACTGTTAATATCAAATAAAATAAACAACTTGTGGTTACCAAGGCAAAAAAAACACCCCTCCACGAACAGATTTTTTAGAACTGTTCATTTTGCAAATTAACTATATCAAAGTACTGGTCTCATCTTAAAGAATACTTCAGTGCTCTGGATGTTAATTAACCAAATATTCAATTCAAAAATGTTCTTTGGTTGTTTTTTCTTAAGTTGACCATTTCTGCCACCTTGTGGTAAGCTAAATTATTTGCAAGTTGTAGTTAAAGTAATCCAAATGAAAGAAAAGCTAAGTAATTATATTATTTTGAAAAGCAGTAGATATTTTTTAAAATGCAGAATGGGGAAATAGCATTAACACAAACACATTTCTCTCTTTGAAATTAACTAGATTTTATTGGTAAAAAGAAAAAGAATATGCATATCGGGGTTTTTTTAAACTATACGAATCATGTCCCAATCCCAAACTTAAAAGTTCTGCATATTTCAGAAATTGAATTAACATTTGCATCCATGTAAGGAACCTAAATTAATCAAATTTAAGTTTATCATATGCATAAGTATTTCTTAATAGAGGTTTATTTAGCGTAAAGTTACTACATAAAGCTACCTATATACTGTATGCAAATATCACCGTATATAATACTATGGGACTTGAGTTGTGTTTCATTTACCAAATACTAGGAACAACTCTTTTAAATATAGGAAAGATGACTTGAAATGTGGGTAACAATTCCTTGTTGTGCAGTTAGCAAATAATATGGGTACTGGCAATACAGCACCCGCAGAAGCATATATCCCATCAAAATGCCTGGCCCTGAAATTCTTTAAGAATTGCGCTGGGAAGAAATTGCACCAAGAAAAGGAAATCACACCAAGAGGAGAATGTTCATTTCTGCCTTGTGACAGGAATTAAAAGCCAAACGTGTTTGTTGCCAGATGGCTATGGGAAGAAAGAGAAAGAAATATGTCAGTATGTATATGGAGGGGGCTGGTAAGTGTGAGCCGGAAAGAGGGAGGAGAGGGGAGGGGAGGGAAACTTGCATCCTATGTGGTGGATGTTGTAGCTTTGTTGTTGCAGATATTATTGGGGATTGTTATTGCTGGGATAGGTGATGGCTATGTGAATGCAAGTGTGTGACTTTGCTGGAAGGAGAGACAAGCCAAGAGGCATCAAGAAGGCAATGAAGGAAGAACAAAAGCCACATTATAATGAAAACATACTAGTTCTTCAAACCAAATAGTGTTTGGTTTCAAGGAGTATAGAGAAAATGGCTGGAATTGTGTAAAAATTCATAAAGATGACTGGTATTTAAATAAATTACTAAGATGACTAGTAAAAAAAAAATATTTTAAAAATATTGATCCGCACTTACAGAATGAATTAGTGGCCCCAACACAAGGCTGCTATCAACACATCTTCCAATCACCACAACATCTGCTCCTAGATCAAGAGCTCTGCTGATTGGTCTTGCACTGAAGAAACAATACATTACTCATCAAAATCTTAGGAAGCCTGGCAGATTATAAAGTGAGAATGTTAGCAAAACAAAGACAGTAAAGTGCTCCTCCCCAGGAGAGAGCTCTGCAGGAAAATACAAAAGCTTTCCCTGCCTGGCTATCTTCATTGACAGTGTCAAACATTCAGCCCTGTACAGGACAAAAAAGGAACAATTGGAGTCATGTACATACTCCTTCTCAGGAAAAAATGTCTTATTTTTAAAGTTGAAATGCCAAAGGGATCGAAGAACTGAAGAAAACAAGCCAAACCAACAAGTTCAGATTTGTTCTTTGCAACAAATGGCACTAGGGACTGCAACAAAAATATTCACGACCGTGAATGGAGCAGGCAGACACACTAGAGTTCAATAATCAGCCCAACTATCATAGCATCTTTGTGTTTCAAACAAACTCTGATGGCTCCAAAAACAGTAGTATACATGACAACCCAGACTACAATAAACACACAAAGCTCACAAGCTGACCAAGCACATCATAAAGTACTGAATTACCCCTTTTTTCTAAAAAAATGCACTCAGAAGTTTGAAAGAGCCACTGATCAACCAGTCAATTAAACTAAACCAGCATAGAGATTTTTGGGAAAAAAGACACTATGTGGTTGGCTTGCTGAGCTTAACTAAGTGTGTGTTATGTTTATGTTCTTTTTGTCCTGTTGACTGTGAAGCTTTTAGAGTACCTTTGAAGTTGAAGACACATGTTATGTTTAAAGACATTGCAAATCTCAGCACCAACAGGAATAGATACCTAAAGTGAGTATTTTAAAATTCTTTAGAAAGAACGACTTCACGGGTGATAACCCAAACAAGCATCTCTAGTTTTCTCAAAATGTGAATCAGAGAATGTATTCCTTCTTTTCAGTTTGATTATTATAGCATCACTACTTAGTGTCTGTGCAAAGTTTGCAGTGGCTTTATCATAGCTCTTTGACCTTTACGCTAGAGACTGCATGCATTTCATTAAGCTACCCATCTCACAAATTAAAACAGTATGGAATATATTTTTGAGTTTGGCTCAAAAATTAAAAGACTCTATCCAGTGCAGATAAAAAGTGGATACTATACAGCACCTTCTCAGATAACATTTTACAAAATAAATATTTGAAGATCTTACCCCAAATATACATTCATGCTCTGAACATTTTCTGGAAACAGTTTTCCATTCTCCCCTTTTATGATGGTCTCTTTTATGTTGTTTAACTGTAAAACAAAACAAAACAAAACAACCTATGCATTTAATATGAAAATATCAACTCTATACTGCCCAGATTTATAGAGCTTAATACATGTTATGTAAACATTTTAAATATTAATAAAAACAAAACTTCCTCAGTCATGAAACACTATCCAGGACAATTCTACATTTTTTGAAAAGCATTCAACTAACAAACTACAGAAACGACATAATTTAAAGAATCACAAAGAAATGACAAACTTCTTTCTATCACATATTTTCACAACATTCTTTCCTGTTTCCCCAGTGTGCCATGAAGTCTGAAGGGCTGCTAAACTGTAATCTGAGCAATCCTTTTCAACCATGGTAACAAGCCACAGACTGAGACACAGAAAGAGTTATTGAGAACTATCCACTTATCTGAACTTAACACTGTATTTAGGCAAGTGAGTAGCTGGAAACAACCCTACTGTATTTGATCTTGCTTGCAGAGCAGTTGCTATTGACAAATATATCAATACATCTGCAGCACGTACAGAATTTATTTTGGAAGAAATTGCAGAAATTATATTGAATCATGTGAGATTGTTTGCAATTGGCCCTTTCAAACCAGTAACTTGCATTCATATTCACAAAGGTGGAGGATGATAAGGAATGGAGTTCGACCCAAAGGTATAGTGGTGTTTCAGACAGTATTTGTAAAGGCAGCCAGAGAATAGGGCAGGTTTCATCTATAGGTATTAAGGATTTTGGCTGCAAGCTTTAAGACAGGGTTTCTCAACCAGGGTACCGTGGAACCCTAGGGTTCCATGAGAGGTCACTAGAGATTCCCTGGGAGATCACAATTTATTTAAAAAATTATTTCAAATTCAGACAACTTTAATTAAAGAGATAAGTTTCATTCTTTATTTTTAGTTTAAGAACACTGTTAATGCATATATACAGGTCTATAGTAAAGGTAAAGGTTTCCCTTGACGTAAAGTCCAGTCGTGTCCGACTCTAGGGGGCGGTGCTCATCTCCGTTTCTAAGCCTTAGAGCCGGCGTTGTCCGTAGACATTTTCCAGGTCATGTGGCCAGCATGACGACACGGAACGCCGTTACCTTCCCGCCGAAGCGGTACCTATTGATCTACTCATATTTGCATGTTTTCGAACTGCTAGGTGAGCAGGAGCTGGGACTAGCAAGGGGAGCTCACCCCGCCGCGCGGTTTCGAACCGCCGACCTTCTGATCGGCAGCTCAGCGGTTTAACCCGCAGTGCCACCACGTCCCTATACAGGTCTATACATGAAACAAATATAATTAATTTTGTAACTTCTGGCCTATATTTGAGCCTGAATGTGCAGGGGTTCCACAAGGCCTGAAAAATACTTCAAGGGTTCCTCCGGGGTCAAAAGATTGAGAAATGCTGCTGTAAGAGATCAGAGATGCTGCTATTTCTTGAGTCCACAACTGAATAAAGTTCATTGCAAGAAAAAGCTAAGTTGCAGGGATATGCAGACTTATCAGTAAATCTCATCTAAGTACAGATGCAGAAGACTCTACCATTATCAGTTATAATCCCTTTCTTAATGGTATATCTAGCTTTATTAAAAAAATAAACAGAATTTAGGACCATTTCATCCACTGAGCTTGTGCATAACTGATGAAAAATTATTTAATGTAGCTTCCCCAATCTTCTGATATACTGTACTGGGGAATTTCAGTGATCGTGGTAACAACTCATCTAAAAGGTAGCAAGTTGGGGAATGAGTGTTTAATGAAAATACTATGACTCTGACCAGGATTCAGACGTGTATGACAATTATAACTGTTTTTTATTGTACTAAACTTAGTGAAATTCCCAACTGTAGACAATCAGCATTTTACAAATATATTGGAATACCTCTCCCATCAAATCATCACCAGTAATAACAGCTATCTTCAAGTCAACATCAGCATTTCTGGCAACTTGGTGAAGAGCAGCAGCACATCCAAGTGGATTCATTCCACCAGCATTACTGATAACACGAACACCTAAACAAGATTAAAGCTTCATGACAGCGGACATATACCTAAAACACCCCGCCAAACCCTTAAGGGACTAATGAGAACAGGTGTCTGTTAAAGCCAATTGGCCATTAAATAGCAAACTGTATTTTTTGAGCCCCAAAACATTCTTATCCATGAGAAAACCTATTTTCCTGTTAACAGTGATTATCCATTCTGAGAAGTAGTGAAGATTGTCCAACCTGATTCACCAGACAACAACTCTGTACCCAGTGCATTTTATCTATTAAATTCAGAGTCTGCTAGATAGAGATGTATCAGCTCAAAGGTTTACTGTAAATTGGTTTCTCTCGTTAAGCTGCTCAGATTGTTATATGTGTAATTACCTATCAATTACTATAAATTGTTGTAACAGGTTGTTCTGTTTGGACTAAAAAAAGTCACTTATATACCTGATGATTGCACTTAGAACATTTCTTTATACATTGGAAGAGAATTTTAGAAACAATTGTTAGGACTGAGGTCTTTGGTCACACCGCCTTCTTTCCATCAGAAACTAGATTTGACACAAAGATTCCAGCTTATATTAAGTTAGAATTCCTTTTTTGTATTTGAACTGGAAAATTCTGAATTAACAAGTCAGAGAATAAATCAGACTACTCTATGAAAAAAGAAGGTAGCAACCAGGCACATCACAGATATGCAAAATTTCCCATATACAAGCTGTCCTGTGCATGGAATATCTAGTTTTGGGAGGTATGCATCCAAACTGAGAGATGTGTGTTTCAACCAGACATGGACCCACAAAACACATGTTCCAGGAGGAAATGTTTAGCTGGTTCTGGGAAAAACCAATGATGACATCAGGAGGAAGTGGGGCAATGGAAGAATAGAAAGTGGATAAGTGGCTTAGACATGCCACCTTTGGGTGATGGTGGTATAGGAAGGTACAAAAAAGAAGCTGCTGGGAAGGTGAGATGGCGGATCAGCAGTTTGGGTATGCTGTGCTTGAGCAGCAATAAAGAGGTAAGAAAATAAATTCCTGCAAAGATGGGGGGAGGGGTAAGCTTAGATGTGCCATGCTTGGGTAGCGGTGGTTTTGGGGTGGTAGGAAAAGAAAGATGGAGGGGTAGGATGGTGGCTTGAATATCCAGTGTTTGGTAGCAAGGAGGTAAGGCAGCTGATGGAAGATTGGTGGGTGGGCAGACAGACTGGATATGAGGTAAGAAATGAAAAGGGGTATCAAGCAGTGGGTTGGCACATTGGCCATGTGGAGCAGGAGAGAGGGAGAGATGTTCACATAGGCCTTGTTCTAGGTTTTGGTTCTGCCAAATTGGGGCCAATCTGGAACAACTTGGCAGAAATTCTGGACAATTCTGGACTACCCTGAACCTGCAGGCTAAGTGACCACAAAAGGCAGGGACTACCTAGTGAGCTAACATTTGAAGAAGCAACAAAAGGTATCACTATTTCAACAGCTGTAACTTAACAGCCAATGAAACAAGACTCCAGATAAATACAATATTACAGAACTGTAAATTGGGAGAAAAAGAGTAATTGTGATTTCTTAGTTCATTATCAATATAATCTAAAATTATGACTTCTGCTTAAAATACAAAAATGTCCCCATCATACCTTTCCTGCGTATGTCCTTTATAAAAGGAGCCATTGCAGTTGATACAAAATCAAGAATGTATCCCAAATCCTTAAAAAAAAAATCCAAGCATTTTTATCAGAGAATATATAATTTCATGTTGTTCATTATATTGCCATAAAACTCCTCTCAGTTGAAGCAGCTATAGTTTCCACTTTTTCCCAAAACAAAATCTCCATTTTTAAAAAAGAAAAGCTTTACTGTATTTCACACAAATTTGTTCTGCAATTGACAGCTGAAATTAAACCTTAACAGTACCAGTGTCCTGCAGATTTCATAAAATCGCATCATTCCATTAATTAAAAAAGTCATCTCCCAGCAGAATAAGTTCACCCTCCTTACAATCAGTCCATCTTGAACATCTTTGCTCCAGGGAGGTTTTAGGGGATGCATAAGAAAGCAGAACCTTGTTCTGCAAACTTAAGTCCATTACTGCACCTGAAGGATGTAGCAAAATACTTCTTTCAATGGTAGATAATCCAACAGAGTTAAATGAATGGTTGTGTATTGATTTCCACAGGCCTATGCATGCATGAAGTCATTTAAAGATCAATATTCTAGGCTGATAACTCTCATTCTAAAGTATCATTGCAACCTCCACACATTTTTTTAGCAGTTCTAGTACTTTCTAAAGCCATTTTTCCTTTAGTGACTTACAGCTTCTTATAATGTTACCCATCATCGTTAAGACAACATAAAGCCTGGACTCATTACTGCTATATCAGCAGAAGGACTGGATGATTCTAAAAAGTGCTGCAAGTCACTAGTAGTGAAATGGTTGAAATTAGACTGGAAAGGTCACATACCAAACCACCAGCAAAGATCTTGCTCTATTTCTAGGTATTCCCTTTTTGCAAGGAACACTATAATTCACCTCAAAGAAATTCATTCCAAAACTCAGAGAACATTTTATGGCTGGCACTTCTGAATAGAAAACCAAAGACTTCTGCCAGCTAATTACTTCTGCTCAGTGAAATTAACTGCAGTTGAGATCTGGTTTCTAACATAACATTTCCTGTAATAAAAATATGTTGGAATAATTTCCTGGAAATTATTAGAGTTCAGTCTAACTCTTCTTTCTTAAAACCCTAAGTAGATTTTCCACTTGGGCATAGATTTTTGCATTTTGATTCCTCAAATAATATTTCTGAATTGATCAGTTGAGGGAGAAAATTATGCAAATGCTGTTCCAAAGAAATGAAAGAAGTAAAGAGATATTTACGAATACAGACCATAATGTATACTAGTTAGAGCTGCAGAGAAAGTGCATCTTAGATTGAAGTAATTAAGATACAGAATAACTGTTCAGATAACTGATATATTTCTTTCAAATTTTAGTGTTCCGGCATTTCAAAATTCTAAACAAAGCAGGTCAATTACAGATATGTTATACAAACAACTCTGATAGTTCATAGTTCAATAGACCGGATATTCTTTTTAGCTTTTATTTTCCAAAAACTGCAAATTTACTTACTGGAGATTTGGCTTTGGCACTAGCTAGTAAAGACATCGTAATTTCAGAAAGGTAATCGAAAACCAGGAAATCCAGTTTCCCCCCATAGAGTAGCTGAGGAACTAATAAAAGAAAATCAAGAGAAAAAGGTTACAAATAGAAAACAATTCAGGAATGTAGCCTTTCATCAAACAATAAGAACACTGTGCTGAAAACTGACCTTAATGTGGACATATAAAGATCTAGACATTACCCTTACACAACAGTTGATCACTTGTGTTCCTCCACATGATGGAAAAGAACTTCTACCATCCATAAGAACTTGTTGAATTCTCAATACCTAAAGGCCGAAAGTTGCTCATCGCTGCGTTATATAGGATGATTATAAAAATGTAATTCAGGATAAATGTACATATGCCCCTTCCCACATAAGAGGATTAATATTTAAAACCCAAATGCCAAAGCTCAAGGCTTGACTGGTTTGTAAACCCTAGCTTTTAATTCCAGGGTGAATGTAGCAATAGCAATACATTTCCCACATATTCATGAGGCTTTTTATTAAGATACATGCCCGTACTTTTGTCTCAAATTTACAGCCTAGCCCTGTGAATTTTATTAGTACATGTGACGGAATTTAACAAGGCTTATACCTTCCCCATCAAAGGTGCTTTTACTTGCAATCTTACCCACTTCTTTGGGTGTAAGCCTCATTGCTTAAAGCAGTGTTTTTCAAACTTGGCAACTTTAAGATGTGTGGACTTCAACTCCCAGAATTCCCATTGAATTCTCATTCACTGAATTCCCACTGAATTGAATTGAAAGCTCCATTCTGGGAGTTGAAGTTTACACACCTTAGAGTTGGCCAAGTTTGAAAAACACTGGCTTAAAGAGTCTTGCCTATAACAATAGGTTTCACAGATATTGTGCATGCTAACCTGAGAAATTATTATGAACTTCACCTTTCATTCTTATATTGTGTATGTCATTTGACTTGCTTATACTGTAATGTTCCAGCATTACAGTACTGCCCTCTCCCACTTTGTTTCCTGAATTCACCAGCATATTATTTAAAGAGGATAAGGAAGGAGCTTTCAACTTTGCTTCTTGTGTACTCACGGTGTCTTATCACTCCCTTCTTGCAGACCCCCCCCCCCCCTTTCTGGGTTCCAACTGTTTTCCACCCTCTGAAAATCATCCCGTTGAAAGTGAACATTCGGTCTTTCACAGTCTTAGGAATTATACAAGGCAAATGATTAATCCTTCAACGACTCTCCCAAACTGCTCCAAGAGATGAAAGGGAGCAGGTATTACTCCAGTTTATTTTCAGATCACGCCTGTGAAGAAAGTTAGATTGAAAGTTCTGGGCTGTGGAAAGATTTGGGTTCTGACTTCTCCGAAGTTCAACACTCCAGTTCTTTTGCTCGGCTTAGGGTGCGAGTCATTTTGAGAGTGGCATAATGAAGTGCAATGGAATTTTGGGGAGAGGGGACCAATCGAAGGGCCCATGGTGGAAGTGCGCGTGATACAGAAGAATACAAAAGTGCTTCCTTACGGATATCTAGCACCGTAAGACCAGGCAGATCGATGATGGCATAATTGCAGGCGGTTATGTCACGAGGCGTAATCGTCGAGGGGACGCAAGCGAAAGATCTTACGGCGCATGCGTGTAGGTGTGTATTCGACAGCCAGGCCACTCAGTAGCCTTGGCGAGTTGTCTTGCCAGCCTGCGTGCGTGAGAGTGGAGTAGCGGGCGTTTTCTGTCCCCCGCTTTTTCGAAGCAGACTCAGTTTGCGAAGGTCTCGCCATACAGGCAGCCCTAGGAGCTGCCTGCCGACCGGCGTAAAGAAAAGGGCCTGCGCTTTGCGGCCGAGCCTGTCCCTAGCGCGGCTTCCTCGGAAGTACCTGCGGCCGCCGTGTCTCCCCAGAAGCCTGAGGCGCAGCCGATCCGCACCAAGCGCGGCTGAGGAGTGCCCGGCTCGCTGCTGCAACGGCGGCTGCGGCTACTGATGCTTCCTCCCCACAGCCGGGGGGCGGCGGCGGTGGCGGCCCGAAGCCGTACGAACGCGCGACGGTTCATGGTGTCTTCTCAATAGGCGCGGCCTGGGCGGGCTCCTCCGCGGGAAGTTGGGCGGCAAAGGCCCGCCCGCGACCGCTGCCGGTCCTGGCGCAGAAGTCCTCTCCCGGCCTTTTCTTTTGCCATTGGATGGTTACTGCTTTTCGGCGCAGATCTTCAGAAAGGGCTCCTGCTTGTCTTAACGGACGAGAGGTCGAAAGCAGATGATAAAAACAGGCTGCCACATTTTCTCGGAATTCTGCCTGCTCTTGCATCGCTGTAAATGGCATCCATATAGAGTTCTCGCTCGACGCCGGGGAGAGAGTTTTCCTAACATGGAAATGTAATAATGGGAACTCCTGCATCTTAGGAATCCTTACTGCAGCTGTTAAAGATATATAAGCTAAACCTAGTCTCTGTATCGAAGCTGAACTTCTTCATTGTCTTTTTCCCCTCTATTCCGTTGGAGAACAAGAGGAAGTGAGCAGTTTTTGAGCAGTGTGGGGCTTGAAGGCTTAGTGACTGGTCTAGACAACAGATCTCATCACATATCACTGGTAGCTGCTGGCATCTTTAGGGGCAAGGTGGTCTGCTATGCTATGCAGACCACAGGCAACTGAGCACAGATTGACTGGGCTCCTGTCTTTATAGCCAGGTCTCCTGACAGGAACCAAGTCAATCCCTGCTCAGTTCCCTGCCTCTAAAGATGCCAGCCACAGTTGCCTGGCTGGCTGGCTGGGGAATTCTGGGAGTTGAAGTCCACACATCTTAAAATTGCTAAGGTTGAGAATACTGCTTTGGGCTATGGGCAGAGGTTGGTTAAGTAGATTCAGCTGGTCCAGCAGCCTAAGTCATTGCTCAATCCATATCTCTGCTCAGTGGTCACCATCCTCTTTCTTGAGGCAGTTACCATAGGACTTGCCCCAAAACACAGCAAAACAGAAGGTGAATGCAAATTCAAATTACTGTCTCTTGCTTCCCTTAATTGATAATATGCCATTAAGTTGGTGTTGACTATTAGTGACCACACAGATAGATTCTCTCCAGGATGATTTGCCCCCGGCCTGGTTGTTCAGATCTTCCAATGGTGTATCCATCACCCCTGTAATTAAGTCCATCTGCATGTTTACCATCTGGTAAAGGAAGTTAAAGTTACCTTACATATTTTCTAAATAAAATAGAATGTAATGTCATCTTTGAAAAAGGTTTAGGCCATTATTAGAAGGAAACGTCCCTTGATTGAGATGTCATATATGGTGAATATTTGGGGAGAAATGAAAAAAAAATGTGCAAGTCCATTGTCCAAAGGAAGAGTTTTATTTTGCTTCTACTTGTATAGCAGTAAGCTAGGCCCATTTTCAAGAGGGCCCCAAATGACCATCCAAAGATTTGAAAATATGAGCAATGGCAAACAGACCTGAATGCTACACACAGGCTTGCAAGAGCCTAGCATTGACCACTCAGGTTGCTTGTACTTAAAACATTCTTTCTGGCTGTGTAAGATAATTGCATCCAATGCCTAAAATTACTTCTCAGCATCACTGCACCTGTGCTTAGCTTTTGATTATTGAAACTAAAAATAAGCTGATCAGCAAATTGAAGGGAAATGTTTTGTTTGCCAAGCATTTTATAATAGACATATCTACTTGAAGTGTCATTTCTCACAGATTATCTGGCCAGCAGGAGGCTCTGTTGCACTTCCTAAAACACATACATACACATCATGCTTTTCTCTTTCAAGGTAAACATTGTGCAGAGCACAGAAAAGGAGTAAGAAAGAAAGGTATAAGATAAGGAAAGGAAAGAGTTAAAACAAGTTTACCCCAACACCATTCACTATACATCTACATACTTTTCCATCCTAACAAATAATCATTGCTTCCATCATGTCCATATACAACATCCTTATTTTTTGTTGCTTAAACTTCTCATCTTTCTTTTTAAAGATCTCAGCTCTATCCTCTCACTTGGTCTTCCTCTTTTTCTCAGTCCATTCACTCTTCCTCCATATATATTTTTTGTCATTAGGTCCTCATTCATTTTCTCTATTAGCAAATCAACTCTACTTCTTTGGTACTGGTCATTGAATCCACATTCATTCACTCATTCATTCTTAATCATATATCTTCTTACTCTACCATAAACCTTAAGTAACCCATTACCTTTGCATTCAACTTTTTGTGTCTTTATGTTACAGTCATTGAATCCACATTCATTCACTCATTCATTCTTAATCATATATCTTCTTACTCTACCATAAACCTTAAGTAACCCATTACCTTTGCATTCAACTTTTTGTGTCTTTATGTTACAGCAATGCATTAGTATTCTCTAGTTCAATATCGCTTTTCTTGCTCCTCCAAATTTATTTTTTCCTGTACAAATTTGCCTTCTAACATGGGGGGGCGGGGGACAGTATTATGCATGGGAAATCTAAAGAGTTGTTGATTGTCACAGTTAACTAGCTGAGGAGTGAAACTTGTAATTTTCCATAGGGTAAATCTAGTTCCTGATCAGCTGTGTCATTAACTAATCTTTACATATCCCAAGATCCATTTTCTATGGAGGTGCAGATGGGTTGCTTTTTCTTTTAGTAAGCTTCAAAAATATAGTGACATTTTTTAGTTTATAGAGCATCTGTAAGTGTGTATATGCCTATTCTTATACTTTTAACAAACACTTCTGTAAAAATAAATGAAGTTTTTCACTGAATGTAAATTACCATACCTATTTCCTGCAGACTATCCAAAATTGGGCACTGTAACAGTATTAAAAGGTTTAATATGGTCAAAGAGGTTGTGAGGACTACATGTACCACATAACATCTGAAGTAGGAGGCTTCCTATACAAATGACAGGCCCTTGTAGGATTTAATCTGTATTTCCCTTAATATTAGACTTCTAAATTTCATATAAATTATGAATACAACTCCCCACTTCAGAAGTTAGTCTTAACATGGGCCAGAAAGACAGCATTGCTTGGAGGGTTTTTCTTGCAGCTCCCCTTTAATGCATACAGGTACAGTAATGCAAGAATAATATAAGCACACTGTACAAACTGCTCTGCTCCCTATTGACTTTGTAGACCCACAAGGGCTTCACACCCACAAAAACATTTTGTGTATCTGAAGGGGAAAAAAATTATAAATTCTTGTGTAAATAGAAATAGGGCTTTGATTCATCTAGCTTGGGAATGGGCCTCTCTTGCTGCATGTGGTATAATGTGTTGCTGTTTGTGGGGGGGGGGGGATGGCATTAGCCCCAATTATGACTGAACATATAACAGCAATAGAATATTATTGTGGCAAAATGAGACATTTGGAAATGAGCCATTTTTGGCAATTCTTTTCACCTCTATTTTTGGTTCCCAGTGTCCTTGTTTAATACAATGTTCTTACTATCCCCATTTCACATCCAAGAAATTTTGTATTATTTATTTATGTGGCCTGTCCCTGTTTGCCTCTACTGCATCAATAATTATCCACAAACAATTGAATTTGTTCTAGATCCTATCTTCACCTACTTGCAATATATTCTACAAATATTTGAGCTGATTATTTATCTTCTCCTTGCACATTAGCACATCAGCTCTTTGTTTAACAAATGGAGTTCACTGTTCTTCTGCTCAAGGTAAAGTATACACTGCAATCTCTTTTGAATAAAAAACTTTTTAAAAATAACCTTTTATAAATATACCAAAGTCCCTCCAATAACTGCATGACTGCAATGTGGTACAAATTTACCAGGAAGTAAATTTCATTGGCCTCAAGTTAATTTCAGAGTAGAAAGGCAATAGGAATTGCAAAAATGGTTTCCCGGTCTGCAGATTACCCACCCCAAGTAGATGTAGTTCACACTCACCTGCTAGAGTAAATAAACTCATCACCTCTGTCTTTCAGATATTTGACATTTCTTCTGCCTCCACACCCTCAGGTTTTCATTATAACTAAAATAGATTTTTTTATTCATGATGTCCAGCCTATCCAGGATGACTTAGAAAATGGCAAACAAACAATAAACCAGTAATCTAAAGCAAAACCAATAAAACATGATTAAAGGACAGCTTAAATAGTACAGTACTGTTATCATCAAAGATTTTTTAAAACTTGGGAAAAACCTTTTCTGCAGATGGTTGGATTCACACATACGCAGTTTGCCTTAGTATGTTGTGATATGTGGATTCAGCTACTGTGATTTGTAAATTGTAACTTACTGTGCAAAGCCAGCAATTATTTGTTCATTAAACCATGGTTAAATCAACCATGGTTTAGTGATGTGCAAAGCAGGGTACTGAAAGGCCACAAGAGTACGCATCAAATGATTCTCCTTAAAAGAAGCTTTCCTAAATATTTTCCTATACCATTTCCCAATTGACCTATTTCCTATTAGGCACTTATTTCAATAGAAAGAAAGGGCCACTGAAGATGATCTGACTACAGTACATAGGCAAAGAGATCAGATTTATATCTGAAATTTAAAAAATACACTGGAAAAATGTCAATTTTCAAAAATATTTTTCTATATCTTTGAAATAGTGCATAGGGAGAGTTCAGGTTCTCCCTTTGAAATTTCTATCCTTATATCATGCTTGAAAAAATACTTTAAATATAATACTACATACACTATTTCATTTCATTCACTCCATGCATGTCCCATATATTATACAAATCAATATAAATAAAACCCTGACAAATATCCTGCATCTTTCAGAAACGATTCCTTTGTTTTTCCATCTCGGTGTTCCCTGCTGAAATTTATGTATTTTTTTTTATTTAGTTCTAGAACGGGCTAGACTAGAACATTGATATTCAAGATTTCTTTCCTAAGAAGTAGTAAACCTGCAGTGGTTGGTTTTTTGTTTATTTTCTTGTGAAATCCCTATGGATAATGGTATAGCTTATTTTAATCATGACACATAAATGAAGCAGTTACAGCTTTGATTAACAGAATGATTAATATGTCTATATATGATACCACCATCTTCATTATTATCAACCTCAAGCCAGATCAAAGCAACTATGAAGAATTCTAGCCCAATTACAGAAGAGATGCATTGTATATTAAAGTTCTTGTATTCGTGTATCATCTCCAGGTAATGCTAGAAAAGACTTTTACTTCAATGTAAAAGTTCTTGTATTCGTGTATCATCTCCAGGTAATGCTAGAAAAGACTTTACCTTTACCTAGGTTTGCTGAATCTCAAGAGCTTTGCACCATCACTAGAAAAAAATCTAACAGATAACGGGAATAATAATAATAATAATAATAATAATAATAAATTTAACTTGTATAATAAATGCTTGCAGCTCTGTGCATTTGCACATTTCCTCACAACATCCTGCCTTGGCTACCCAAGTCAACCTTGGATTCCATTCCAAATCCAAATCCCGTAATGGCTGTGACCTAAAAAAAACTGATAGTCAACATGTATTTAAATATTCTACAAATATCCTGAACTATTACCCAAGTTTCTTTGGATATGTGTTGTAAACAGACAGCTAACATCTCACTGTTCTTGTTAACCTAAAGGCAACAAAAATTCACCTCCCTGAGAACATTTTGGATAACTATGTTCTTTTGAAGAAGAAAATTAACAAGAATTGAGTCAAACAGGTATTTGCATAACAAATATAATTTAGAAAGTTTGAACAAACCAAATACCAATTTCACCTTTCTTATCAGCTTGAAAGGGACACAGTAATCTGGACCTAATCTTCCTTGTATCTCCATGTGTATAATCATTTAGAATTTCTTGAGAAATCAGTAAGGAAACTACAGGAAAGGTCAAAATTGCTCAATTGGGCATACACTGGGATTCACTTTGGCCTCTAAAAAAGAATTGCATATTATTACTGTTTCATTTCTGGAAAAACATTTCTAAAGACACATGAGCAAAAGCAAAAACAAATAGGGGAGAATATCTTATCTCCTTTACCTTTCTGATATATATGAACAGGTATTCTTTTCTTGTGCTAATTATTATTGAAAAGTAATCATTTTACTGTGCTTTTATTCTTCCAGCTGGTAATCTGTCCAAACAACATTTCTTTGTTCGTTTATTACTAAGTTGATATACTGTCAACTACAAAAGTTCCTTGGCAATTTTCTGTGCACATTATAAATAATGTAAATAAATACATAGTCTTGCTCATTGGCCTGGGATAAATTTAACAATTCTTATCTATACTAATGAAAAAAGTGCTCCTTGGTTTGTATTGTTTGCCCAAGAATAGTTTATGCAGTATGATTCTATACATGTTTACTCAAAAGTAGCCTCATTATTTTAAATGTAGATTACTCTCAAGTTTTTAAAACATTGTAGCCATATTTGCTCAGAGGCAGATTTTTGAAGCCAGGGTAACTATTCAAGCAGCAGGGCCTGGAGAAAAGTACAATTGATGGGATGTTGGAGAACAGAGTTCTCTGTGCCACATACTTCGAACTAATCTGCTACTTCACATGTGATTTAGGAAACTCTCCCATTTTCATTGCCGAAATAAGATTAATCTTCTAGTGCCGTTAATTTTTGCATGTGGATTATGTGAGAGCCTCTATAACCTTCATGAACTGCTTGATTTAGCCCTGATTGGAAGTCATTCAAGAGAAGTTTCAGGGGAAAGTACTAACACAATTCTGCTGGGAGATTATAAAATTATGGGTAAATTGGGTTAGCCAGTTTGGTGTAATGGTTAAGGCACTGAGCTTGAAACCAGGATGTCCCGTTTTAGGCATGACAGCCAGCTGGGTGACTTGGGGCCAGTCACTGACTCTCAGCCCAACCCACCTCACAGAGTTGTTGTGGAGAAAATAGGAGGAGGAAGGAGTATTAGGTATTCTTGCTACCTTGAGTTATTTATAAAAATAATAAAGACTGGATGAAATTTTTTTTTTAAAAACCCTACCTATTTGAGCTTTCTTTGTACCCTGATCACCAGGGGGTATTTTTGGAAAGATGCAGAAGCAGTGTTTGTCCCATGGCTTAACCCAACATGACTCATATGTTTAAACTGATAGTCAGTACGAGATGGGGGGAGGTGAGGTAGAAGAAATTAGAAGCAAAGTAGAGAAAGAAGGGAGCTTTGTCTTCCCTTCAACCGCAGTTGAAATGGAACAATAATGATGTCACATATTGCTCTCAGAAACACTTCTAATGCTGCTATGGCTTGGAGATTTTCTTCACGTGATTCGTGTTTACCAAAATTTAGCCTTTTCCCCCTAAGGGCAGGGGAGAAATTGTGAGAGCAGTTGCTGTTGAAATTCTTGTTATCTTTTGCATTCAGGTCCTTCAGAAAAGCAAATCAGCTTTACTGCATATGATTACTGGAAGGGATTGCTTCATAGGGCAAGTTACCCTTCCACAGCTTTTTCTGGCAGAGGTGAATGGGAGTGAGAAACATCTAGTGCTAAAAATGCAATGAATGGGTGCCAGCAAATTCTGGAAACATTCCCCCTCTGGCCCGGAAGAGGCTGCCCTCTGGATGTGTCAACCCCACCTACTTTCACCCACTCATTGCCACATGATCTCTTAAGCTGTCCCAGCACAGTTTAGAGAACAAGATCAGTTCTCTGAAGTCCACAAACCCGCTTTGATTAAGCACTGCCTCTCCTGTGTTGGTGGTTCTGGAAGCGACAGACACAATGCAACCAAACTTTAACAAGTGGCTACCTCTTCTATCTTTCTTCTTTTCAACTTGTGCTGCAGTAAGTTTAGCTGGGCAGGGTATGGACCTGTCTAAAAAATGTAGTCACCAAAATATCATAATCACTGAAAATGCCATGTTTTTATTCTTTTATTCAGTATTTTGCCACACGTGACAACTGCTGTATCTTGGATGAACGATTCGTAAGTCAACATCTGTGTTATTTTTGTATTCCTTTATAATCAGGTTATTATTGTAAACTGTTACCTGTAAACATGACGTTCTTGCTAAAGTACATGCTTCTTTTTAGACTATTGGCAATCCAATATCGGATTATTAGTCATCTTGTTTTCATTTCTCCTACTGTTTAGAGTTCTGTCTATTGTAAACACTTTAATGTACCACATCATCTCTACGTGTAGAGCAAAAAAGCTCTACTGTCAGGCTGTTAAACATTTCTTTTTGGTTCATATGATTAAAAATTCTCTTTTCCTTTAGGGCAGCTTTTGTCCTACAACATGCGGCGTTGCAGATTTCATGACTAAATATCATTCAGAGGTTGATCGAGATCTCCAGATCCTTGAACAAATGTTGGTGGATATCTCTAACTCTTCAGGAGTAACTGACAATTTGATACGTGAGATCCGACAATTGCATGCCACACAGCCAGCAGCTCAGTCAAGTGAGAACCAAAGTCTACCATAAATGGTTTTACTATCCCAATTATTTAGTTTGGGATCCTTAATGTTTTATGCACCCTCTGCATTTCTTCTACAGATGTGATTCCAGGTTATACACAGAAGTCCAGACAAATCATTGATGAAATTGTCAGATATGAAAACATGGTTGTGGGGCATGAAAATACAATACAGTAGGTTTTTTTTGTTTATTACTTTAATTTTTCAAATGCAAAAATACTTTGTTTATTTAACTGCAGGATTTCCATCTATTTTATTCCAACAGAATTTCTGCAGATGTATAAAAGGCAAAGTCTGCTTTCTTTCATGTTGTCCATGTCAAATTAGTTGCTTCATTTAAAATCAGTCATCAAGAGAGGAAAGTTAAACTGTTCACCATGTAGTTTACACTATGCAGTCTATGGGAGAGGTAAATATGAATAGAGCCAGACTGCATCAGACAGTTCTTGTTCATTGAAAGAAGCACAGGTTTTGTAGTCTATTAAATAAATTGCATGTATTTTTACTAAAGCAGAATTATTTATTTTTAAAAGAACCTTTAAATTCTACAAAGGATAAGGAATAACAGAAATGCTCAGAGAATGATTGTTTGTTTGTTATCTCTCCATATATAAGGTTTACTTATCTAGCTCATTTTATCCGTATAGCAGTCCTTTGGGGTAGAGCAGGAACAGACTTGGTGTTCTCCAGATATTGCTGAATTTTAGCTCCCAGGTTTCCCCTCTGTTGGCTACAATGTCTGGGACTGCTTAGTTATAGTTAGCAATTTTTAATAGATTTTAGGTTCCCCATACCAGATTAAGAGATAATAATTTATCCATTTTTAGTGCCTTTCTGGTTTCCTTGGTTTGAACTATGTGTTTATATTTGCATTTTTTTGTTATAACTACTGGGCCTTTCTTCTGTAATGTGGGAAGAAAAATAGTACACAAATAAAAGAGTACTATAATAATAGAGTGCCCCATATAAACATACATACAGAAGTTGATCTGCCAATTGATAGCCCTATTCAGGCATTCTGTTTGTTAAACACTGAATACATGAAGAGGCAGGGATATTTTAGAGTCCCATCCCAATCTGTAAATTCAGTAGAAAGATGGTATTGTATAGGGCAATGCACAATCATATTCTCCCACATATTCCATTCCTCCCTGCCTCCTTTCGTGGAAGGGAAGGGAATCATACATGTCATTTCAGGTGTTGTTACAATAAATCTATATTGTACTTTTTTTTAACTCCAGGCAATTGACAGACATACTGATATTAAACAATAACAAGATTCAGCTATTAAAGCAGAAAATTGCTCAACTCGAGGCACAGTGCCAGCAGCCATGTAAAGACTCTGTCCAGATACAAGAATTAACTGGAAAAGGTAAGCGTAACAAGGTGTTATATTAATTTACTAACACTCAGTTTCTATCCTGTAATTTCTACTCTAAAGAACTGTTTACCAAATCCAAAATACATTATAATCTAATCTGCAATAGATTAAAAAGCATTTCTTATATTTAACATACTATAAACCAACAGTTCTATATGAAATAATTTGTTCATTTATAATTAGCTCTGTTTAGCTTAAACTTATTATTTGAGAACATATTATTAAATTAATAATAATTAGACATAGATGCAAAGACTAAACAAAACAATTTTGAAATGTGCTCTTTTTAAACTGACAAATATGTTGATTTCAGTGGATATTAACAGACTTAATCTGTAGATGTTACTGCTGTAATTTTATTTTGACCTCAGTTCTAAGCACACTTATTTATAGATAAATTCATTTGATATTAGTTACATTATTAGTTCTAATAGCCAAGTATCCTTAGAACTAGAAACTTGGATATTATGGTCTGATGCATTATGTTTATACTTAATGCCATTTAAAATTATTGCAAGCAATCCACAAATAAGCCACTAAAAAGAAAGTACATATGCTAAAAGCATTTTAACTGTGGCTTCAAATGTTGTGAAAAGCATGTTGGTATAGGATAATACACAAATATTCTATACAGATTGTGGTTTATTATGACTGCATGCATACAACATTATGTCCCATGGAAGATTGCCTCTAAGTTGTAGGAAGTTGTAAAGAAGAGAAATCATATTAATTGTACTTAGTTAATTTAATCTCATTTTAATTACATGTAAATTAAATAAAAGCACAGGTTATTGCCTTTGAATTACTCACTTCCTGGTCCTGGAAGTACCTATTTCTGGAAGTGTGGCCTTCCAGCATGCCACTCAAAGGCTGAGTATGGCCAAAAGAAGTTGTAACCCTTAAGGCTAAAGATAGGGAACTATATGTTAATGCTTTTTTAAGTACCTTTCTTTTTTTAAGTTTTATGTGGCTAGGCTAGGACACTTTTCTCCAACTCTAGTTTTGTAAGTTCGATTTGGAAGTCAATGAGATGCCACCTTCAGACTGAAACATAGATCAGAAACAGATCTACATTCATATCTGTTGGAACATAATAGGAAACTAACTTTATAACAGCAAACTTTCAAACAAAAAATGCATTTCATAACTCTGCTCATGCTCCTTTACTTATTCCTCATATCTGCTTTTGTGCAGGACCACCTTCTTGAATGGGTTTCCTGTAGACTTATCTAGGCCAACAGGAATAATGGAAACATTTGCAGACATTTGCTAAACATATTAGCCACTTGGCCTTATTGCTCTAGATATTTCACATAATGTGCTGTTCAGCAAAATAGAGTAGATGTTTCCATAACATACTACGGTGCAGAAATAAACCAAATTATAGCTTCTTTATTCATTCAATATGCTAAGACAAAGGAGTGGTTCCCATAACTTGCTGAAACACAAACTATCAAACCTTGTTTTAGGCTAATGTACTGTATTGGTTGAACCCTAGCCATTGTCTTAGGCTGTCACATTAGTTTCGTTTGAACTGATGTGAACCTTTGTGGCCACGCAGTCCAAATGCTTAGAAGCTTGATTATATGTTTCAATTTCCAGCAGAAAAATCATGTTCAGTACCAAATAAAATCCAATACCAATAACAACAATTTGGCTTTTGTTAGGGTATGAGCACCTGTAAGTTTTATATTATGTGGTCTTGAAATCATTTATTCCAAAGCAATTCAGTGAAGTCTAGTCTGTGTAGTTTGAGGATACCTCATAGAGTAACTTTCCATTGGACTAGGGATGCTTGAATTCTAGTCTCTTCTTCCTCACAGGATTGTTGTAAGATTAAAGGGAGATTTTTTAAAAATGTATTTTGTTGTGAGTTCTTTCAGCAAAAGGGAGAATGAGAATATAATGAACAACCAGTTAAGATAAAGAGTTTGTTTAGGATTAATTAAAAATGAATATAGTGGATTGCAGTTAAATACTGACTATTTCTTTCTTACGTATTAATAATAGATTGTCAAGACATTGCAAATAAAGGTGCACGGCAGAGTGGGCTGTACTTCATAAAGCCCTTGAAAGCCAAGGAGCAGTTCCTGGTCTACTGTGAAATTGACACTCTGGGCAATGGGTGGACAGTTTTGCAGAGGGTAAGCATATCACAGAAAAGTGAATTACAACAAAGGAGTGCTAGTCCCAGTAAATACAAACTCTCTCCTTCTTCTGCTATTTTATTATCAGAGGCTTGATGGCAGTGAAGATTTCAACAAAAACTGGATTCAGTATAAGGAAGGATTTGGACATCTGTCACCAAACGACAATACAGAATTCTGGTTGGGAAATGAAAAGATTCATTTAATAACCACTCAGACCACTGTTCCATATGCCTTGAGAATGGAGATGGATGACTGGAATAACCAAAAAAGGTATGTTGTTGTTTATTCATTTAGTCACTTCCGACTCTTTGTGACTTCATGGACCAGGCCACGCCAGAGCTTCCTGTCGGTTGTCAACACCCCCAGCTCCCCCAGGGACGAGTCCGTCACCTCTAGAATATCATCTATCCATCTTGCCCTTGGTCGGCCCCTCTTCCTTTTGCCCTCCACTCTCCCTAGCATCAGCATCTTCTCCAGGGTGTCCTGTCTTCTCATTATGTGGCCAAAGTATTTCAGTTTTGCCTTTAATATCATTCCCTCAAGTGAGCAGTCTGGCTTTATTTCCTGGAGGATGGACTGGTTTGATCTTCTTGCAGTCCAGGCACTCTCAGAATTTTCCTCCAACACCACAGTTCAAAAGCATCGATCTTCCTTCGCTCAGCCTTCCTTATGGTCCAGCTCTCGCAGCCATATGTTACTATGGGGAACACCATTGCTTTAACTATGCGGACCTTTGTTGTCAATGTGATGTCTCTGCTCTTAACTATTTTATCGAGATTTGTCATTGCTCTTCCCCCAAGGATTAAGCGTCTTCTGATTTCCTGACTGCAGTCAGCATCTGCAGTACTCTTCGCACCTAGAAATACAAAGTCTTTGACTGCTTCTACATTTTCTCCCTCTATTTGCCAGTTATCAATCAAGCTGGTTGCCATAATCTTGGTTTTTTTGAGGTTTAGCTGCAAGCCAGCTTTTGCACTTTCTTCTTTCACCTTCTCAGTTCTTCTTCGCTTTCAGCCATCAAAGTGGTATCATCTGCATATCTGAGATTGTTAATGTTTCTTCCAGCGATTTTAGCTCCAGCCTTGGGTTCCTCAAGCCCAGCATGTCGCATGATGTGTTCTGAGTACAAGTTGAATAGGTAGGGTGAGAGTATACAGCCCTGCCGTACTCCTTTCCCAATCTTAAACCAGTCCGTTGTTCCGTGGTCTGTTCTTACTGTTGCTACTTGGTCGTTATACAGATTCTTCAGGAGGCATACAAGATGACTTGGGATCCCCATACCACTAAGAACTTGCCACAGTTTTTTATGGTCCACACAGTCAAAGGCTTTAGAATAGTCAATAAAACAGAAAGAGATGTTTTTCTGAAACTCCCTGGCTTTTTCCATTATCCAGCGGATATTGGCAATTTGTTCCCTAGTTCCTCTGCCTTTTCTAAATCCAGCTTGTACATCTAGCAATTCTCGCTCCATGAATTGCTGAAGTCTACCTTGCAGGATCTTGAGCATTACCTTACTGGCATGTGAAATGAGTGCCACTGTTCGATAGTTTGAACATTCGTTAGTGTTTCCCTTTTTTGGTATGGGGATATAAGTTGATTTTTTCCAATCTGATGGCCATTCTTGTGTTTTCCAAATTTTCTGGCATATAGCATGCATTACCTTGACAGCATCATCTTGCAAGATTTTGAACAGTTCAGCTGGGATGCCGTGGTCTCCTGCTGCCCTGTTATTAGCAATG
Source organism: Candoia aspera (assembly GCF_035149785.1). NCBI lineage: Eukaryota > Metazoa > Chordata > Lepidosauria > Squamata > Candoiidae > Candoia > Candoia aspera. Next base: position 35,645,691 of record NC_086160.1, read on the forward strand.
CTTCTTAAGGCCCATTCAACCTCACTCTTCAGGATGTCTGGCTCTAGCTCCCTGACCACACTGTCAAAGCTATCCCTGATATTGTTATCCTTCCTATACAGGTCTTCTGTATATTCTTGCCACCTTTTCTTGATCTCTTCTTCTTCTGTTAGGTCCTTGCCATCTTTGTTTTTGGTCATACCCATTTTTGCCTGGAATTTACCTCCGATGTTTCTAATTTTCTGGAAGAGGTCTCTTGTCCTTCCTATTCTATTGTCTTCTTCCGCTTCCATGCATTGCTTGTTTAAAAATAATTCCTTATCTCTTCTGGCTAAGCTCTGGAATTTTGCATTTAATTGGGCATATCTCCCCCTATCACTGTTGCCTTTTGCTTTCCTTCTTTCTTGGGCTACTTCTAGTATGTCAGCAGACAGCCATTTTGCCTTCTTGGTTTTCTCTTTCTTTGAGATGTATTTTGTTGCTGCCTCTCTTTCTTTGAGATGTATTTTGTTGCCAACTTCTGTCCATAGTTCTTCTGGGACCCTATCTACTAAGTCCAGTCCCTTTAATCTATTCTTCGCCTCCACTGCATATTCCTTAGGAATATTAGTGAGCTCATATCCAGCTGATCTGTGGGTCTTCCCTAATCTCTTTAGTCTGATCCTAAATTGTGCAAGAAGAAGTTCGTGATCTGAACTACAGTCAGCTCCAGGTCTTTTTTTTTCTGACTGTATAGATGTCCGCCATCTTTGGCTGCAAAGGATGTAGTCAATCTGATTTTGGTGTTGTCCATCTGGTGAAGTCCATGTATAAAGCCATCTCTTAGGTTGTTGGAAAAAAAGGTATAGATTTCTTTAACAATACAGTTCGAGGTTCATAGTTAACATAATGGTGATGGACAGAAATTGCTATTTTAGCTACATGCACTTTACATGTGCATACACATAAGTGGCACAGTAAGATCACTGCAGCTGGTGGTAATACTGCGACATACTAAACATACTAAACATACCTTACACACTTTAAACCCATTGAAATCACTGGAACCTAAATTGCTTTTAGCCAATTTATCCATTAGTTTTAGTGGGACAAAATATGAAGAATTATAATATCACCTAGGGTTAGTTTGCTTAAGCTCTTTCAAATAAACAGTTGTTTGTTTCAGCAGTATCTGCAGCAAGAAAGAGCATATTTTCTCTATTATTTGCTTGCCCACGCAGATCCTGTGCATTTGTATAACTCCTGAAATTAAGTACTTTAATAATCTTTCAGGGGACAAGTGCAAACCCATGCCCTTGAATACTTCCATTAGGTCATCCAACTGAATGTCCAAGGAATGAAAGGCCACAAGTTAATGGCTATTTTATTTCTTTTTCTTTTCACAGCTATGCAGATTATGCCCATTTCAAAATAGGAAATGAAGCTGATAAGTACCGTTTGATCTATGCCTACTTTGCTGGGGGTGAAGCTGGGGATGCCTTTGATGGTTTTGATTTTGGAGATGATCCAAGTGACAAATTTTTTACTTCTCACAATGGCATGCAATTTAGCACACATGACAATGATAATGATAAATATGAAGGCAACTGTGCTGAACAAGATGGATCTGGATGGTGGATGAACAAATGTCATGCTGCTCATCTGAATGGCAAATATTATCAAGGTAATAAATAGTTGGAACTTCCCCAGACCTCGTGATGAAACATTTTTTCATGTAATTGCCTTATCTCTTTCCTAGTAGTTTTTACTGAGGAGGTCCAGACAACACTAACTTGTACTCTTTCTATCATACCATTTTTTTTCTTTTTTAAAACTCACAAAATATCATTAAAGAGGAAGATGAGGTTAGTTGAACAATGTCTTTTGATAGCTTCCATCTCAAGTATTTTAAGGAGGCTTTGCTCCAAGTCCCCCTTCCCTTTTTGAAAAAAGAGCTAAATGTCTGCAACATAGATTTCTTGGTTATCAGATCCAAATTAAACATTCCTGTTAAGAGATCAACCTTACTAAATTCCACAGAACTTCTAAATAAGCATAAAAAGGTAAGCAGAAGATCCAGCAGATGTCTGCTGGATTGGACCCTTGGCCTATCTAGTTTAGCAATCTATTCTCACAATGGCCAGCCAATTGTACAAGGAAGCCCACTAGTCTCTGAGTATATGGCCTTCAGAGGTAGTCACACTGTCATCAAAGTTAATAGCCATTTGATCCCCATGACTTTCATGAACTGATTCAACCCTGTTTTGAAGCCAGCCAAGCTGGTAGCCAGCACATCTCATGGTAGCAAATTCCAACTTTGAATTAGAGTTTATGCAGAAATGTTAACACTGTGGCTATAGCAGTTTCATGCCAATCACATTATACTGGATTATAGAGTAAATGAGAATCATGTAATCCTTATCCAGCATGGTCTTAAAACTACTACATAGATATCTCAAAGCTATGCAGAAGTATTTCATGGCTCAATTACATTTTACATTATTTTTCACATTTAGGAGGTGTTTACACTGAGAAAGATGCTGGTCCAAGTGGCTACGACAATGGCATTACCTGGGTAACCTGGCGTTCTCGGTGGTATTCCATGAAGAAAACAATTATGAAAATCATTCCATTCAGCAGACTTACAGTTGTAACAGGACAGCAAACTGGAGGAATAAAAGATGTTGAACTCAGAAACCGTGGAGACATTTAGAAAGATAAAAACTGCCTATGTAAAAGCAACATTGAACATGAACAGTATTTGTTCTTGTATCCTATGGAAAATGTTGTCAGAGCTATTGAACTTTGTGCATATTGTTTACATCTCATTTATAAAATAAAATGCAGTTTTATCACAAAAGGAGCTTTAAAAAAAATCACCTTAATTTTTGTGATATGTATATATCACAATTAATTAATGGAACTGGTAGTATAACCTCTGGTTAACTTTAAAAGCAGATGCTATAAATTATAGTGATTGATTTAAAACTTAGTCATATTAAGAGTACATCAATTTAAATCAACAGCCTATATATGTATCATGACTAATTTAAATCTCACTGATATCATTGACTGGGTTCCCACAATATGCTAAGCCACAACATACTTAGTCATATACAGCAGCAATGGGCTGGATGTATATATCATGTTAGGCTATACATCATGGATAACAGACTAGAACAGCTAAGTGCACAGTGGCCAAAGCCAAATAAACTAGTTTATGACTAAGAGCAATGTTTGCACCCAGCCAACTGCACCTCTAAGAATAACTCAGTTTTAATCCAGTCAAATCATGAGGAAAATGACAATCAAATCTGCTGGTTATCTGGCTTCATTAATTGAAACTTCTAGTAACCACAAAGAGAATTAAATTAGGAATGTGGGTACAGTCTACTGAGGATTTCAGATTAAATGAACATAGCTCTTCTGTTTTAATGTTCATGGAATCCTATTTACAGACATTAAAAATACAGATTTTTCTCAGGAGAAAAAAATACAATTGTTTGTTTCTCTTTTATTGCAGGTTAGAGATGTTTAAAAGAATGCTTTTTAAAAAAACCATTATTTATCTAGACAAGCCACAACACTTTTATAAAATGGTAGTGAGACTAAACTCAGTTCAGGCAGTAATTTTCTCTATCACTGGAATAAAAGACATTCATCATCCATTTCTTGCATGCATTGCATAAATGTGTGTGTGTAAAGTCACACAGACTTTCATTAGGTTTTGGAAAAGTGAATAGCTCAGCGTAGTTGAGATGTCAAAAGTCTGAATCCTGATTTTTTCTGCATTGTGTCTCTCTGCAGTATATGCAATGAAGTTGCAATTTCCATGTGTGAGTAAATCTACACAGGCAAAACTGTTCTATATAGTGCTATCACTTCTAGTTACTTTGCAATGTGTCTTACATGAATCAATTAAATGTGTTGCTAACTGCTTCTCAGCTGCTATACAAAAACATGGCAACACTAGTTTTAAAATGTGTGCACATACTCATTTATGCAACACTATCTCACATTGTCCATCAAGAAAGAATGTCACCCAAAATATCTCACATAAATCTGACAATTGTGGCATGCCCTTTCATTAAATTTGCTTTATGAAAGATGGACAACTTAATGTAAAATGCAAACTGATATGTGAATAAAAACTCCAAATATGTTAATCTGATCAACTCCAAATATGTTAATCTGATCAACTCATTTACTGGCTTTCTTACCATACTAAAAATATCTACATGGCAAGAAATATCCCATCCCATACATTCACACTGAAAATAAGGTTAGTTTTTCCTTTTTAGTTTTTCAAAAATACTTCCTACGTCTTGTATTGGAACAGAAACTTTGCTATATGAACCATATTTTTAAAAATTACTCGAGGGGAATAGATCTACATGGGGATGGTTGCTATAGACCACTCCTCCCACACTTGGACTGTTTTAGATTCTTTTGCCACCTGGATTCTTTATTTTTACCTTTATTTATATTATTTATTATTGTATTTTTATACTGTGTATTTTATGGTGGTTGTTTTTAATTGATTGTTGTAAACCGTCCAGAGTCCCCCAATGGGAGGAGATGGGCGGGGACAAATTAGATAGATAGAGAGATAGAGAGATAGAGAGATAGATAGATAGATAGATAGATAGATAGATAGATAGATAGATAGATAGATAGATAGATAAAACAGTTGCACCAAACATTTTACAGCAGCTTCTAACCTGACATTATTTCTTGACTACTTTTCTCCCTGGTGAAATTTGTGCAAAACCATCTGGAACCCACTGTTTGAAGCAGCTCTCTCAGTGTGGCTGAGCTGAGAGCTTCCTCATGTCTATCATGCTCATGCATGTATAGAAGATACTTCTGCTAGGATTGTCATCAAAGACAAACCATAGTATCGGTTACATTCAATAACTATTTTACTATATTATTAGTGGGTATTAGCATCCCCTTTACTCGGTTTTTAATTGTTGCTTCATTTTTATTTTTATTCTTACTTCTATTTTGTATTTAAGGTCAGGTTATAAATCAAATAAAGAATGCATATATGCATATGAGCATATATAATTTATTGAATGTCAGACAGAGACATGCAACCCCCCACCCCCGCAGCTCATTGTTCCAGAAGCATTGGTATCGGTTTCAGACAACCAACCTGTTCCCATGTAAGGTAAAATTCAGTGACGATACTCAGCTGTGGTTCCCTTGCTTAGGGCTTTGAACAGTGATACAATTAACAGAAATAAAACAAATGAAGCTTTCCCTGAAAATGCATTTGCTTGCAGAAATATAGATTGGATTGACATGTTTGTACTAAGCCATCATGTGGTTTATTTGATTTGGTTGAATATGTCCTATGACCCCATGAACATGGTTTATTTTATTATCAATTTTGTGTACTCCTCTATTCCAAGACTGCAGTGATTTATAGCACATAAAACATGTAATATTAAAATACAATATTGATACCAATATACAATATAGAAAATCAAACCCTTAAAAAATAAAAATATACTGATTAAAAACTATCCTCATATTAGATATAAAATGTTATCAAAAGCCAACATAAAGCAACCCAAACTGCTAACTTTCCAGATGCCAGCAGAACAAGACTGTTTTAACTGTCTTCCTAAAACTTAGAAGGGTGGGAACCAATTGGATCTTCTGAGGCAAACTCATCCATAATTATGGGACAGCAACACAGCAGGTCTACTTTTGGTCTTCTGCTATTCTCACTCCTTGCAGAAAAGGAACTCAAAATATCTCCTCCAAGAAAGACTGCACCAATGGGCAGATGCTATTACAGGGAGACAGTCTCAAAAGGAAAATGGAGCCAAGCCATGTAGGATTTTATGGTTACCAGTAGCACTTTGAAATGAAACCTACGGGCAACCAATGTGACCTCAAAACAGGGATTATAGTGCTAATGCAGCTTCCATCAGCCAGCAAGTGGGCAGCTGAATTCTGTCCCAGCTGTAGTTTCCAGGTAGTCTTCAAAGACAGCCCCAGGTAGAGCAAATTGCAATAGTCTAACTTTGAAGTGGTAGTCACCTTGGAGTCACTTTCAAAAGGACTTCCTGATCTAAAAAGGGCTGCAACTGTTTTGTCTGCTTGCATTCCCAGGATCTTAACCGGTGATCACCAGTCTTTGTGCTTGCTTATTGATTTCACGGCAAGGGTTGCAAATTTCCAGGATCCAGGAATCTTTACAGTGAGCGACGGAGATAGCCTTAGAGAAGCGAAGCAGTGACAGTTACAAAAACATGCTTTAAGCTTGGGAGAGAAAGAAAACATTAGAAACTCAAACTGACTCCACCTTAATTCCCTGGGATATAAAAGAGGGAAGGGAAAATGCAGAAACCTTTCAAGGTTCTATTACTATAGCCAATCAATCGATCAATCAATCAAGAAGAATTCAAGCATTCTCGTGGAGCATGTTTCCTTGAAGGGCTGACAATCTTTGACAGAAGTGATGGCAGATTTATTGGGTTACTTCATGCAGTTGTCTCCTGACAGGTATTCACAACTCTCCTCTCTCTCCTCTGATTCTGTTTGGCTTGTTCTGGTCTTTCCATGTTATTCCCATGTTTTGTTACATCATAGGACCTTCATTGGGCCCCTATTTAAGTCAGAGCCCAGTTCAAACTACAGATGCTTTTTAGAACTCTCTAGTCTTACACTCACTCACACCAGTATACGTCTACCTGCATTTCTCACTACAGACTCACTTATTCTTTACATTTTTCTGGGTAGTATCTGTTTTATGTTCACTTTTCCAGGCTGTGGTCTCCCAGTTCCAGCTTTCAGGGACCTGGCCCTGTGACTCTAGAATCAACTCCCTCCTTTCTTTCATCCTTTGAAAGTCTGAAGGCCTTTAAAAGGAGTTTAAGTCCTTTTAATTTGACCAGTGGGTTAGTTTGTGATTAGGTAATTTACCCTGTTCTCATAAGATTTGTAGTTTTTAGATCAGATTTGTTTTATATTACTTATAAATGCATAGGCATTCTGCATTCCTTTAAATACACATTATTGAGTTTGATTTATTTTAGTTGGAAATACTGGTTTGAATCTTTAATGTTAATTTGTGAATTAATTTTACTGGATTTTGTAACTATAGTGTTTTTGTTTTTAATTGAACCACATCTTGGTAAAGATATGTTGTTGTTGTAGTTGTAGTTGATAATAACAACTAATAACTAATATTTATGCTCTCAGCCAAATGAAGAATGAGGGGGGTTCAGTATTGACATACTTATGCTACATTTCACTATTCATAAATGATGTGATTAAGATGGCTCCAAATTACTCAGGATAGTGAGAACAAATATCAAGGGGAATGGGAAATAAAATGGCAAATTAGATTCCATTTATGAAAGTGTAAAATAATGTGCTCTAGATCAAAAGAAAATAAACCACCACCTAACTTCACAATGTGCTATACTCACATACAATACAGAAATAACATCTACATCAATTATGTCTAAGCAGAAAATAGATTCCAGAGCTGTAGTGAATAGATAACATAAAAATAGAAATGTTAGCTCACTAAGCAACTCCATATTAGGCTACAGATCATTAGGAAAGATTGTGAACATAAAAATGCTACTAATCATGGTCTTGTGTTAGGAAAGTAAAATACATTTTGAAAACTAATTTTCTGGTTGCCCTATATAGACACTGGCCATCTATCCTAAAAAGAAAAGCTGTAGTATTGGGAGTCTTTGTTCACAAGAACAACTAAGCTAAGGAACATGAGAGCTGTACAGTTATGCATGGTGAGATAAAAGCAGACATGGACAGACTCCATTCAAAGGCTTTTGTGGGAGAGGGGCAAAGAGGGCAAATTTCAAAACATTCATTGACATGTTGTGATGAATGCTCCACCCATTATGTATTTGCATGGAATATTGCAATGCAAATGTGAAAGGGTGTTACTTGTGTTGTGACATCACTGCACATTTCATCATTTTAGCATCATCATGGGTAGGAACTGATGCATCTCTGTTCCATGTTAATAGAACATGAAATGTATTAAATTTGGGACAAATCAAAGAATTCTTCACACAATGCAAAAGTCATTCAGGTGATGATGGGAAAGGAAGTATGCTGGATTAGACTGATTTAATTTTGCTTCCACAGCGTCAAAATTATTTTGAACAATGAATCAGGTTTCCTAAAATTAGAAATAGTAAGAATATTATACTAATAGGCCATCGAAAAGTCAACACATGTTAAATTATTGCTCCACAGTGTCCTTGATATGAAATGAAAGGAACATATTATAAACGTTTTTTTAAAACAGGGTTAGAGCTAATCTACAGGATCCCAAATGCTAATCTACAGGATCCCAAATGCTGCTGGATTTCAGCTCCCATCAGCTTAGACCACTGCTATTGCTTGTATGTAGGAACAACATCTGGAGAGCTGCCGTCTTTCCAAGCCTGCTTTTAAATGACTCACTTTTCAGCAGTATTGTGTATCTATCATTAATGGCATGAGATAATAGTATCTTCTTTATTAAATCCAAACAATGGCACTCTGAAGTCCCTTAGAAATCAAGTTTCTGATACAGAATAATCTTTACCATCAAAGAAATGAACAAAAGCTGCTTGGAGCAGAAGAGAAGGTCATCAAACATGGATGATACCATCACCACCTGGACGGCCACTGCCAGTATCAGCATTGATTCTACAGGGCCAGATAGACTAACTTAATGAGGGTTGAAACAGTCCTTTCAGAAATTTACCTAGCCATATTTGTATACTATTGTACATTTTAGCAGAAATGCTTATCTTGGTTTAAAACATAAACAAGCACAGTTCTAAAACTAAATCACTTGCCAAATATATGAGGACACTCCAGCCAAAGTTAGGGTTCCACTAATTCATATGCTAGAAAGTTAAGAATATGTCTCATTATTACTGATAAAATGCCAAGATTTGACTGGAATGGGCCTAGCCTAATTTTTGACAATGTTTCTAAAATGTTTTCCAAACAGTTCCACAGACTGTAATCTGACAGTTAATCAAAGCAGGCCTTTTCTTGGGGCAGGGGTGGGGACCACTCTGTGGAATATTTCCACTCATTAACTGTGAGGTGCCTGCTGCAATTTACTTTAGGCAATGCATCACTTGTCTCATTTTTACTTTCCCTAGGTGAATACTTGTGAGTTATTTAATTTGGATTTATAGTAAATAGTTTTTTGAGTATTTAGAATGCTCACATGCTTTAACAGTTGTTATTTCTATTTCTTTCTATGTTATTGAAGTACTTCTTAATTTCTGATATGAAAAGCAGTAATTGACTGCCTGATTAACTAAATAAACATATGTAATCATTCTCATAAGTTAGTTGCAAGTACTTGTGTATAATTATTTGAACACTCTGGAATTCATTTCTGCTTAAACTTATATAGGATGAAGACATACAACTTTTTTAAAGTTATAGACACAATCATAATTAAAGGCCAAATTAAACACAATATTCCATGCATCTTTTCATTTCATGTACAGGTAAATATGTAAAAAGTATCAGATGGAAAAAAAAACCTAGAAAAAGTAGCGAGTACTAAAAGTGTGAAAGAGGAATTTAACTTTTTGTCCCATGCAGTTGCTCTATATTTAGCTTTCTTCTCCGGTTGTATAAAATAATTCCTTAAAGGGTTATATGAATCAGAGACCAGGACACACTTACATTGAAGCGTAAGTTGATTTATTGACCTTTCAACTAACTGGAGGCAGTGAATGTTACCTAAAGAGGGATGAGTTATAAACCTTCTTTACTGGCATATACAAATCAAGCTTTTCATGTGATTAGTTACATTATAGTTACATTGAATCAGGATCAATTTAATTGGTCATTTCCCTTTAGCAACCTACATACTATTACCGACTGGATCTGATTCAACGTAGTAATATAATAATAATATATGGCACTCGTCTTACACAGTGAAGCTTTGCTTAGAACAAAGAGCCTTTAAGCCTATCCCTAAGTTGATACATTTGTTTTACTGCTATTTAAAAGGCCTTGGTTCCCAGCGCTAGTCACTATGGTTCTCAGACTGGTAATGAAATTCTGCAGCAGATTTGCCCTCTTACAGTTAACACTTGCTCATCTTGTTAGCACCTTGTTACTATAAGTGTGGCACTTGCTGACTTTGTTGACTGCACAATCAGGTCTGCTAAATTCTTTCTAGATTTTGGCTCAATTTTTATATTATTATTATTATTATTATTATTATTATTATTATTATTATTATTATTCACAACAACGTGAAATCACAGCTGCCAGTTCTTTAGCTGGTATTGGCCTTCATTCACATCGAGTTCTTCCCAAGAACCTAGGATGTTGTAATATATCAGTATAATATATGTGCAGATCCAAGCAGTGTGGCCCTTTGTAACTGATAGATGGAAATTTTGTCAATGCACAAATTTTCTAAGTGCCATCCAAAGCTTTTTGATATAGCACCGGGTATGCCAATAACCACTGGGACCACCACTGCCAGCTTATGCTGTAATATTTCAATTTCAATTTTCAGATCTTGATACTTTGTGATCTTCTCCAATTCTTTGTCTTCTATTCTACTATCCACTGATATTGCCACATCAATTATCCACACTTCCTTCTTTTCAACCACAATTAAACCTGGTGTGTTATCCGTGAAGACTTTATCACTTTGTATTTGGAAATCCCACAATATTTTAACCAGCTCATTTTTGACTAGTTTATTATTATTGTTGTTATTCTTGGGGTTCCATCTCAAATCCCCTCAGAATTCCTCATTCCATCCTATGGAGTTGGTTCTTTTGGACCTCTCATTTTTACATTTTTCATTATAGTATCCGGAAGTGACATGAAGACATTGTTATGGTATTTCAGAATGAAGGTGTTAAAAACACTGTTACTACATTGCATGTTTCACCCCACAGCCAAAAGCTTTGGAGTATGTCAACATTCTATCTTGTCTCTCATTCTTTTAATATACATACATACAAAACATTCCTGAAAGAAATTAACATGAGGTTTGAGCTCAAATGGCATCAGTCTGCAGATATCATGCAGCTCTACCTTTGTTTCCATGATTTAATCCAAAGGAAGCTGTGGAAACCTTGAGCAGGTGTTTGGGAGTAATTCTGGGATGGATGGGGTCAAATGAAATTTAATCCAGATAAGACAGAAGTGTTGCAGGTAGGAAGATATATTGATATGAATAGAAATGCAAAATGATCCTATTTATGCAACAAACTTAACTGGGTCATATGGGGAATAGAGAAGCATATCATGTGAAGTTTCTGGTTCTTACAAATAATGTACTTAACTTTTTCAGATCTAGTTAGATTTGGCTCCATCTTACCCAGCTTTTTGGAAGGATAAATTAACTCCCCCTCCCCAGATATCTAACTTATCCTCTTTCTTGCGAACCACTTACTGTTAAGGTAGTTGACCCTCATTTTTCTGAGACAGCATTCAAGAGATGCCCCTCAAAACCTGGGTCTCTTTAGAAACTTCTGTCTCTGTCTCCTTGGTAGTTTTCACCTCCTCCATCACAGACACATGGGATGCGGGGTTGGGGGGGAGCTGAAAGGTTTGGAGTAGGCAAATTCTCCAGAATTTATACAAATATTTTTCCCTTGCAGAGACCTCTTAGATTCAGGTATTACAATGAGCTATGAAAGATTGACAGCAACTGTCTTTTGTAATGTACTCTTATAATGCAAGAAATGCTATCTATTTAGCATTACATTTGCCCTGTACTTCATGTTGGTTTTTTCTCTATAATTTACCTCAAAATGACTCATTTCAACCTTCAGACAAGCCCGGTTCCTGGAATATGGTTGGATCAACCTTCACTTGCCTGCCATGTTTGCTAGCATTGGGCAACCAGACAGCAAGAAAACAAACTGAAGAGCTTGTGCAAGGGTTCCTGGGTCACCAAACTCAGAGATTGCAATAGGCCTCTGCAAACAGAAAGAAACTAATCATTAATGAAGGAAGGGGTGGGGGACTGACAAAAGAAAGATTGAAATACAACCAAAAATATCTAAGTGAAGGGTATTGCTTTGTGCCACATCCATACCTTTCTGAAGATGTTTCAGCTAAGAGTTCTCTGTGCACTGCTGTGCTTCAACAATGCCTTGGTATGAATATATTTTATCTAGTTCTCTTGTTTCTTTACTGGTTGTATTGATTTGTGTTCCTTTTATTGCTTACCTATTTAAGGAGCAACATATTTCATCCCTTACGATCAAATAAACAGTAATATGATCCTGAATAACAAGCTTTTCCCCTTCAAATATTCTCTTAGGGGTGGTATAATTCTTGGGCCAACTTGGAGGTTTGTTGATGAAATCTGTATTTAGCTTTGCACATGTGCAAAAATCTCAGTGCCACATCTAGCTCTTACTTATGTTCAACGAGTTGCATATAAAAATTCAATCTTCGGACCATTGACTGGTACCCAAAAGAACATTATGATGCAGCACATACTGTACTGTGCTGTGCCTTTGCATTTTTAAAGGCTCATTAAGTTGAAGCCTATTCATCATCTTACTTAACTAGGACCAGTGACTACTTTATAAATTTTTACTAAAAATACATTCATATATATTTCCTTTATATTCTTCATACAAAATCTAGAAGACATGTTTGAACATGTTATGATATTTATAATATTATTAAAGAAAAATCTTTTAAGATGTGCTGAAATTTGTTCATACAGCCACCAGGACTCAGGCTCATACAGCAGCAGTTAATTACCGCTGCAGTACAATAAAACTGATACAGTATTGTAAAACTATACACGCCTATTTAGAATCCTATTGATTTCAAAGTCTTCTGCTATTTTCTAAACAAAAAAGCTGGGACAATGGAACTCAAGAATACAGCATATTACTTCCTTGGTTGCCGTTTAAGCCCAGCTCTGATTATAAAAAGGCAGTCCTAGAGATACAGCATTGTCATTATTCACTGATTCATTGATAACTTTGTAATTCCTGATAACTTTTGAACACGACTGATAGAGTATTGCTCATTTTAATAATTTATTTTAGGTGACTTTAATCATTTGTTATGAATAATCTGATGAGTAATCCATAGGACATGGTCTTCATTTGTATCAGAAACAACATAGTTCTAGGAATAATCCCAGTGCAAAGTAATTTGTGACACCTTGATTTGCATTATAAACCATTTTTATAATACTATTTTAAAATACTTTGGTTTGAATTTAGAGATAGTTTTGTATTTAAAATAAACTATATACTTGCAATATTTCAATAATTCTGATTAGTTCATATACATTTTAATATAGTGAGCATCAAAACAAAGATGCTGTTATTCATTTAATCTTCTAATTTTACTATAATGGTAAATATTAAGGAAGTCTTTTACTATATGTCAATCCATACTCTTCACAATTTAAAGTCCCATGACAAAAACTAAATTCTAATTAGATGAATAGTCAGGTTGGCTATCTGACATACTTGTTAGTAGTGCAATTGCTAATTACACTTTCTAATTCATAATGTTTAATATTTTTTGTAACATGCTGATTTAGCACTAAGAACACCATTGGTTGAAACTAAACAAGCAAGCTACATTGAAATCCTATTGAAATCAGTGGGATTTAAATTAATCCCAGCTACATCTTCATGTGTACTTCCATGGGCCCTAACCAAGCAGTTCTAATGTGATGTCATCCATTTGTGGGAAAGGGGGATTGCTTTGAGGATTAGAGTAGTGATATTAATCATTCAATCCATATTTATAAAACTAGGAAGTAGGTACCAACATTGATATTGCCAGAGATGGAGTCTCTCTTCTAGACTTTATGGGCTGTGGTTCTTTGCATGACTATTACCTATTTATTAAAAATATAATAGTCAAATAATTGCAAGAAAATATCTAAATGTGATTGAAGTTTACATTATTTTTAACAAATGTCAAGGATTATCAACTAAAGACATATGAGTTATTTATGACTCAAGGAGTTATTACTGTGTGAGTTTTCAGCCTTTAATTTCAGCCTTAATTCAGCCTTCCTTGCCCTCCTTTATTTATTTCATGACAGGCAACAAGTGATGGATCTTCCTTTCAAGAACTTGGAGGAGGAGTGCGTGGCCCCAGAATAGTAGAGCATAAAACTCAGACTGACTGCAAATATGATAAGGATTGGCCAGTATGTGCTGATGAGGACTGGGTAAGCCAACAAATAATAAGAACACCAATAGCAGACTAATCACACTGTTTCTCATGTAAAACCACCATTTCCCCTGTTGTAATGTATTAGATATACATGGTCTAGATGCAGTAGAGAAACACATTCACAATTCAGTAATTTCCACAAAAAGATTACTTTGAATAACTAGTTCACTGATTTTCTATATCTTTTGGGAATGATTATCAGCTACTGTGGAGAGCTCCTGATTTGAAAATGTTTTTCTAAGTTTACTGAACTAATTAAAACAAAGCATTAAATAAATAATTATTAGAAATGTCTTGATCAAGAACAGTTCAGGCCACAATTCTGTTCAGTTTCCTAAGAGAAAGCCTGTTGCAACACAATCAACTGGGTCACTGGGGATAAGTGTATTGTAAGAACTAGCAGAGAAGCAAATGAGCTATTCAACTATCCCAGAAGAACTATAAGACCTCCTTGATAGTTTTCGTTTTCTGCTACCACACGAAGAGGGATCAGAATAGAGCAGAAATGAATGGAATTTAATAAGTCTATCCATTCCTGATTGTCCCATCATGGATTTTTTTAAACTAATTTTCTCCTCCAGAGTGGGGGGAAAAAATAAATAGCCAGAAAGTAGAGAACTTGCAGAACTTACAAAAATAGTCATCATATGACAGACACAGTCATCTCAACCTGTGCATTGCCACAGAAATATGAGTTTATGGATTGGAGAGTGGATAACGGAATCGTTCCTGTTGTGCAAATACGATCAATTAATACAATAAGATTTACTTTTGAGTAAATGTGCTTTGGTAATTATGCAAATCTGTACAAAGCATAGAGGTTTTTGACCATGGTTTGGGTTCACACAATATGATTAGTCATAGGAAACCACAATGATTGAGTCTATCAGTCTAACTCAAAACAAACAAAGATTATGGCTTGGCCTGGTGTTTGATCTCAGCTACTTTATAACATCTGAAGATTGGTCAATTATTTGACAATTGTTTTATGTACCCTTTTGTTTTGTTTCTGTTATTTTAGGGCACTAAATGTCCCTCATCTTGCAGGATTCAGGGACTCATAGATGAAACAAATCATGATTTTCAAAACAGAATAGAAAAAATTAAGAAAGTGATCTTGGATAACCAAAATAGCTATAAGTCATCCAATATTTTGAAACAAGAAATTTTTAACTATCTGGAAAGATATCTGCCCAGTGAACAAGGTGAGTTTAATCTCAATTATATGTAGGTTAAAAATTTCCCATAAAACTGAAAGGTATCTGAAGTTCTTTGAATTCTTCCAGTGCATCTGGAAGGCAGATTAGGGAAGGCTGGCATGTGAAATCAATTGAGTTTAAATATTGTCAGCTGGGTTTTTGAACATGCTTGTTCAAAATAACCCTTTTTACCTCAGGGTTATCACAACTATTTGAAATAAATTGATAATAAGTGTTCTTATCTAATTCTGGCCTAATTCAGGTTCTTTCCAGATCACAATAATTGTGTCCTCTTGACCAATTACTTAACAAAATCTTAGAAAAGTGTTTCTTCCAGTACATTCTTTCTTCACTTTCCCTTCCAAAAGTTACTTGCTATGGTTTCAGACCCATATATTTTTTTCCAGTACCATCTCTGGAACACATGACTTAGTGTGTCCTAACTTACAGTGAAGAACCACACTGAGACAGTAGCTTGAGTCTCTAGTGTTTATTGTCCTACTCTACTAGACAGAAAATCCTGCCAAACTGAAAGGCCATGGGAAACCTTCACAGATAAACCCCAAAATCAAGGCAGTTCTGCTCTGAGTTTCTTCGAAGGAAAGTTCAAAGCCTCTAAACTATACATGCGTTTTTCCCCCTGGATGTGGGCCCCCTCCTGCTCACCATCAGTACTCATGTCATAATGTTAGGGTTAGTAAGAAAAGCAGGAAGTCATATTCCAAAATATGCATGCCAAATATGTGCTGTTTCTAAGCCACCCACTGCTCTGCTTGGTTAGCTGCGCCTGAAACAGAGATGCCTGTGCTGAGTATTGATGCAGAACAAGGAGCTGTGGCTTGGAAGACTAAACAAGAGGGAATCTTCCATATATAAAGAGATGCAGGTGGTTCCTTCAGTTCCAAATGCTAACCTAATAGAATGGCTCTCTGAGAACCAAAACTAAAAATAAGAAGATTCCCCCCTCAAGTCTTACAAATAGCAATGTAGCCCTATATAAATTGGGACTACAGTGGGTGAGAGAAAATCTATGGGATGATTTAGAATAACAAAAACAGCACAAAAGAATGGAATGAACTCTTTCCTTCCTAGTAGAGAGATTAGATTCTGATCTGAATCCACATCTGTACTTTGTAAAAAGTAGTAGATGGGAGAGAGAAAAGGTTTAGGAAGAAATTGCAATTATAGTATTCTATCTCTAAGACTCTATCCAGTCTTATAAACACATATACAATACTACTGAACTATTGTATAGGTGGTTCTGGCTAATCTTAAAGACGCCAAGCTGGGAAGGCTGTGTAGTTTTGGTTAATCCATATTTTTAGATCACTTATACTGTATGAAGGCTGTGGCTACACTAACTTCTTTTATTTCAGAATTAGATAAGAACTATGGACAAATATCTGATGATCTAAGAAGGAGGCTGGTGGCACTGAAACAGAGAGTTGCTGATAAAGTAGAAAGGATTAAAACCTTGCAGAATTCAATCCAGAATCAAATTGGAGAGTTGAAACGTTTAGAAGTGAGTTGTGCCATTTTCTTTTAAGACATACCTTTTTAAAAATGCTGGAGCATATACTGTACCTACCCATGCTCCTTTTTCTCAACTATATGTTTTCAATCAATGAGGTGTTTTCAGTAACCACTGTGGAATTAGGGAAATATTATTTTGTATGATAGATTTCCCTCCTTCCCTCCCTCCCTCCCTCCCTCCCTCCCTTCCTTCCTTCCTGTTTTACAGCAGCAACCTTTTCTTTTGTTGAGGACCATTCCCCAGAAATAATCAGTTGGTAGGTAAGACTGAAGCAATTTCCGTGTGGAATCAGCATCAACATGGATGGGCTACCCAATGTCTCTTCCCCTTTTTAATTTCTGTAGCAGAATGCCAGGGAAAAGATATTAAACATCTACAGTTTGTTTGCAGAGGCCTTTTCAAATTTATCAAGAGTCATACAAAATGAAGCCAAAGGCCACATATAATTTTATGGCTGCAGATTGCCCCCCTACATTTATGGCAGAATTTGGCCCTACTTCAAGCAACAATGGAGCTACTATTAGTGATGGGTAACAATTAGGGTTGCAAAATGTTTGAAAGATTTAGGAATCAAAGTTCACTTACAAATCTCTACTTTTTTTTCCCCAAACCATCACGGCCTAGGTGGACACTGATATTAAGATACGTGCCTGCAAAGGATCTTGTGCTCGCCTTTTCAACTACAATCTGGACACCGAGGGTTATGGAAACATACAGAAGCAGCTTGTACAAGTTACTGCCATTAGCTTGGGATCGGAAGCAGAAGTTCTTCCCCTGAAGGCACTGAAAATAACAGAAGTGAAAGATTCTACTGTTCCCAGACATTATAAATCTGGTTCTCTGACTGAACAAGAAGCAAATATACTTGACAGTATAAAGGTGTTCAAGGTAGTATTGGAAGATTCTAAAGGATCCTTATCGGACACCAAGTACGTTGTTCCCGGAGCAGAGACATCTGGAAAACCATCTACAAGCAAGGCAATAATAATACCTTCTACTGGTGTTCATACCAGCCGTACATGTATCAAAACCATCACTAAAAAAGTCATTCGTGGGCCTGATGGTTTTCGAGAAGAGATAGCTGAAGAATTTAAAACTCCTGATGGTTCAGACTGTTCTGATTTGCAGGGTTTCATTAAAGAAGTGGGAAGTTCCTACCATGTCAGTGGTGGAGGTGGGGGAAGTGGCTCTCATGACTTTGCCCCCCAACCTTCAGAGGCAGATTCTGAAAGCATATCCTTCAGCCACACATCAAAAATACAGGAAGGGGACACTTTCTCAGAAATAGGGGAGGGAGAAATCGATGACTTCTCAAGATTTGACCATTCCTCCCATGGAGACCATTCTAAGACAAGTAGCACTTCATCCCATTCCAAGACAGTGATATCCAGTAGCAGTAGCAGTAGCACCTTCAACAAAGGGGGTTCTACCTATGAGACCAAGTCAAGAAGAATCATTGAATCAGATCATAATGTAGAAGAGATGCAACATGATAATGCAGAGCATAGTCCTGATTTACAAGAACACAGCTTGAATGCAGAAGAGAAGCTGGGGAAAGGCAACACCAGGACAGGTATCCATCCAGTTCATGGAAAATAATAGTGGAGGGAGCAAAAATGAAGTTTGCAACCAAACTGACACAAATACTGCAATCCATGACATTGTTCAGTTAATAAAAGCCACGTGTCTGTTTGTTGCCATTTAAGAAAGGTGGGGTACAATGAGTTTTTATCATGAGTAATTGGTTAGCAAGGCAGTTCCAGTGGTAATACATTTAAACCTAAGTGTTCTCTGTGGGTGGGGGAGGACACAAAATGTCTTTCCATGTAGCACAACATTAAGTGTAGACAGTTGACTTCAGCAATATTACTGTTGGATTCCTGTGAGCTTGTAATAAAACTTAACTGAAAACTTCTGTCAACTTGATCAACTTTGTTTTTTTAGACTGTGAGGATATCCACCAAAAACACACTTCTGGTGCCCAAAGTGGCATTTTCAGAATCATGCCAGCAGGATCCGCTAAGGTTTTTTCAGTTTATTGCGACCAAGAGACTACTTTGGGAGGATGGCTTCTGATCCAACAGAGATCGGATGGGTCACTGAATTTTAACCGGACCTGGGAAGACTACAAGAAAGGCTTCGGCAGCTTGGATGTCAAAGGGAGGGGAGAGTTCTGGTTGGGCAATGAAATTCTCCATATCCTAACCCAAAAGGACTCTGTCCTTCGGGTCGAAATAGAAGACTGGGAGGGCAATAAAGCTCATGCGGAATATAATATACATGTAGGTTCTGAATCAGAAGGTTATAGGCTCAGAGTCTCCAACTATAAAGGGACAGCAGGGGATGCCCTGATCAAAGGATCAGAGGAAGATGGCAGTGAATATACAGCTCACACTAACATGAAATTTAGTACTTTTGACCATGACAGCGATCAGTGGGAGGAGAATTGTGCTGAGGTATATGGAGGTGGCTGGTGGTATAACAACTGTCAAGCTGCTAATCTCAATGGGATTTACTACTCAGGTGGCCAATATGATCCAAGGAACAATGTTCCTTATGAGATTGAAAACGGTGTGATCTGGTTACCCTTCAGGCCATCAGATTACTCTCTTAAAGTTGTGCAAATGAAAATTCGGCCAGTAGAAACAGACTAGATACCAGCCCTAAAATCTAAATCCAGCTTCCAAAACAATATATATCTCAAACTTATTATGTGTGTATGTGTGTGTGTTTGTTTTTTTTACCAAAGTTTCTGAATGCAACTGAGTGATACCTAACTATTAAACAAAATAAACAGATTCACTCTAATCAATTTTTCTGGTGTATTTAACTTATTTTGCAAAATAAAAAAAGGGGAGGGCTCTATATATTTTGAACTGTGTGAAGCAATACATTGAAACCAGTTTTTAAATCATTCCAGCGGAAAAAATGTTGGCAGTGCAAAGAACGATCCTTATATTTAAATATATGGCAGAAAACTGGGGGAAAAGTAGAAAGAAAGAAATAGAACTGTACTTTTATTATTACATAAGTGGGGTCAGTTCCTGATTTCTAAAATAAAGAAGCAAAATCCTCTTAGAAAGGAATTATCATTAACACAACATTTTGAAGTGTGCCACTGGAACATTTTTTTACCACCAGTGTAATGAAACAATATTATAGGGAAACTTACAATCACATAGGAAACCTGCCCCACCTCAAACTGTAATAGTTAAACCTACAATGAGGGAATTGTGCAATATAATAGTCCTCAATACTGAAAAATTAACTTCATGACTTCCATTATATTCTTAAATAGCTATTCAAGAGACCTATTTAGGATGTTCAAGCACTGATCCAGAAGAAACAATGTAGGAGACCTCAAAGACCCATTGGGAAAGATATGTGCCCTTTTTGCTCATCTTCATAGTGACTTGGAACATTGTTTTTAATGCAGTTCTACTGTGGTGGGCAATCATCCA
Organism: Candoia aspera; assembly: GCF_035149785.1. Classification (NCBI taxonomy): domain Eukaryota; kingdom Metazoa; phylum Chordata; class Lepidosauria; order Squamata; family Candoiidae; genus Candoia; species Candoia aspera. The sequence continues at coordinate 35,666,051 of NC_086160.1, forward strand.
CTGTCTGCTCTAATTATATGGGAACATTTCCCGCTTATGAAACCTGAGAACATAGCCACTTATTGATGCTCCGTCTATCCCATGCTTTCTTGACCCTTGTCCACCTTGGCTTATTTGAGCTAGCTAAGAGAGGGTGACTGGATGGGTCCGGAGAATGGTGATGGAGTGATCCTGTTACTCTACTGCCCTCTCCTGAAAAATAATTTCCTGGAGCCTTCACCAACAATACTGCTCAGTCCCAAGCATTCTTTAGGAGGGCAATATTCTAAGATGGGGGTTCTGTGTAGCTGCAGATGTTTGTGGAAAAGATTAATTATCTTAATCCTTTAGCCTGGATTTGGGACAGAATCAGCCATAGTCACCCTGCCACACCTCCTATGGAAGACAGACAGAGAATGTGTGATTTTGTTAATCCTACTTCATCTCTCTGTGGCTTTGGAATTATTTACCATTTTCCCGAATCAGGGATTGGGGGCACAGTTTTTCTGTGATTCTATTCTTATATGCAGAAATGGAATAGTATCAGATCACTATGCCTCTGCACTCTCACAGCTGTGAACCACAGCTTACTATTTTCTTGCCACTTCTATTTAACATCTACTCAAAGCCACTGATAGTGGTCATCAGGAATTGATATTCTACACGGCAGCAAAATGCTGACTTAAACTAATGGGCTGATTGCCCTATAAAGAACAAACAGCAACAAAACTAGTTAGTCAACCCTTGGAGGGTGTTTCAGAATCCAGGTTGAACTGAGGGAAACCCCATCTCTTGGGGCCATTAATATCTAATGTAGAAGGGACTCAGAATGAGGCCTCAGATGTTGACCTTAATATACAGGCAGGCTGAACTGGGTGGATTACAGGCAACACAAATCACCAGGCCGTGTTGAGGTCTGCATCAAGACAAGCCCCTGCTATTGGAGTCTTCTGGCTCTGCTTTTTCTCTTCCCTTCTTTCTTTTTCCTTCTCAGTAGTACAGATTGAATCCAAAGTAACAAGGAATAGGCGTATGGAGGGGATGAACTTTTCAAGGTCATTTCTCCCAAGTACAAAATCCTAGGACAAATGAAAATATATTGTGGAGTCTTGGCTGTTATGAAAAGTTGCCATTTAGCTCTCCGGTTCAAAGACATCCATCTTCAGGAATGGTTTCATCCAGTCAAGCCATTAGCTATTTTCACACATGTCCTTAAATTATGCTGCGTTTTATTTGGGCTTAGGGTATTGTGGGATCCCCATCAATTGTGGCTTTCTCACAAATCGTGTTTAAATAAACCATGGCCCTTGTAATATGTGAATCCAATCCAAAGTCAATACTAAAGCTCATTTCAAATATTAGGGCAGGCATGTGATGTACAAATGAAAAAGACAAGCCATAAACCCAAAGGTTAGTTTACAAAACGAGGTTGTTTAATATTTGCAGAAGACTGAACTCCAAAAACTTTCTAAACAGTTCCGTTAATCAGTTAGTACAACTATAAATTTGGTCAAGAAATGTTTCTGCATGGCAGCAACTGTGGGCAAATGCTGTAAGACTTCTTAATAAGACTAATCTATATATAACTACTTGCTCTCAAATACCAACTGCACAATCATAAACTGGGTTGTCATATCATGATAAGTGCACCATTTCTGTCAGTTTGAGGCCAAATCCAGATTTTGCATGGCATTTCAAGGGCTCCCTAAAATGAGTGGGTATAAAGTTGTTTTGACAGCAAACTTCAAAAGTTTTAAAGACTGAAAGGTGTCCCTTGAGTACGCGTAAGCCTTGTGGTTCCCATTTTGTCCATTAAACCTTTCCCCCAAAACTGCCAAAAATGCAAAACAGAGATTAAAATAGTTGGCCTATCTAATCTGGGGCCCCCAAAAGAGATGCTGGCATAATAGATAACTGATGGTTTCTGAATGCGCATAATGTTGATTCAGAATCTGTACACAACTGGCTTTGAAACACTTAATGTTGTCTTAGAGGGCCATCCATTCAGGACAGGAGACTTGGATTTCCTCTGATATATAGCCCTAGCACTGCCCATTAATGACAGATTCTTGTTTACATTTCTGCATTCTCCTGCTCAGAGGTGTCCACCCACCTCTTGTTCATCCACTCAGCCCTGTCCCATGCCCACCTGGGCTGCATTTTATGTGTCCCTTTAATGTATGGTGTAGTTTGTCTTTGGTTTAGCACAGTGTTTCTCAACCTTGGCAGCTTTAAGATGAGCGGACTTCAACAAGCAGAATTTCCTAGGCAGCACGGGGTCCCCAGGCCTGATGGCACAACCAGGTTTTGAGGGACTTCCAGAAAATCAGCGGGGATGGAGCCAGCCTCACTTCGGGGGAGGGGGGGTGTTCCATAAAGCAGGCACCATGGCAGAGAAGGCCCACTGCCTAGGACCCGCCAAATGTAGCTCCCTAGCCGATGGGCCCTGTATGCATGCCCTTTCGGCCAGATCTGGTGGGATGGCAGATGTAATCAGGGAGAGGCAGTCCCTCAAATAATCTTGCCCCATGCCATGTAGGGCTTTAAAGGTCAAAACCAGCACCTTGAATTGGACCTTGAAACAGACTGGTAACCAATGCAACTTGCAGAGCAAAGGTGTAAGGTATGTTGTTCTAGAAACAGATATCTGCCCAAACCACTGCATTTTGCATCAGCTGAAGCTTCTGGATACTCTCCAAGGGCAGCCCCATGTAGAGCTCATTACAGTAGTCCAACTGGGAGGTGTCTAGGACATGAGTGACCGTGAGTAGAGCCCCTCAGTCTAGGAATGAACACATCTAGTGCACAATACAAAGTTGTGCAAAGGCCCTACTATCCATGACTGCCACCCACTCCTTGAGCAGGAGTCATGAGTCCAGGAGGACCCCGAGATTGCACACAGGGTCTGTTTGGGGCAGTGCAACCTCATCCAGCACCAAAGATGGCATAGTGCTAGAACCAGTGGGCCCTAAAACCCAAAGCCACTCAATCTTGCCAGGGTTCAGTTGAAATCTGTTGTTCCCCATCCAGACTCTCATAACCTCCAGGCACTGGGATAAGATGTCCACAGCAATGCTTAATTTACCAGGGGCAGAGATATATGATTGGGTATCAGCATACTGATGATACCTCACCCAGTGGCCTCATGTAGATGTTTAATAGGAGCAGAGAGCACTTACTCCTGCAGCACCCCACACAGTAGGGGCCGAAGGAGGGATCTCTCCCCCACAATGACCAACTGGAATTGACTCCAGAGAAAGGAGGCGAACCAGCACAACACCTTGCCACCCACCCCCAATCCTCTGAGTTGATCCAGAAGGATACCATGGTCAATGGTATTGAAAGCTGCCGAGACGTCAGGTAGGGCAAGGATAGATGCACAATCCACATCCTGCCCTCACCACAGATAACCCAAAAACGTAACCAATGACATTTCCATCCCATACCTGAGTCTGAACCCTGATTGAAAGGAATCCAGATAATCCACTTCATCCAAGGTCCTCTGAAGCTGTTGCGCAACTACCTTCTCAACCACCTTCCTCAAATAGGGGAGGTTGGATACTGGACGAAAATTGTCCTGTATAGTGAGGTCCAGCAATGGCTTCTTGAGGAGGGGGGATTCTGGGACTAGATGGTATTATGGCCTGATAGCCAGCAAGGTACTTCCTATGTTCTTACTGTTGGAACAAAGAGGCTACTCATCATTTCAATTTACGTTCTCTGAGGAAATGCTATGGTGGGCTTTTTAGAGTATTGGGGAAAATGAAAATGACAGGAAACATCCTAGCTGTCAAGGGACTAAAGACACAACCAAGCCAACACATCCTGAAAATACTAAGCTCTATTATCTGCTTGAATCGTAATACTTACTAAAGAATGAGGCTGTAATCCCACAGAATAATCTCACTGAAAGCAGTAGGACTTATTTGGGGGCAAATATGCTGTTTGTAAACTCATTATAATCTGCTGACAAGGATCTTATGATTCCATGAATTTATCTCATACCCTGTCTAAACATAGCTCCATTCCTTATATTGCTGCCTTTGACAGACGTCAGCTCTCTAATATCCCTACCAGAGGTCTGTCTTAATTCTGTTTGTTTCAACTAGGGATGCCAGAACCTAACCTGGGATCAACTGTACAAAAATCTTGTTGCTTTCTTCTATTTAAAGTAGTTTATAAGTAGAGCAAAATTCTTCCTCCAGAAAAAACATGGAGTTGGATTGTGCTTTCATTAGATGTAATATATGGAGAGCCAGTCTGGTGTAGTGGTTAAAGCATCAGGCTAGAAACTGGGTGACTGTTGAGTTCTAGTCCCGCCTTAGGCACAAAGCTGGAGGGTGTTAGGCCAGTCACTCTTTCTCAGCCCTAGGAAGAAGGCAATGGCAAGCCACTTCTGAAATCTTGCCAAGAAAACTTTATGGACTCATCCAGATAATCACCAGGAGTCGGCACTGACTTGAAGGCACACACACACAAAGTAATGTATCATTTTTACTTAATAGTCTCGCACACTCCAAGAACTTAAATAATTGCACAAGTATTTGAAACCACAAGGTGACTTTACAGAAAAAGTATGCAGAAGTGAATCCACTTACAGTTAGACCTGCAGATACCTAATGATGTGTATAACAATTATACTTTAGTATAATTCTACCAACCCTAATATTCTTCCAAAATGCCTTGTAGGGCTTGAGACTAGTTGTGGTCTGAAGTCCAGAAGAGAAGTTTCAGTCTTTAACGATTAAAAAGAAATTAGAAAAATCAGCTATGAAAACAATATAAAATTAAAGACGTGACAATTTTTTTTTAAAAAAGATGAATAATCATATTTACATACTACATTCAGAAGGAAGCTAGAAGGACAAAACATCCTGTCCATGGGACTTGGCTTATTTTATTAAGCATTTTCAACAAAATGTGAGACAAAAACTCACTTGTACCTGCCTATGAATCTACTTTTCAGTAAGCTAGCAGAGCAGAAACTAGGATAAAATATTAATCATGCAAAAGGTAGGTTTCAGCTATGCCCTTCTGTACATCACAAATAACAGTAGCAAATTGTTTTAATGGGTTGGTAGATTTATTTCCAGCATAGCCTTTCCATTTTCATCAAAATGCATTTAATGAAATCATCATGGAAGAATTGGTTTATTGTGCTTCACTGTTTTTATGCAAAGTAAAAGTTGAGTATCATGAAACAGATGTGACCAGAGAAACCTGCAATTATTCATTTAAATAATCACTGTTAATTGGACTGGGAAATTGGTCTCATCTTCAGGCTCGCTTTTTTCATTGAATACCAGGACCCTTTCCAATTCATCCATGCAATTCCATCATCTGTTCCATGTTTTGCCATTTCTGGGGTATAATGTCCTCCCCAATAGTATCTGCCATTTGGATTGGCTGAATGACAACGATTGTACCACCAGCCACCACCATCTTCTCTAGAGCACTGCTTTTTGGGATCTGGGTTAGTCCTGTGAATTAAATTACACAAAGCATTTAAAGGAACAGATACCAATAACTGAAGTGTAAATACATACTGTGAATCTCACCTTATCTTATTATGTGTGTATATCCACTGCTGTGACACACACAGCAAAAATATTAAAGTTTTAAAATAAAACATTTCAGCTTTTGCTTCTTCTGCTGCTTTGATTTGAAATGTTCCACTTTTAAATGTCTATATTTAATATAAATAGCATTTATTTATTTATTTATTTATTTTTGTAAGTAACTCAAGGCAGCGAACATACCAAGTACTCCTTCCTCCTCCTATTTTCCACACAACAACAGCCCTGTGAGGTGAGTTGGGCTGAGAGAGAGTGACTGGCCCAAGGTCACCCAGCCGGCTTTCCTGCCTAAGGTGGGACTGGAACTCTCAGTCTCCTGGTTTCTAGCCCGTTGCCTTCACCACTAGCCCAAACTGGCTCATTTAGTGTTTACCTGCAACCTTTTCAAATCCCAGACAAAACAATCTGAAGTACTGTTGCTGCTTTAAAATAGTTTTTATATGTAATAAAGTAGTGAATTGAGAAACTGCTGGATCTTGTATCCTAGACAAGGCTACTTCTGTTAATCAATTTAGCTGCTCTAGGAGATCAGCTTCAGTTGTCCAGAAAAATGAATATCGGATACTCCTAATTTTACTTTCTGGTTATTCTTTAGAACCTTTTCCAGACAGGAAAGAACCCTATACAGATCTAATGGAGAGGTAATGTGCTTATGGTGTTGAACTAGGACCAGGCAAACCGAGGCCCAAGTCCATCTTAACCATGGAAATTCATTAGGTAACTTTGAGCCAGTCACCTTTTCAAAACCCAACCTGTCCCATAGTTGTTCTGGGGAAAAAATGGAGGAGAGAATACTATTCCTGCTGTCTTGAGTTCCCAGAGGAAATGTGGGATAAAAATTGGAGTAATCATAGTAAAAGGAATGAATTTCATTGAGTTCAACAGAGCTTATTCACAAGAAACTATGGAAAAAATTGTAAGAAAGTGCTCCTTAGGAGTATGTGTGAATTCATTTGCAAATATGTTTCAAAGACTATTTGCATAAGTGCTATATAAAAACTATAAAGAAAGCTGTTTGTTGGCAATTATTCATAAAGAATTATAGTTTATGTTTCCAAAATGTGAGACCACTAATAGTTGCAAAGCAAGTGAAAAGGCGTATACGTACCATCCATCATAGTCTCTGTCAAAAGTACTGAAGAACATGCCATTATGGATTGTCATTGTTCTGTTTTCACCAAATAGCTGTGAAGCTCCTTCTAAAAGTGCATTTCCAGCTGTGCCCCTGTAGTTACTAATGGAGAGCTGGTATTTGTTGTTTTCATTCTGAATACTGAAGCCTCCATAAATGGCTTTAACTTTAGCACCATCCCAATCTTCCAGTTCAATTAAAAGTTCAGTAGGCCCTAATTTGGTAAGCTGGTTAATTTTGTCATTTCCAAGCCAATATTCACCTGTAACACAAAATAAATTCCCTGAGGCTATTTTCTTCAAATTTTAAGCAGTATCTTCAACCTGTCTTAAACCTATAAAACTGAACCAAACTCATTCCAAAATGTATGAAAAATCAGATTTATTTATACTGATTTACATTTTCCAGCATTCTGATTCCATACTTAAATAGAGTGGCATGGCAACCTGATGGGGAATGGTGGTTTGCATTTTCTTTTCATTGAGGCCAAAGCAGCTTGGCATAGATTCTGAAATGCATCTCTAAGCAGAAGACTTAGTGAACCAAACTGCATCTGCTAGAAATTGACAACTATCAGAGAAAAGCTCTTCCCTATCCTCTCAACAAAGTTTGGCTCATTCTGAAGTGAGATTACAATGCACGGAAAGCTAGTAGCAGGAGGTATTTCTAATCTGGATCATAGCAAGAGAGTGAAGACTTAAACCTTTCTTTTCTGATCATGACAGTTCACATTCAAAACAGATGTTCTCTCTGCTTTAATGAAATTAAAACATTTTGCATTAGCAGAAACCACTGTTAAACATGTACTGATAAACATTTCTGAAAACCACATTCTAACCTGGGGTGTCACAGTAGTTTTTTCCGCCGCTGAAAGCAATATTTCCAAATCCCTTTTTATATGCATCCCATTTTCTTCCAAAGCCAACACTCCCATCTTGGCGGTTTTGAATAAGGAGCCAACCTATTCAAGGAAAAAGATATTAAAATGTAACAATTATATAGTTCCCTTTCTTGAAATAGTTCCATAAAGCTTCAGAACTGGGTGGTGGGAAGGGGAAGGGGACAAGGTGCCCTTGGTGGGTTCCACTCTGAATGGACCCCACATTTTTATCACTGTTATCCTTATCCAATCATCCTCCCTCCCTTTCTGTCCTCAGCCTACAAAAAAGGTTTTGCCTAGAAAAAAAGACCCCAGCATTTGGAAGTCGCTGTTCTTGCTTCCTGCTCTTATCACTGCATATACACTTGAAGAGGCAGGAGAGTATTATCAGGGGGATCCACCAAGTGAAACCATTTTTATTAAAGATATTGGCTTAACAATTACCTCCATTTTCTGTGGTCATGTCACAATACACTCTGAATGGTTTAAAGAAAGGATCAGGCTGAACAAGATACAACTCAGATGATTCACCTCCTTTCCTATATATGTCTTCACACTCTGCAAACAGAAATCCATTATCTATATTGTTGAGTGAATTACAAAAATGTTCTGAATACAGGAATAAATAATCATCTGAATTACAGAAATCTGTAACATAATTAAAACTGCATAGGAAGAATTGAAGATTTTATCTGCAGTAAACAGCTATCAGAGAATTTCCAGAGTGTGCTTGCCTTTGGGACCTCTGCCTTACCTAAGGCTAAATGTATTTTCAGAAATGCTGATTTGGAAATTCTTTCCTCCATCTCCAAAGTAAGACTTGAATTTGGTCATACAGAAGCCATCAATACTGAGGCCAGAAAGAACTATTATGTAAACATGGAACTTATGTATCCAACTCTCAAGGCTAAGGAAAGAGCAACCAAAAAGAGAGTGGGAGGAAAAGGTCTAGGATGAAAACTCTGAGGCTGATAGATCTACATTCCTGTGTTCTGCAGTAGACAGATCTTCAGTGTATATATGACTTCTTTCTTGTCTTCAGTAATGGAATGTATCAAGCCATGTCACATCTATGAAGCTTCTGCTGTTATTGAATATGACAATGAGTTTACGGAGTCAAGCTTTTTTGTTGTGTCTGTTGTGAAGTTTAATGCCAAACAATGTTGTCAGAATGCAAGCTTTCCTGACAGAGTACCTGTGCAGATGAGGCCATGAGATTCTAAAGAGATATTTTAAAAATATGTATTACTTAACTTAAAGTCAGAGAATTAGCTCTCATGCCTTCCTTCAGATGGTTGAAAAGTAACAGAGGAAGGGAAGCAACAACAATCAGATTGCTGCAGGCTAGAAGGGGGTAACTTGTGACTCTATAACTGCATGCATTTCTCCACCTAATTTCAAATGTTCTCTGTAATCCCAAATAACCTCTCCTTTTCCAGGAAGGAAAGAAGGAAGGAGGCTATCAGAGTATAGGGGTAGCCCAGCCACATATAACTCCAGTCTCATACATCATAGGCCTCACATCTAACCATACTGGCATGCAGTTCTCAAAGATTCTCATTTCCACCTCACAACTTTCAATAGCCAGCTACCAGGGCCATGAGGGAGAGCATGAGGATCTAGGGGTGTTGGATTCAAAAGCTGCATAAGTGGTTATGGTAGTGTAATTATCCAGGACAATTGTTGGTAATCCAAAGAGGCACACCACTGATACAAAGCAATGGAAATTTTGAGTTTGCAAGAAATCTCTCAAAGGAGACTGCAATATAAGGACCTCCCCATAATTGCAGTAGTGGTATCCAAGGCTGCTGATGAATCTGTTCCATTTCGAGAGCAAAGCAAGTGGGAGAAATGAAACATTACCTTTGCCGGTCACTACTGGGATATTGCAAGAAACTGTACAAGAGGTCTGGCATTCAGACAACTGTGTTGTAATAGCATTTTCTAGTTTCTGTAATTTTTTGTTCAAGGTATCTACAACTGAACGAAGAAGTCGTAGAGTAGATGGAATATTGCTGTCTAATTTCTCTTTGATGAAAGTGTAGTGTTCCTCAAGTTGTCTGTTATATTGGGAAATTAAATTCTGATTATCTGGAGAAAAAAGAAAATTAATGTAAAGAGGTAGGAAGATTTTTTTAAAAACAAAATACATTTTATAAGATATTAAGACTTTCCATTTCCTTCTAACTCCTGTACTGTGCTTATTTCTGGGTTCTAAGACCCCGGAATAAAAAACCCCAGGCTTCCAAATCTTTGTTAAATACTATAAACAGGTGGCACTATATGCAAAATAAATAAACGCTAATTAGTTATAAACCATGGCCAAAACTTTACTTCCCCTTTTCCTCTTAGACATGGATCATAGACAACTGAGGGAAATATCTGCCTACTGGATCCAGTACTCAAGACTGGCATTGTTCTACTAATTAAGTAGCTTTCACTCTTGGGTTCCTACATTATTATAGGTCTATCATCCCCAGGAAGAATGGTCAATTGTCATAAATGAAGGCAAATGTGCCTCAAAAACATTTAATAACCCAGGGTTGGGAATCACTAATAACTCAGGCTGAGAGCCAACTGACGTGACAAAGTTGCCATATTGATGAACATGACAAATTTCAGAAATAGTTTTTTGCAAACAAACATATGAAAGTCTATCTAAAAGGCTAAGTTCAGTGTGGATTGGACTGCAGCAGATCCAATCTTGTTGGTTCAGTGGGACTTGCTTTTAAATAAATACGTACAGGATTACACTGGTAAACTGTCATTTACATTTCCCAATGTATAACTGTAAAGAAAAGGTGACACTGATTATAATTAATTTTTATAGGTATTATAGCAAACATGTAAAAACTAGGGAAAATGTTGTGTCTTTACCATATAAGCTTTATTTACTAAGTTTGCATCGCTTCTCAGCCGTTTGGCTTAAATCACTTGATTTAAGTGTATTTGATTTAAGTGAAGTTACTTTGCAGAATGTATTATTTGAGTCTTTCCATATTGTAGTTACCCTTCATCTTTAAAAAAAAAATCTTTTATAATGAAAACAAGGCAGTTTTTGCCTACATATTAATTTACTGCTATAATATATTGCTCTATTCGGAATCACCTGTGTATTGTTTCTGTCTTTTGGCTAAACGTTCATCCAATAAATGGGCATAATTATTGATAGTTGTAGAAGACTGCTGTAGGTTCTGTCCTTTGTCCATGAGATCCCTAACAGTTGGCTTCACTGTGCTTTCTTGCTTCAACAGTTCAGTTCTTAGCTCACAACCAGTTGGACATAATACACCCTTTAAAAGAACAAAACAACAAATGCAGGAGGTAAATTCAAAACTAGACATGATAAAAGAACCTTTAAAAAGTGCAAATAGTAACTTTTGGGGTAGCTCTGATTATTATCAGAACTACACAAGACAGGGTGGGTGAGAGAACTTAATCCTTTTCTTTCTTGCTGTATGCCTTACAAAATTCTCTCCTCTTAAGCCACATCTGGCACCGATGTAAGTGATTATTTCCCATGTGATATAAATAATCCCTTAGGATAAGAGTAATTTTTTGAGGGAAAGCAATTAATAACATTAGTCTGCTCTTCACATGCTATGGATCCAATGAGACTAGGGTGCTATTCATGGAGACTTGCAGAAGTATGGGAGCCATTTCCCCATGGTGCCATCACAAGTAGGTGAAAGGAGCCCAAATGGATTAAAAAAATAAATGCATCAGACTCAGATATCTGGTCCTGCCCATTCCTTCTTCATGCAGAATTACATCGCAAGGAAAGGAGCCCGACAGCATCCTGAGCTTGGTGCCTTATGGGTCATATGAGGAAGGGCAAACAAACCAGTTGACATCTCTGCCACTAATTTAATCATGCCAGGCAAATAGCGAAAGAGAAGGAAAAATATATATCGAAGCAAATATTGTAGCCACCTAAAATATTTTTGCCAGGGAATGGTTTATTGTCCACAGCAAATGACCAAATAATAAATGGATATGCACAAAGACATTCCATTCAACAAAACGCACAATAAATCTGCAAAGTAAACTTTAAATAAAACAATGTACAGTATTATTTATTCTTAAATATTCTAGCCCAGCTCTATATCAGTGCAACTAACACCTACCAGTTCCTCTGCCAAGTGTTTGCAACCTCCACTATCAGGATAAACAACTGGCCCTGGCTTTTGGCCAGTAACAGGTTTTTTGGTTGGACGAGCTCGATACCTTATACCACCAACAGGAGGAAGAGGAGCTGGTCTGAGGGTTGGAATTGGCTCCCGTTGCTTGTTCAGTGGTCTGTGACCTCGTGCATCCACGGTCTGATCTTTACTTTCGGTCTATTTAACATCAGGGAAAAAATACTTTTACAAACGGCAAACAGTCATAATTTTCAAGGTGAATCTAGAAAAAAACATAGGTAATCAAACTCACCAAAAACATGATGCAGACTCATATAAGAACAAACTGGAACATGCTTTTTGGAATATTTGTGTATTGTATTTTTGTTTCTTATTTTGTTAGATTTATAGTCTGAGATTTTTTGGACTTCAAGTTGACACCACTCCACCTGCCAATTTTTTCTCTACAACTGCATTTCTCAAACTTCTGACCTGGAGGAACTCTTGAAATATTTTTCAGGCCTCGGTGAACCCCTGCACATTCAGGCTCAATATAGGCCAGAAGTTACAAAATTATTATATTCGTTTCATGTGTAGGCCTGTTTATATGCACTAAGAGTATTCTTAAACTACAAATAAAGTATGAAACTTACCTCTTTAATGTGAAGTTGCCCGAACTTGAAATAATTTTTTAAATAAATCGTGATTTCCCAAGGAACCCCTAGTGACCTCTCATGGAGCCCTAGGGTTCCACGGAACCCTGGTTGAGAAACCCTGCTCTACATTAATATACTCTGGTATGTTGGGCTGAGAGATAGTGACCTGCCCCAAATTACAAAATGAGCTTTCATGATTGACATTGGACTTCAACCTGGTTCTCTCTGGTCCTAGTCCAGCACTTTAATTATTATTACATGCATGCTCTCTGGCAGGTAAATATTTAATAATGAGCCTGTAAGCTTCCTTTCACAGAAACTAATTACTAAAATTAAATAATAATTTACTTGTAGACTGGAGTTATTAGGAACAATACCTAATTAACACTTTAATTTTTTTTTTTTGCTACATGATTAATAATAATGGCTGGGTTCATACATTGCACTATGCCACAATATAGTTGGTTTGGTTTTGGCTTAGTATGCAGCATGAATCCAACTTCTGTGGCTTGTTTTAGTAAAATGTGTGAACTGAGCCAATTGTGGTTTATTCAACAATATTTAACAGCCTCGTGTGGCCCAGAGTGGTAGGCGGCAGTATTGCAACCGAAACTCTCCCCACCACCCGAGTTCGATCCCAGCGGAATCCGGGTTCTCGGGTGGCCGGCTCAAGTCGACTCTGCCTTCCATCCTCAGTAAAATGAGTACGCAGCTTGCTGGGGAAGGTGACGACTGGGGAAGGCAATGGCAAACCACCCTGCTATAGTCTGCCAAGAAAACGTCGTGAAAGCGGCGTCCCCCCATTGGTCAGACATGACTCGCACAGGGGACCTTTCACCTTTCACAATATTTAAGAAAATTGTGGTTTGGGGAACTACGCAAACCACATTAATCAGGTAAGGTAAGTATGCATTATTTCCATTAGCCTTCGTTCATTCCATCCACAGAAAAAAATAAAGCACAAGCAAGTCATTATCCATCAATCCATAGAATAATGTCACCTTTTTTTTTCCAAACATAGCTCTGCCTTCTATTATTATTTGTGCTGGTTAATGTCCATAATAAAGACTGCTACTACTATTATTATAGTGTGCGCAACCGTAGGGTACAAATTCAGAATGTATATCTACTCAGAACAGAGCTCTATCGCTCTCAGAAAAAAGGATTTATGATTACAACCATGATGTGGTTGAATTGTAGGTTTACAACATTAACTATGCAGTCCTACCTATATTACTACTCAAATGTAAAACCCATTAGTTCAATGGGGTTTGTTCCCAGAAAATGAGAAATAGGATTCCAGCCTAGACATATTTATTTACTTACTTACTTACTCTATTCAATTTAGATGCCACCCAACTCTAACTGATTCTGGGTGGCTCACAAATAATAACATAAAACAAATAACAACATAAAAAACAATACAAACCAAAACCAAGATGGGATTTGGGCACAGTATATAGACCAGGAAAAGAAACAACAGACACACCCAACAAGGGGCCTCATCCGTTTCACTCCAAGGCCTGGGAGAGCAACCAGGTCTTCAAGGCTTTACAGAATACTAACTCTTGTGTGGGAGCCACACAGATTGCAGGGGGATCTCATTTCAAAGTATTAGTTTTTGAAGGAAGCAGTGATCAACACAAACCTCCAAAATGTATCAGGATGCAGGATCCATATTGGGGGCACCTGAATTGTTCAATATATTGCACAGTAAAAGTTGATTTGAAACCACATGGGACAGAAGAAGCCTCTAAGAATATGATTACAAGAGAGAAACAGTATGGAGAAAGGCTTGACTATGCCTCCTTCTGCTTTATTGCTCTCAAATACTGTCCTCTCCAACCATACTCACAGATTTTGTTGAAAAACAAACTAACAGGGCGAGGGTGCTGTTTAGTGTAATCCTTAAAATATCACTGCTGGACTAAAAAAAATTGGAGGAGCGCTAGAGTTTTCTAATGCTGCCATCTAGTAGTCATCCAGATTTCTGCAATCCAGCTATGGAAGCCCCCCCTTAACTAAACAGATGCCTAAGAATAATCACCAAGACGAGCCAAATGAAATAAAGAAATCCGCATATGCAGAAGGAAAAACAAAAAGCCAAAGGATGTGAAAATCAGTTTAAAGTAGCTAGGAAAAAGGAAAATAAAAGTTTCATGATATGAAGTTCTCATGGATTATATCCACTTCAGGAAAAACACAATTCTGTGGATGTGGGCAATGGATCTGTATATAAGAAATTGGAGTTCAAAAATCATGGAGGAGCTTGGTTCTATATCTGCAAAATGTAATCACTCACACAGCATTTTATAGAACAAAAGATAGATTTGGGGTAAGATGGAATGCAGTTAAAAAATATTTTGTACTTTAAAATAAAAGACAGTGACTGAAGAACCTGAGGCCCTGTGGTACAAATATGAAGAAAAACAGGCTTTACCATACCTTTCTTAGATTAAAAATATTTTTGTTGATTAGCTGTATGGCTTATCACTGATTAGCATCTTAATCATATATTTTGTGTAACATTTTGCTGGTAAATGAGTAATCTAATAGCAGATTTCATCCCAAAATTAAAAAAAAATAATTTACAAATGTTAAACATGTATTACTTAAACATAATAAAATATTTAATATTGCTTTCAGACTAAAATGGAATATATTTTTAATTTATGAAAAGTTCAGTGTCTGACTAAATGATTATATGCTCAGACAATAGGTTTTTGTTTAATATGTATTTATTCTGCATTATCAAGAGAAATTCCTTACTCCACCTACTTGACTATAGGAATGAAGAACTATTTCATGGTTAGCTTCACATTCTTTTTTCTTACATTCTTTTTAAAACTATAAGCAGATGAGTGCAAGTATACTATAAATGATGCTGAAGTAATCTCTACAAGATCAACTAGTTCTCACTCCTGCTTGATTTCATCCTAAGTAGTGATAAAATTTGCTTCGGAATTTAAGTTTTCCAGACAAGTTCAACATTTCTGTATATGAAGTTTTCTGCATTTATACATTTGATAGGAACTACTAACACATTACTGAATGCAATCTACCAGAGAAACATGTATATGCTATATATTTTAGTTCAATTAAAAAAAATCTTACCAATGGTGCAACAGTTCCCTGTATGAAGAAAAAAGGGAGAAAAGGAAAAAAAGTAAGAAAATATGTACTTAGATGGGAAAAAGTGCAGCACTTATTTCTTAGTAAATTAGGTTGAAAATTAAACTTTATACAGATTAGAAATGTTTTTAATCTAAGTCAAATAGAAAGCATGCTACCACAGAAAAGAAAATATTCCTACCTCATCTTCATCATAGTCTGCAGCTTCCTCAGATTTAACTAGGACAACAGAAAGGAGAAAGAGCAATAGTAGTTTCATGACACTGAGTTGCTTGAACATCTTTGCAGTATTTCCCCGGAATTAGGGAAAGCAAATCCAAGCTCCTATATAAATGAGCCGACATGAGGTGTATTAACCGACTCATGATAGGTCCAACTGTCATCCCAATTGTTAATATTTAACCTTATTGTGCCTGGACAGTCACTAGTTGAGCAACATTGTTTGCTATGTATGACTAAGCAAAGGAAAAATGAGTTATTTAAATCTAATTCTGCTCATTTACCGAAATCAAATGGATGTGATTCAAAATGATCAGCATTCTTTAAACTGGTCTAGCAAAAGAATACATTGTGAGAATTGCTCCTCTACTTTGTTTTCTTTCCATTAATTAACCAAGTCTTTGACTCAAGCTATATTTCCTGTCATTGCCTCAAATTCAGAACACTTAGCTATGTATATGCTACACTGAATCTAAGCAAATAAACCTGTTATGGCAAATGTCACAATTTCAAGGGAGCTTTAATGCAACTCGTTTCTTTGAGTTTGGGTTATAGCCTTTACTAATAGCAACTTCAGTTGTCATAGTTTTGAGATGTTTCCTCACAGTGCAATTTGTACATGACAGTCAATGACTGTCAAACACTCCAACCTGAGCCATATCACCTCTTTTTAAAACATAATTTGTCTGATTACAAGCCTTATTGCGCAACTGATTCATATCTTTAAGGCTTGTATAAAACAAGATTTTGAAATGAGACTGCAAATGTGTTCCTTGCATAAAAGCCAGGTTCTCTGTATCAGGAAAGAATATGGTATGTTTCGGAATTCACATTCTATTTTGTCCTGATAAAAATAATCATATCCCATGATTATTGACACATAATGGATATCACTTTTTTTTTATCAGAATGGTAGCCATCATAGGGAGAGGAAAGTGACAAAAACCCAGAACTTACATATTTGCATCAGAAATCAGGATGGAAGAACATAAGGTCTGGATTTACATCATGGCATCACTGCAAGTATGTTATTATTTTCTGACATAAACTCAGTTTGCTGCAGGTGCTTGTCAATAGCATTCTCAGCTTTAAGAAAAGTTCCCAAGTCTATATTAAGGAAATCATCTTTGTTACACGAGCTGAAGGTCAAAGTAGTGGTATGGCCATAATATATCTACTGAATTTACCCTACTGATCAAAAGAAGTGTTCATCAAATTACTGTTGTAGATCTTTTATGGTAACTTGACAGACAGAAACTTTATTCTATGGTAGCTTGATCTTTGAGAGAACAAATTTTTGGTGGATATATTATTTTATCTGTATATACAGGTTTATTGTAGTGTTAGCTGCTCAGAGTTATTGCTTAAGATGTGCAACCATATAAATGTTCTAAATATATAAATAAATTATAAAAAATAAAGACTCTGCAACTAAGACCTGGAAATCATCCACCAGTTTTTGTTCTTGTTTTAATATCCCTTCCATGGCATTCCGCCTAGTGCATTCCACAACTGGCCCAGAATATGACAGAATGATATTCCAACTTCCTAAAGTACAAGTTGAAGTTGGAAGGGGAAGTCTGGAAACTGCCAGTGTATATGAAGAAAAGAAACATTATTTATGTTATAGCCTGCCTTACATTCAGGAACTCGAAGTGGCATATATAGCATTCTTTCTTCCTATTTTCCCCCACAACAACTCTGTGAAACAGATTGTGCTGAGAGAGAATGATTGGCCCAAAGTCAACCAGAGAATGCCTGTGACTGACAGAGAACTAGAACTTGGGTCTCCCCATTCCTAGCGCAACACTTTAACCACAACTAGTATATCTGTCATCTTCAGAGCACAACCTAAATAGCACCCTAATATTTGAACCTATGTAATATGAGATATAGAAATGCCACATTTGAAGTTCTTTGCATTAGCCATTCCTGAACGTATTTGATTGATCTGTTGATGCACTAGTGTTGTAACAGGAAAATGTGGAATAGAGCATCCAACAGTAATGATCCATAAAATCAGCAAAATAAAATACATAATTATTCAAATATGTGCGCCAAAGCAATGTTAACATTATAAAATAGTTTCCCCAGTGAGACCACCAATAATGTCTTGCAGCATTTAGGAAAAATGATTTGACTATGTTTATTATCCAGTTGACTGATGTTACACAATGTTAGCCACCAACAAACCTCTCTATATGCTATCGTGATTCAAAACAGGAAGATCATGATTTCTTTGAACTGCATATTATCTTGTCTGAGCTTTTTATGAGAGTGAGGCATATAAATAAGTTGCATTGCTATAGCTGGATTGAGAACAGCATCTTCTATGTAAACAGAAGTGAAGGCAAAAACCTTGGCAGGCATTTCTCCTTCCTAAGTTTTTCACTCATTTACCAAGTTATTTATTTAGCCAGTGGAGAACAGAGATGCTAACTTGCATTGTTTGCTCTCTTGGTTTGTTCAAATAGAGGTGTAATATTCTGCTCTTATCATATTAGTCAAGGCTACTGCTCACTGACTCCCCTATCAAAGACTGCCTTTGTGCATAGCACTGGGAACAGAGATTTTATACCAAATATAAGCAATGGATGTTGTGGAAGGGGGAAGCCTGTCCTCCTAGTTACTTATTCAAAAGTGTCCTTTTTTCATAAGTGGTGTTGCAAGTTTATTCTGACTTTTAAAACAGCAAAGCAAACATAGAGTCTACCTCTGATATCTCAAATTGTAATCTGAAGGCAGCAAAAAGTTGCAACAGTGACTTCTCGTAAATGAGAATCTAATGTAATCACAACAGACATAAAACCACCAAAGCATTTCTGAAGATTAATGCATGGGATAGTTTCCAGTTTTCATTTGTCCCAGCTGACTAAATGCGATAGCAGTACAAAACACAGGATTCAATCCGAATATGTATATTTTTAAATGAAACCTGTTTGAAAAAAGAGGCAGCTATTTTATATTGCACATTCGTAATACACACACATACACACACACACATACAATCAGTGGCTGATTAAAACATTGGTTGAAATTACCAGATTAGCTGTTAATCAACTCAAATATTCATGCCAGTATTGAAAATTATTCCAAGAAAAATCTTAAAATCCATATTAAGCAATAATTATTAGGTATGCTATGGATTTTGAAACTGTTGATGACCAACCTAGCTTTGTGTGTCATCCTAGATTTTGGTTATTGGCATGGATATCTGCAGGAAATTGAGATTATTTTAAAATGCATGCAATAACAACATAGTGCAAATCCTACCCTTATATATTTACAGTTCAACATTTTGCATATTTCATCTCACAAATTCTGTCAGCTACCTCCCCACAGATGCCCGGTTATTTCCAGATGATTATTTCAGCAATAAAAGCAGTATATTCCTTTATTTATTTGGAAGTAAGCATCTTTAACTCATAAACTCTAAGTTCAACAAAACTTAGTTTGAGATTAGAGTATATACGCTTATAGCCTTAATTGTTCCAAACCTAGTATGCTCCAGAAGTATTGAATTACAACCCCCATCTAACCAAAATCTTTCATCAGCTGGGATTTGGGCCTTTCTTCCTTTGGGTTAAAAAAATAATAGTCTTATCACTTGGCGTGAGCAATTGCCTCATGTCACTGAACTGGTGAAAAAAAAAAGCTAAACCACACACTCTTCTGTTCAGAATTAGTAATGGCACTTTCTGCCCCAAAATATAAAATGAAGCCAGAGGATGAAAATTGTACAAAGATGTATATAACTCACCCATATTATTAAAACTTCATAATACTATAAAATATATTTTTGGTATCTTTTGAATGTCTGGAGTGTTCAGAAAACTGCTTTGTTTTTAAAATATCACACTCCATTGCCCTTTTTTGAAATTAGGAAACTTTCTGCTTCAAGTGCTTTTGGTTTTTCAACATGCTACTTCAACCCTTTTAATCAGACACCTGGCATGTCATGTTAACAGCTATAAGCAGTTATTTTACAGCTACTTAAATCCTGTAATTCTCTTGACACTTAACTAAGCCTGGATGCAGTCCAGCCCAATATCCCAGGCTTTTCTACAGGGACCAATCATCTCGGGAATCCTCTATTAGAAGATGTGATTGTCTAGCAAGCCTTGTTACTGAGGCAAATTAGAGCTTATCATTGTTGTTTATTCATTTAGTCGCTTCCGACTCTTCGTGACTTCATGGACCAGCCCACGCCAGAGCTTCCTGTCGGTCGTCAACACCACCAACTCCCCCAGGGACAAGTCCGTCACCTCTAGAATATCATCCATCCACCTCGCCTTTGGTCGGCCCCTCTTCCTTTTGCCCTCCACTCTCCCTAGCATCAGAATCTTCTCCAGGGTGTCCTGTCTTCTCATTATGTGGCCAAAGTATTTCAGTTTCGCCTTTAATATCATTCCCTCAAGTGAGCAGTCTGGCTTTATTTCCTGGAGGATGGACTGGTTGGATCTTCTTGCAGTCGAAGGCACTCTCAGAATTTTCCTCCAACACCACAGCTCAAAAGCATCAATCTTCCTTCGCTCAGCCTTCCTTATGGTCCAGCTCTCGCAGCCATATGTTACTACGGGGAACACCATTGCTTTAACTATGCGGACCTTTGTTGTCAAGTGTGATGTCTCTGCTCTTAACTATTTTATCGAGATTTGTCATTGCTCTTCCCCCAAGGATTAAGCGTCTTCTGATTTCCTGACTGCAGTCAGCATCTGCAGTAATCTTCGCACCTAGAAATACAAAGTCTTTCACTGCTTCTACATTTTCTCCCTCTATTTGCCAGTTATCAATCAAGCTGGTTGCCATAATCTTGGTTTTTTTGAGGTTTAGCTGCAAGCCAGCTTTTGCACTTTCTTCTTTCACCTTCATCATAAGGCTCCTCAGTTCCTCTTTGCTTTCAGCCATTAGAGCTTATCAGGGCAGCACAAATCATGCTTTTCTGCTTACTCAAGGACTGGAGGAATGTGCATTACTGTCTGCAAACAAGAGCTTGGTGGATCATTATTACTTCAGTAGCATACTTCCAAGTTTTACATTTCTACATCAAAACTTGTTTTAGCTTTTACGAGCAATTCCTTTTAAGTGATCTTAAGAGTTTTCTGATTCACCACCTTTCAAATTCTTGATTTTTGAATCTAGCCCGGGACAGGTGAGACACAGCAGAATGTGGATCTCGCGCTTTACCCTTCTCAGATTTTCAGTAACCTACCGAATTTAACCTTCAGCAAAGGATCGTTACCTTGTCGTGGTGCTGGAGCTTGAGCACCTCAATGATGCCATGAGCTAAACCGTGAAGGGCCACCCAAGACGGGAAGGTCATGACAGAGAGGTCAGACTAAATGCGATCCCTGGGGAAGGTAATGGCAACCCACCTCAGTATTCTTGCCGTGAAAACTAAATGGATCAGTACAACCAGAGATATGTCGGTATACCATCGGAAGATGAGACCCCCAGGTCGGAAGATGGTCAAAATGCTACTGGGGAGGAACAGACGATGAGCTCAACTAGCCCCAGACGTGATGACGCAGCTAGCTCAAAGCCGAAAGGACGGCTAGCGGCCGACGGTGCTGGTGGTGAACGGCGAATCCGATGTTCTAAGGATCAACACACCATCAGAACCTGGAATGTAAGATCTATGAGCCAGGGCAAATTGGATGTGGTTATTGGTGAGATGTCAAGATTAAAGATAGACATTCTGGGCGTCAGTGAACTGAAATGGACTGGAATGGGCCACTTCACATCAAATGACCACCAGATCTACTACTGCGGACAAGAGGACCACAGAAGAAATGGAGTAGCCTTCATAATTAATAGTAAAGTGGCTAAAGCAGTGCTTGGATACAACCCAAAAAACGACAGAATGATCTCAATTCGAATTCAGGGCAAGCCATCTAACATCACAGTGATCCAAATATACGCCCCAACCACAAATGCTGAAGAAGCTGAAGTAGAGCAGTTCTATGAGGATCTGCAGCACCTACTGGACAACACGCCTAAAAGAGATGTTATTTTCATCACAGGAGACTGGAATGCTAAGGTGGGCAGTCAAATGACACCTCGAATTACAGGTAAGTATGGCCTGGGAGAACAAAACGAAGCAGGACACAGGCTGATAGAATTTTGCCAAGACAATTCACTCTGCATAACAAACACTCTCTTCCAACAACCTAAGAGACGGCTTTATACATGGACTTCACCAGATGGACAACACCGAAATCAGATTGATTACATCCTTTGCAGCCAAAGGTGGCGGACATCTGTACAGTCGGTAAAAACAAGGCCTGGAGCTGACTGTAGTTCAGATCACGAACTTCTTCTTGCACAATTTAGGATCAGACTAAAGAGATTAGGGAAGACCCACAGATCAGCTAGATATGAGCTCACTAATATTCCTAAGGAATATGCAGTGGAGGTGAAGAATAGATTTAAGGGACTGGACTTAGTAGATAGGGTCCCGGAAGAACTCTGGACAGAAGTTGGCAGCATTGTTCAGGAGGCGGCAACAAAATACATCCCAAAGAGAAAACCAAGAAGGCAAAATGGCTGTCTGCTGAGACACTAGAAGTAGCCCAAGAAAGAAGGAAAGCAAAAGGCAACAGTGATAGGGGGAGATATGCCCAATTAAATGCAAAATTCCAGAGGTTAGCCAGAAGAGATAAGGAATTATTTTTAAACAAGCAATGCGCGGAAGTGGAAGAAGACAATAGAATAGGAAGGACAAGAGACCTCTTCCAGAAAATTAGAAACATTGGAGGTAAATTCCAGGCAAAAATGGGTATGATCAAAAACAAAGATGGCAAGGACCTAACGGAAGAAGAAGAGATCAAGAAAAGGTGGCAAGAATATACAGAAAACCTGTATAGGAAGGATAACAATATCGGGGATAGCTTTGACAGTGTGGTCGGTGAGCTAGAGCCAGACATCCTGAAGAGTGAGGTTGAGTGGGCCTTAAGAAGCATTGCTAATAACAAGGCAACAGGAGACGACGGCATCCCAGCTGAACTGTTCAAAATCTTGCAAGATGATGCTGTCAAGGTAATGCATGCTATATGCCAGCAAATTTGGAAAACACAAGAATGGCCATCAGACTGGAAAAAATCAACTTATATCCCCATACCAAAAAAGGGAAACACTAAAGAATGTTCAAACTATCGAACAGTGGCACTCATTTCACATGCCAGTAAGGTAATGCTCAAGATCCTGCAAGGTAGGCTTCAGCAGTTCATGGAGCGAGAATTGCCAGATGTACAAGCTGGGTTTAGAAAAGGCAGAGGAACTAGAGACCAAATTGCCAATATCCGCTGGATAATGGAAAAAGCCAGGGAGTTTCAGAAAAACATCTATTTCTGTTTTATTGACTATTCTAAAGCCTTTGACTGTGTGGACCATAACAAATTGTGGCAAGTTCTTAGTGGTATGGGGATACCAAGTCATCTTGTATGCCTCCTGAAGAATCTGTATAACGACCAAGTAGCAACAGTAAGAACAGACCACGGAACAACAGACTGGTTTAAGATTGGGAAAGGAGTACGGCAGGGCTGTATACTCTCACCCTACCTATTCAACTTGTATGCAGAACACATCATGCGACAAGCTGGCCTTGAGGAATCCAAGGCTGGAGTTAAAATCTCTGGAAGAAACATTAACAATCTCAGATATGCAGATGATACCACTTTGATGGCTGAAAGTGAAGAGTAACTGAGGAGCCTTATGATGAAGGTGAAAGAAGAAAGTGCAAAAGCTGGTTTGCAGCTAAACCTCAAAAAAACCAAGATTATGGCAACCAGCTTGATTGATAACTGGCACATAGAGGGAGAAAATGTAGAAGCAGTGAAAGACTTTGTATTCCTAGGCGCAAAGATTACTGCAGATGCTGACTGCAGTCAGGAAATCAGAAGACGCTTAATCCTTGGAAGAAGAGCAATGACAAATCTCGATAAAATAGTTAAGAGCAGAGACATCACACTGACAACAAAGGCCTGCATAGTTAAAGCAATGGTGTTCCCTGTAGTAGACCATAAGGAAGGCTGAGCGAAGGAAGATCGATGCTTTTGAACTGTGGTGTTGGAGGAAAATTCTGAGAGTGCCTTGGACTGCAAGAAGATCCAACCAGTCCATCCTCCAGGAAATAAAGCCAGACTGCTCACTTGAGGGAATGATATTAAAGGCAAAACTGAAATACTTTGGCCACATAATGAGAAGACAGGACACCCTGGAGAAGATGCTGATGCTAGGAAGAGTGGAAGTCAAAAGGAAGAGGGGCCGACCAAGGGCAAGATGGATGGATGATATTCTAGAGGTGACGGACTCGTCCCTGGGGGAGCTGGGGGTGTTGACGACTGACAGGAAGCTCTGGCGTGGGCTGGTCCATGAAGTCACGAAGAGTCGGAAGCGACTAAACGAATAAACAACAACCGAATTTAACAAGGCTCTGCTGCACTCCTCTGTGCATCAGCCTTGGAGTAAATCTCACATTTGTTAATATAAAAAGTTATCGCCGTTATTTGTTTCAGCTCCTTCTCATCTGCCGCTCTTTCCTTACTGCTGCTGCTACCAAGACCTCTGCCTGAATCCCGGATTCAAAGCTCACTATTCTCCCACCGCCCCCTGGCGTCCCAGGGCGATCAGCTCGGCGAGTCAGACGCGGCTAACACGGCAAGCGTTCACGCATGCTCCAGGGTGCGAGCGAAAACGTCACTTCCGTCGCGGCGGTGACTAGTGCCGGAACCGCCTGTTAGTAACGGACCTGGATCCGGTGTAGGATTTATAGGGATTGCGTTGAGGGGCTAAATTGGTGTAACGGGTGCCTTTATCGAGGCAAGCTGCCATCATGGTGGAGGTAAGAAAATAGGACGCTTTTCTTCTGATCCTTTGGATGTGGAGAGGCTGCTACGGCGAACTTATTCGGGAAGAAAGGGAAATTAGTCAAGGGCCTTCGCTTTTTCCCGCTTCTTTTTGGCTCTGATCGCCCAACACTTTAACCAAAATACGGTGAACTAGCCTGGGTGGGAACCTAACAGTAGGGTGCCTTGTTATGCGAATACTGCCGAGAGAGGATCGAAAGGTTTATTATACGGCTACGACTCTTCTTGTCTCCCAGCTGAATGGAGCAGTTATATGTCTTCGCCTTCTATCTGTTTATCTTTGCGCCTGTCTGCAAAAGCGTCTACAAAAGGTCTGGTTGGACATGAGCCTCGCCCGTGTGACAATGAAAATGCTCTCTGTCAAGAACTGGGAACTGTAATCAAATTCTTATTTATGTCTGGATGTGGACATCGTCTTGATTTTTTTTTAACAATAATCTGTCAACTGCTACTTATGCCTAATTTGATGAACAGTTTTGTACTGCTGATAGGAGCTTTTGTGGCACTTTGGTTGGTTATAGTGAGAGCATTGCCCATGTTTTCCTCTCATACCTCTGTTGTAGATAAACAGCATTGTAGTCATTGCATCAAGAGAGAAACACCAAAAATATATTTGTGTGTATACAAGTTTGGTGGCTGACATACAGAACTAAAAAACTATCCAAGCACATTTTTCCTAGTATTTATTTCTCTAGTCTAGCTTGCATGCTGCTCCAACCAAATAAATTTGAGCAGGTAACCAACAAACTTACACAGGGGTGGGGGAAAAAAACAAAGACAATTCACTAAGAATAGTGCTCGTCAACTAACTTCATGGGTAGTATAATCTTCATTCATCCCCCAAGGCTTTCCTAAAGAGCCACATTTTTATAGCTCTTTTAAAACTTAACAAGGAAGGAATGGTCCAGAAACCTGGGGGCCACTATTCCATAGGAGTGGGCTGTCACTGGAAAGGTTCAATGATAGTGTTGCTGCAGATGACAGACCCTCATCAAGGGACACTTGGCTAGTCTCTTCCTAATTTTACCAGGAAGGCAGAATCAACTGGGAGCAGGCAATCTGGGAGATATCCAGGCCTGAAACATATAGGGCTTTAAAGGTGACAATCAGCACCTTGAATTTCACCATCTGTCATGCTTGCCATCTATTATCTTGTATTGATTTTATTGTAATTTCTTTGTTTGGTTGTTGTGAGCTGCCCAGAGTCATTGGGAGTCAGATAGCATACAAGTTTAATAAATTATTATTACCTCTCTCAGGGGCTTCATGTAGATGTTAACTGGCAGGGGAGAGGATCAAGTTCTGTGGCACCCCACAACAGAGTACCTGAGAA
Source organism: Candoia aspera (assembly GCF_035149785.1). Lineage (NCBI taxonomy): Eukaryota > Metazoa > Chordata > Lepidosauria > Squamata > Candoiidae > Candoia > Candoia aspera. The sequence continues at coordinate 35,691,946 of NC_086160.1, forward strand.
TTTCACCTCTCCTTCCCGATATCACCAGCTGGAACCAGCTGCTCAGGAAGAAGGAATACCAGTTTAAAGCAATGTCTCCCACTCCTAACCCTTGCAGCTAGCCAGAAAGATACCTCTGTCAGTAGTACTGAAGGCAGCTGAGAGGTATAGCAAAACAAGCATCATGGTCCCCCATCAGTCACATCAAAGGCCATCCACAAACACATCCTGTGTGATCTCCATTAGTTTGAGTCAGTGTGTCATGTGAACTCAGGAAATTTGTCTAATATGTTTTTTCATGGTTAACTGCAGCTTAGTGAATTATTGCAGCGTTCAGGTTTTGCATGACACAAATAATAAATTAACTAGACAGAATGGGCTCATTCAACAGCTAGGCTAAATCGTTGTTGATTAAGCTCCGTCTCCATCTTGTAAGAAAGCCATGGTACAGCTTTTGGAAGCTAAGGTACTAATAAAATGAAGTACATGATGCCACTGATACCGATCAGAAAGTGAAATAATGTGCAAATCCATCCTAAACTTTTTGTGAAACTGCTTTTAATAGCAGTTTTACTTGTGAATCAGGGAAAGAAAATCATGTCAATGAAGAGGAAAAAGAATGCCTTTTAGCCAAAAGGATTCCCAGAGTGGCTTGCAAATATCAGCAGTTATCTCTGCCCTCAGCTTTATAATCAAAAGGGCATAGAAAGAGATTTAAAAGAACTTTGAATGCCAGTCCTAAACATTACAGTTTTTATGACAGCCTAGTGGAAAACCATTTAGGAAGTATGAGATGGCTGAACTTGCCGTAGAACTGAGAGGATTCCATTCTCTCCTTTAACTCTACAGCCTGATCACGTGGTGGTGGTAACGGAGGGCCAAAAGCAGTTGGTCTCCAAGGAGTCCGTGGTTTCCTTTTCTTATTCTGCTGTGCTGTAAGACAGGATGGTGCTGCTCTGTTTAGAAAATTGACTATTACTGAAAAAATTAATTACAAGATACAGAATAATGTTATTTGTTAAACATTTGGGGGCTATATATATGCAATCCAAATGCTTATTTATACTGTAATGGTTTTAGGTTTAAGTGATCTCTATCATTCAGAGCTAATTGGCTGGAACAAACACACAGACGTATTCTTATCACCGTAAAACCACAGAGGCATATTTCTGTGTCTTAGATTTTTACCCTTTAAAAAATAAATTCTATATGATAAGCATAACATCCTTGCTCCATCAGAAGGATAAAAAATTACAGTGGACTGTGTTAAACTTTTTGCAAGATGACTTTTACTTATGCAGTCTTCCTGTTCTTCCTGCTTTTCATGCTCATCACTAATGGGAAGATAATTCCCTGTATCTAGCTGTCAGCTTCATAATATTACACAAACATAAGACAATCTCTCATTTTCAATACCTTTTGGGATATTGGCAGATATATGAATAGTGGGACATTTACTTTCATATAAATTGTATAGGAGAAAGGAGATTTCTTATGTCATGTTGCTCTTTAGGGCAAGAAGGAACTACTACTTTTTGTCTTATTTCAAATAAAGCAAAAGTTATGATTATTTTGCTTAGTGATTAGTGATTCCATCTGACCTGAAGGTGAGATTTCTCCTATTCTGTTAAGCTTTGAAGGAGGTAGGAAAAGTATGAGAGTTTTGTGTGGTTTCTTTTTCAAAGCCCAGCGAGATCACATCTTCCGTTCTTTGTTCACTGGCACATAAAGAGAGATTATTGTGTCTTGCAAGTGCATATTTTGTTTTCACAGCCTTTTCTTTATTTAAATTGTTATGGCTATGTCTGAAACCTCTTCTTTCTTTTTTTTAGGAAGTACAGAAGCACTCTGTCCACACTCTTGTATTCAGGTCTTTAAAGAGGACTCATGATATGTTTGTAGCTGACAATGCAAAACCTGTATTACTAGATGAAAGGAGGTAAGAAGTAGGACTATGCATGAAATGAAAAAATATGTTTTGTTTGAACCCAAAACAAACACATCGTGCTTTTTAACGTCTGCCAAACTGTTCCATGTAGGTTGTGGTCCAACAGAATCAAATACAAAACATTTTGGTTGTTCTGGGTTTCAGCTGAATCAAAATCTGGGAATTTTTATATAATGAATAGGGTAAGACTGGTGTACCTTGCTTCTCTCTTCCATCCTCCATGTGGTCTGTACACTGGCTCACCCACTGATCTTTTGAGCACCTTCCTTTCCCTACCTGCACTACTGCTAGTGGCTTCAAATGCAGCATATCTAACTGACCTTCTTCCCAATGCTTTCTTTTCCCTACCTTCCCTTTGCCATTCTTGAAGCCAAGGCCATTAGCAGATAAGGTAGGGAAAGGACAGCTGTCTGAAGACTGAGTGGGCTTGCCCTTTGAATATGCCACACTTGAAACCAAGGACAGCAGCAGCTAACTGCCCACCCTCTGATCTTTTCAATGTCTTCCTTTCCTTACCTCACTTTAGCTGCTGCCACTGCATTGTCCATGGCTTGAATCCTGAAGTCTTGAATCAGTCTGGTGCTCAGAGCTGTATACCCATGGCAAAATGGAATGAATCCCCTTAATGAATGCAGTTAAATAAACATCAGGTTATTTTATGCTAAATAATAGAATTGATTTTTGCATTTCATTCGAATTCAGAAAATACAGAAATCTGAATTTGGAAAAATCTGTTTACCAGCACATGTATGCATCATACCTATTACCTGAACCTCTGAATGTATGAATCTCTTTACTATGGTATGGTTTTATTATAGTAAAACATATGTAAAAAAATAAAGATGTAATAAAGTGTGTTCTTATGCAGCCACAAAGTTAAGATGGCAGTTAAACTCCGTACAGAGTATGGTTCTGTGCTACATATGCCTGTATTGAAAGAATGTGCTCGAGAGAAGGGTTCTCATGGTATAGTAGATTCCTACGGACATAAACAATACCTCCAAAATCCAGGTATGGTGAAAATTACATCTATGCGTGTGTGGGTGAATGATAGACAGATACAGCTTTAATAATCCTGTACCTACGGACTCAATAAACAGCTCTAGTAACCATCTGGTCACTATCAGATGATAGTAACCATCTCTGAGTAGAGATGGTTAGGATTGTTTTATTGGATTTGTGCCCCACTTTTAAAAAGAGAGTTGCCTTCTGGCTGAGGAACAGAGTAGAATATAACTTGCCTAAAGGACTGCCACTGACCTGAGTCATTGATTTAAAGCAGAGATAATTAAATGTAGATCATGATGTACTAATAGATTTCTAGATGATTTTAAAGTACGTTGGCATAGTAGCTGACTACCAGTTATGTAGAAAATAGTAACAATTTAAAAAGTTTCCAAACTTCAAGCTAAATTTCTGAAAAAGGAAACTGGGGAAAAGGAGGGCAGCCAGAGTTAATTTCTGTTTACAGAACATGAGTTTGGTTCTACTACTAATCCTAAGTAGCTGGGCTGAGTTCCTGTGGGTAGAGAGAGACTGTTCCTGAATTTATGTTCACTCACTCAAACAATTATTTTACTTCTGACTCCAGTCAATGATCTTGAAATTCTAGTAAAAGCAAAGTAGACCCTACAGGCTGAAGTCTACATGTGCCTGATTAAAAGGAAGAAGTATCATTTCAAATATGAAGGCTTCTTAGATCCCTGATATTTTGAGAATATGTTTAACATCTTCACATTTTTGAATTATATAACACAGTAAATTATCTCAAAATATATATAGGCCTTTGTTTGCACATGTTCCATTATTTGTTATTATGGTAATAACTTTTTTTATTCTTCTGAATGCTCAAATGTTAACATTCTGTCCATTACATCCTCTATTAAAATATCTTATGTGTAATTTATCTTTATTTTTAAGGTTAATCTTATTGCTTAATTTTTTTGAAATTCAAATTCATCATTTGTTATTTCCTTTTCCTTTTTAAAAATTGATCCATTAGGCCCTTCCTCTTTTTATTCTCCTTTTTAAAATGGAAGCAAAATTATATCCTATTTATATAGAACATGTACATTTTTTCACTAAAAATATCATTTTCTAAAATTATATCATTTAACTTTATACTTCCTTTTGAGACTGTAAGAGTCTCTGTCTTCATATTCATTCAGGACAAAATTAACTTTTTTAATAATTGGAAGCAGAGAAGGGGATTTGATCATGCTAGTGATGAATGACTGGCTTTTTGTATAATTAAAAATACTGAATAGGCTGCTTCTTCAAAAACTGAAACACTTAAGGACATTTATAAATGCCATTTTCCTAACTGCTCAAATGTGTAGTAATGCAATAATAGTTAATAATTTATGACCACACTAAAGTTCCATTTTATGGTTATAGTAGAAAATAATATTTGGTGGGCTATGCAATGCTCTGAATTCAATTTTTAAAAGATGCTTCAAAGTACCCAGGCAGCTGTGCAATGTTGGAGAAAATATGTGGTTGCTTTAAGGAATTATAGACAGTATTGTGTCTGTGTCTTCCTCTGAAGCATCTTTTTGGAATTATATGTGAAACCCTGCATAGGCTCAATATAGAATAAAATAGTGAATAGTGAAAATAATGAACAAATTATTGATTATTTAATTTAGAAAAGTTTGTGAGTTTTACTTTGGGGAGGTACCTTCAAGTCAGTGTTGACTACTGGAGACTGCCTGGACAAGACCCTGCACTTTTCTAGGCAAGATTTGAAAAATGGTTTGCCATTGCCTGTTTCCAAGGGCTGAGACAGAGTGACTGGCCCAAGGTCACTCAGCTGGCTTTGTGCCTAGGGCAGGACTAGAACTCACGGTCTCCTGGTTTCTAGCATGGTGCCTTAACCACTACACCAAACTGGCTCTCTTACATGTATCTTACTGTTACTTTTTATCTATAGCACATATCAAAAGTGATAGTAAATGACTTGTACTGACAAACCATCCAATCTTCTACATATATTTCATTGATACTGAAAAATGACTAAATAGGAATGAATATTCAAAATCTATAGTTAGACAGTCTCTCTCTCTCTCTCTCTCTCTCTCTCTCTCTCTCTCTCTCTTTCTTTCTCTTTTTCTTCTTTTAAGAAACAACCAAAGTAAAGGCATATTTTGTTTCATCCTAACAAAGATTGCCTATCTATGAATTCTGGATTTTTTTTCCCCTCTGGACTTGTGCAGCTTTTGTCTGTTTTTTATTTATACTTAAACCATTCAACTAGTAAATATATATCAATTAGGATGTTTTTTCTGGATTAATATAGAACACATGTATAATCACCCATATGAGATAAAATAAGGTTTTTAAAGAGAAATATAATTGGCTGCTTAATTCTACTGTGATTACTTTGCCATTTTTTAATAACCCTAAAATAGAATTCTAACTCCAGAAATTCTGAGTAGGTGAAAATGGCAATTTCCCAGAAATAATAATAATAATTTATTAAATGAATATGCTGCCCAACTCCCAGTGGCTCTGGGCAGTTTACAATTGTTAGAACATTTGAAAACAACAATACAAAAACAGCACAAGACAAAAGAACAATGATGACAATGGATGTTCTTCTGTCAGTGTTATTGATTGAATAGTAAATTTACACATTTAATACTGAGATAGTTAATCATTGGCTTCTGTTACTTTCGGTAATTCCTGAAGTAACCAAAGGCAGTGATCTGCTATGATTCGTCCCATAACTAATGATAGTGCTTTACATTCATAATTGTAGTTGACAGTACTAGCCAGTTTAAACAAAAGTCAAGGTCCCCTGCAAAACATAGAAGAAGGAAACAAAAATCAAAATTATTGGTCATAATGGGAAAAATGATTCCCATTTCCTTCTATAATCCTTTGCTTGCCCTCAAAGTCTTTTGCAGATTGAAAGTATCCCCCAGTGAAATTTTGGGTGGAATACAGAGTGGAAAATCTTTTCCATGAACAACCTTCCACTTGTGTGACAATGGATTCTGCTAGTTGTCTATACTTATAATTTAAAATTGAATAAGGAATTTAACTTATTTAACTTTATCAGATCTGGACTTAAGCATGTCACTGGAATGTCATATTTAATTTTTTACCATGTATGTATATTGTTACACTTATTGGTACAGTAATTCACTCTATACAAGAGGCTTAAGTTGTGTAATAATAATAGATCTCAAACTATTCAGAGTATTAGGTTACATTGTGAGCATTCCCAAAATAATTTGGGTTAAACTAAAGGTTACAGTGGTAGAAAAGCTGTTCTCCATTTCAAAATATAAAGAATATAGATTTGGACAAAACAGGTGCAAATAAGAATGATTCAAATAGTTTTAAAATGTTTTTCTGCTTGTATAGCTTTTAGTTATGATGTAGTCCTTAATTTCGTCATATATATAGATATATAGATATATGTTGCACGATTTTTCTGCATTAATTCTTTAATGGAAATTCAAATGATAGTTGCCGTTTAGGAATCATATGATAGGGGTTGTAAAATCATTCACGTGATTTTTTTTAATGACTCTTCTATAAATCAAGTAAATCTCTTACTGTTTAGGAGAAGATAATGATTATTTGATAACAGGAACACATCCGTATCCTCCTGGACCTGGTGAGTAAACCTTTGGACAAGCACAACTAAGTTTGGGTGAAATTCTGTGGTATTCTAGACAGAATCTTAAGGAAAATGAGCTATTGGCATTGTATAATAAGATGGAGCATTTGATGCAAAAATTGGTTTGGAAGCAGTTTGAATGCATCTTTTATGAGGGAGTTGTACAAATAATATTTACTGCTTTTGGTGATATTTATGCTATCATCTGTTCTCATGTGTAATAGTTTAAATGCTGGTCTATGGTGAGTATATCTTGACATGTTTAGAAATATCAGCATATTTATAATCATAGGATTAGAAAGGAACTGAGGGTCTTCTAGTCCAACTCTGCCCAGTCTCTTAAACCATCCCAGACAAATGGTTGCCCAGACTTTATTTGCAAACCACCAGTGATGGAGCACTTATGATTCCAGGAGGCAGGCTGTTCCACTGCTTAATAGCTGTCACAGGAAGAAAATTCCTTGAGTTTGGATCTCTCTCTGCAAACATTCAAACCAAATACCCATTGGTTTTTGTCCTACCGTCAGGTGTAGAATAAATCCACATTGTCTTCCTGTGACAGCTCTTGCACATATTGGAAGACTACTATTGGGTCTCCCATTAGCCTTCTCTTCTTTAGGCTAAACATACCCAGTTTTTTAACCATTTGTAAGATTTAACCTCTAAGCTCCTCACCATCTTGCTGCTCTTCTCTATATTCTTTCTAGTTCCTCAGCAACCTAATGGAAGAATTCACCCATTCTTAGATAGAAAGGTTGTGCTATTACTAAGACATTGAGACAAATAAAACAGAAATACTTCTTGTTTGGAATATTTTGAATCAAGATATTTAGCAGGATTCGAAATACTTTATTTTTCAAATTCATTATTTTAACTAGGAATATTATATTTTTTTTGTTCACAAGAGATTTATATTCTTAAATTTTCTTAGATGTTCTCTCTCTTTTTATCTAACTTCAAAAATCTTATTCAGATACATGTGTTATATACTTTACAAAATGAAGATTCCTTTAATCTGATTTTAGTTTTTAATGTCTGCTTCAGTCACTGAATTTTCAAGCTCCTGTTTAATCTGTACAATACAAAATTAATGTTTTAACCTGTTTCAAAACTATTATGAAACTGGACTTCTTAAAATTTAAAAACCTGATTACTTTTACTGAGCATTAATAAAACTAAGCAGTTGAAATATCTGTGTGACAGCATTAGCCATACAGAGAGAGAGAGAGAAAGAAAGAGAGGGAGACTGCAGTGAATTAAAAACATTCATAATTTATTAAATAGAAAGATAATTGAAGTGGGAAGCCTTCCAGTATGGAGCACCTGTTATCCGTTAAAGACTTGACCTATGTATTCCCCTGATTTCCCTGGCTACATAATTGCTTGCTGAAGTAATAATTGTTCCTTTATTGTTTAAAATGTTTATTGTTTAGCTCACATTCTATTTCTATTATTTATTTGTGATTTTAATTAAGCTGGTATTATTTTAATTATGTATTACAAAATGAAAAGTGGTATATAATTCATAACATAAATAAGAATATAATTGTTAACATTGTTAATATTTTATTTTTCTTACTTGAGTATATTCTCTTCCTTTTTTTTTAAACAAGGAGTGGCTTTGACTGCCGACACTAAAATCCAGAGGATGCCTAGTGAATCAGCAGCTCAATCTTTAGCTGTGGCACTGCCTCCTTCTCAATCCAAGTAATTATATTTTATTTAATAATTAGCTAAGGAAGCAAAATGGCATTTCAGATTACATTGGGAAACACAGTCTAGAACTCAATGATACAAAGTGGTATTTTTTTGACTCATAATGGTGAAGGTGGAAGGTGAAAGGTCCCCTGTGCAATCACCAAGTAAAGTCTGACCCTTTGGGGGGATGCCGCTTTCACGACGTTTTCTCGGCAGACTATAGCAGGGCGGTTTGCCATTGCCTTCCCCAGTCGTCACCTTCCCCAGCAAGCTGGGCACTCATTTTACCGACCTCAGAAGGATGGTAGGCTGAGCCAACCTGAGCCAGCTACCCAAGAGAGAATCCAGCTTCCGCTGGGATCAAACTCAGGTCGTGGGGAGAGTTTCAGTTGCAGTACTGCTGCCTGCCACTCTGCGCCACATGAGGCTATTCACCTCATAATAGTATGCTCCTTTTATTATGTTCTTTGTAATTTTTCAAAAAGACATTACTTATACTATTGATAATTTAATTTAAAAAATAAAATAGGGACTTAAATTAAAGGTAGCATAGCATAAGCAGCATGTAAGTAGATATCTTTTCTATCCCTGATGGCTTTTGAGTGCCAAAAGGATCTTTTGATGAAAGCTAGTTTATGTAGTGTCTAAAGATTTCTGTATGAGCGAGGACACAAGCCATGAGCAATGCAATCCTAACACGCATCTACTCAGTAATAATTTCCATTTAATGTATTCATATCTCTAAGTACGTGTGCTTAGAATTACTGTTGAGTTAGGCAACCTTAAAAATCTGAATAAATTGCAGCATAAATGACCTGACAGTTAACTTCAGCTTGTCGCTATATTATTGGTGGATTAATACTAATTAATCTTGGAATAAACCTTAAAAAGGAAGAGGAGGAGCCATACCAGGACAGAGCTGTCTGGTCCAGCTTTCTTTTTCCACAGTGGCCAGCCAAGAAGGCACACAAGTAGGATGTGTACAATTTGCTTACTTAGGCATGTGTGCTAATGTCTCTGGGCAGATTATGGTACAACTATCTGCTATTAAAAAAAACCAGAATAATCTATCACAAGATCAAATAAATCATTCACTGGGTAATTTAACCACAGTACAGTATAAATTTATTCCTCGAAGTCTCTATAGAAGAGCAGTATTTTAGTACCTTTCTGAATATTACCAGAGAAGGAGCCATCCAGCTATTCCAGAAGAAGGTGGCCATATCTTGAAGACCTGCAGCATATCCTCTCTGCTTGTCCTTACTGGATAGACAATTTCCAGTCAGCGTGGATGGTCTTATGAATGGGACCGCAATAGCACCTTTTAATTTTTATCCAGCGATCCTTTTGGACATTCACTCTTCTACTGGCAACATAGATTATAAACCATACTTGCCTCAATGAATGTTTACCTATGATGTGTTTCTTCCTTTGGTACCATAATAAGCACAGATATAAACTAAACAATAATGCAGGACAATAGTGAAAATCAGTTAAACCTAAGGCTCATTAAATACCGAGGAATCTAATAGTCACGATTCAAATGTTGCTATTTATTACTAGTTTAGCTGGATTGTGATCTGAACACGTTTGTTCTTTCTACATTAGCATGATGATATTCCACAGGTTTTCTTGACTAGGCATATTGTCAGTTATATACAAAGTCAACAGTCTGTTAATTCTTTAGGAGGTAAACCCACATCACTTTTTCCCCTCTCTTTTCAGAATGGAATCAAATAGAACTGCTGCTGGCATAGGTGATATATATAGACATGCTGGAATTCCTGAACGTTCACAGCCTCCAGGTTTGACTATGGTAAGTTTCATTAATAGGAAACCTCTGATGTAAGTTAACCAGATTAGATTCTAGTCTTCTAATGAGCTAGAAGGAGCATGGAATTTTGTGACAGAATTACATTATATACTCATGTGAAAGTAGTTCAGTGAAGAAAAATATATGATGTTGTGTTTGTTCAATTTAAAGGCTATGATGGAAGCTGGTGGGAATAAAAATTCTGCATTAATGGCAAAAAAGGCCCCAACAATGCCAAAACCACAGTGGCATCCACCATGGAAGCTATACAGAGTAAGTAGTAAATAGGTTAGAAGTATATACTGCTAGATAAATAGTTTGTTATATGTTGGAGTAGTTTGGATGGGAATACTAAACCATATGTTGAGGTTATTAGAAGAATAAGCCTATTCAGACCTTGAGTTCAGTTACTATCACTCCTACTTCAATGTCCTTCCGGTAAGTTGGAAGCATTTACGAATAAACTAACAACATTCTGCTTTTATTATTCATAGCTTGTCATTTCCATCTGGCAAGGACAGATTGAAGTTTATTGAAGGGGTCAAGGTTAAATAATATTTTTTTGTATCCTGTCTTGGTCCAGTAGTAGCACGAGTTCATTTGAAAATTGAAGAAAGATATGGACAATTTATCTTTATGCCATAAAGGAGGGAATTTAAGAAGATGGAACTTAAAAAATCAGCTCCAAAATATGTCTGAAGTATAACTAACATAATACTGACCCTTTTAATCTAGCTCTATAGATTGTATAGAGAAAGGCTGCTGCAAAGGAATTTGCCCCAGAAGGTAGCAACTGAAATATTTTTTCTAATAAAATTTGAAATTACAAAGACTAAGAATTCTTGATCATGGCTGGATTTGTACATAATGATCATCATAATTTAGTGCAGGGCTGGGCAACCTGCAGCCCATAGGTTTTGCAATTTTTTTTGGAGCCCCCTAATCATTATTCACTGAAAATTGGTAACAGTGCAGTTACTGGTAGATTTGAAGCCAAATGACCAAGCAAACTCTTTGTTATCTAATGGCTTTAAGCTGTGAGGGTTGATATTTATCTCCAATCTGATTAACTATCCTGTAACTTTTGCAGGTTATCAGTGGACACTTGGGATGGGTGAGATGTATTGCGGTTGAACCAGGAAATCAGTGGTTTGTTACTGGATCTGCTGACAGGACTATAAAGGTGAGATACTAACTTAATTGTGGTCCAGTACTTTTTATATTACTTCAGTAATATACTTCATAATAGCACTTCAGTAATATCCACTTTGGTATATTTTATTATCTCCTATCTTTGTCTATAGCCCAAATTGTTTGATTATATTGCTACTCCAAAACTGGGATTAGTATAGAAAACTAATTTTTCAGTCTGTCTACTATCATGAAGGGATGTATTTTGTAGTCTGGTAAGATCTTTGAGATGTTGCTCAGTTAAATTAACAGGCTTTGATGTGGGTTCAAAGACCATTAAATATGTATTTTTCTCATTACAGATTTGGGACCTTGCAAGTGGCAAATTAAAACTATCGTTAACAGGACATATTAGTACAGTTCGAGGTGTAATAGTGAGTGGAAGAAGTCCTTACCTTTTCTCATGTGGGGAAGATAAACAGGTGAAATGCTGGGATCTTGAATATAATAAGGTAATTAAGTAAACTAGCAGCAGTTGGAATCTTTCAACAATGTAATGATCTGGAACATTCAGTACTGATTGAAATATGTTCATTCCAGGTTATTAGGCATTATCATGGCCACCTAAGTGCTGTGTATGGTTTGGATTTGCACCCAACAATAGATGTGCTTGTAACATGTAGCAGAGATTCAACTGCACGTGTAAGTGAAGCAGAAATATTTATAATTTTTAAAAAACTTGTTTCTCCCATTTTTTTGTCATTTGCTATTTATACTCCCTTTTCAAAAACTTCAGGTTCTACTAATTCTCTTCGGTCAAATAAGAAATATATTTAAAGCTAGAAGGCGAATTATCTGTAGTCCATGCATTTGCAGCCCCAGCATCCCAGGATTGTGCCATTGAAATACTTTTGCAAAATGACCAAATTTGGGGAATACAATTTAATACTTTTCTGGTTTAAGGGAGGAGTGTAGAAATAAGAGAGACAAGTCCCTAGGGGGCAAACTGTTATAATCCCACATTTTACCCCTCCCACATTTTACCCCTTTGTTTGTTCAGCAAACAAAAGCTGAACAGTTTCAGCTCTGTCCCTTCCAATGGCATGTCAATGCCAGTGGAGGAAGTGCTTGTGTGATCCTACTATTTTCCTACACAAATATTGTCCTTACTGTATATGGGACTTCATAAGTGACACTAAGGTCAGCAGAATCCTGAGTGATAAGCTCATAATTATATACAAATGGTAATGTTTGTTTGATAAAGATTGTTCATAATCTTTGTATCATTGTACTTAATTGTTCAAATTTGTGATCTTATTAGATTTGGGATGTAAGGACAAAAGCTAGTGTGCATACATTGTCAGGACACACAAACGCTGTGGCAACAGTGAAGTGCCAAGCAGCAGAGCCACAGATTATCACAGGTATGATGAATGCTGCTTGCTAAAGTGGAACATGATTCAGTAAGTCAGTGCTGTAGCCAACTTGCACACAGGTGCTTGTGGTTTTATAAAGTGCTAGCTTCCATTTGCTATGTTCTAGTTATACATTTGTAGTAGTATTCAAACAATGAAAAATATTTTAAATAATTCTGCATGTAATTGAGAAGCTCTTGGTATAAATAGAAAGTAGAAAAATTTGTTTCATGCCCACAATTCCTTTAAAAAATAGAGTGTGAGAACCATTAATGCTTTTCAGAGTTGTTATGGATTGTAGTTAGTACTTATTATGCAACAGGCAATTAGATTTGTTAAGTTTTGTAAAGCTATCTTGCAAAGGAGGAGAAAGTCTTTCAGAAAATCAGCACTTTACTGCTTTGGCTATACAAATAAGGCACATAAATAAACTATAATACCTCTCCCCCTCCCCCCCTCTCTCTATATATATCTTTGCAGCAGTTCCAGCTGTGGCTCCTGGCACTTTCCCTGGAGCTATGGTAGAATAGAGAGGGTAGTGCCTTCCAATGTCATAATTGTTGGCAGCAAGCTGTATGATCTCTACAGTATATTACTGTTGCATGTAGCAGAGTGCCAGAAGTAATACCACTATTTCTGGCACCTTTCTTATCTTAATAAGACTCAAAGCATCTGGAAGATTGTCAAGTGCAGGAGAAACAGAAACATGAAAGACTAACAAAATGTGGTCAAAGTTTTTATCTGTATTACTTCTTAAATCCATTTCATCACTACAGGAAGTCATGATACCACCATACGTCTCTGGGACTTGGTAGCAGGAAAAACACGGGTCACTTTAACAAATCACAAGAAATCAGTTAGAGCAGTTGTCCTGCATCCAAGACAGTAAGATTTTCCATGTTTTTTAAAACATGCTTTTTAAAAACTAAATATATCATTTTTAGTATAGGTAAGTCAGACTACCAGTCATGAACTCAATACTGTACTGCCTATTTAGGGCAGTAATAGGTTTAATTTGCTCCAGTTGTTGTAACTCATATTATTCCTACCTCACATGACCTTATGGGCCTTTGATCACTGCCTGAAATTTTCCTTCATCAAACCCAGAGGGCTTGTGTGCAAAAGTTGGCACTGTATACAGTGTAACAAGATTAAAGTTTACAAGATTAAAGCTGCAATCTTGTACGTGCTTACTTAGATTCTGTTTCACTGCAATCAGTGGGGAAGAGCTTTGTGTTTACTCTTAGATTTAAATAGTTCATTTTTCTATAGAGATGAAGGTAGGATACATTCTGCGGTCTTTGCTCCCATTTTACCCCATAGTAAGTAAGACTGAGAGTGGTTAGATTTGCACATCAAGCTAAGCCATAATGTGATTTGTTTTATTTAGACTTAGCACATGTGAATCAACTCACTGTGGCTTGTAAGATTACAGAAAAATACCTTCTAATATTCTGCTCACCAAACAGAACTATTTATTTGGGGGTGGGGTGGGAAGTAGTTTTGAAACTACTTTGGTGGATTATTCCCATACAGTAAACGGTTGATTTAATGATCTTTGGTTTAATTGTCTAAAGATACAATGACAAAATCTGTCTGTATGCTATATGTTTCTGTGTATGCGTAATATCCCACCTACCATTTATACTATATAAAATATACATGCATAAAATTTCATTCCTATTTTATGCATGTATAACATGCCATTTCTGATTTAATAATATTTGACATCCCATCCTCTCATTAGCCAGTTACTTTGTTTTCAGATAAGCTTACATTAGCAGGTGAAGAATTTTGGCTTTCCAGTTGGTGCTGAATTTCAGGTCCCACATACCTTACCTTACCATGAATAATGCTGGCTGAGTTCACTGGAAGTTGTAATTCAATAACATCTGGAAAGCCAAAGTTTCTCTATCACAGGAAATAATTTAGAGGAAATATTTTTTAACTGTTGAAACTGTAATAAACCTGGTATCTTGAAAAACCAATAATGAAATACTGTAGTCTGATTAACTAGACAACCAATAGTTACTAAGGTCTTAATATACATTTTCTTACAGGTACACATTTGCATCTGGGTCTCCAGATAACATTAAACAGTGGAAATTCCCTGATGGAAATTTCATCCAAAACCTTTCTGGCCATAGTGCTATTATCAATACGTTGTCTGTGAATTCAGATGGAGTCCTGGTTTCTGGAGGTAAATTAGAATTGTACATGTGGTTTGAAAAGCAAATCCTGTTTTGCTACTATGCACTATAAGACTCTTGATACAGGACTGCCTTTTGCATGCTTTTCTAAAACTCTGATTATTTAGAACTTACTGGCTGACAGTGATTAGCATGAACCCATACACATAGAGCATCAGTGCTGGAAGGACTTAATATGGTTTCCAATTGATTTTGGCCCTTAATTTTAGGGAAGCTGAACTGTGACCATCCAGATGATGTTAGACTATAGTTCCCATCATGTCTAACCATTAACCATGCTGAGTTCAGTGACCCTGGAAGTCCACAGGTTCCCTGCTTCTGCTTTAAAATGTCCTTGCCCATGTTGTGAGCATCTTCTCTCCTGTAAGGCTTTCTGTGCACAAATGCAACCAGTGAATATATTTACTTCAAATTCTGGTACTTGCTAAAATCTGATCTGGGCAAGGAGCTGAGCCTCCCCAAATCTGACAGCTGTGCTATGCAGCTCTCCACCAGGGGTAGTGCATCATGCCAGCTTTTTAATTTCTTCATAAAAACTGCAATACAGACTTATTTCAACAAAGCAGGGTAGTAATTCCATTTTTCAACTGCTGGTCACTTTAAACTGCTTTAACAAACAGATTTATAGCATTTTATGTTTGGTTCTTTTGGGACTGAATAATTAAAATGCTTTACTAATGAAAAATAAGTACCCAATGATTAGTTATATTTTTATTTTTTTAAAAAATATTTTTGTATTTAAAACAATATATATCATATAACCATGTTCTTGGGGAAGCTTTCAATGAAAACAAATTCAAGCCCATATAAAAATGTATACCAGGATAAAATGTTAAAGCAGGTTTAAGTCTGAGAAAAGAAACACAGATAATATAAAAGGTCTCTACCTGGTGCCAGTATTTCAGAAGAGGAGTTCAGGGGAGTTTCCCCACCCCCCACCCCCGGGCTTCCTAATCAGCCTCCTTCGGTCAGGACCCTAGAGTTATGATTGGCTATAATAACCATCATTCTCACTTGCATGTATGTAGCTCAGTAAATGGGAATGGCCCAGACTGGGAGACTATCAATAATACATTAACTGCAGGTAGCAAGCATTATTTCCTCATACACAGTATTGGTATAAGCTACAGGAAAACAAAATAGTATGTCTCGGTAGAGCTGCTTGTAATGTTTAATTATATTGATGTTCCTAGAAGTCAATCCTGATGAACTCAGAGGGGCATAGAAATGGATTGTTAATCCTGTTATGTAGAAGTGAATTGTGTGGATGCAAATAGATCTGTATTATGACACATGTAGTCAGTCTTTGGCATAACTGTACTGTATACTTGGATTGTAATTTTGAATGAATATGGCAATGTTTTATTTTCAGCTGATAATGGTACAATGCACCTTTGGGATTGGAGAACTGGGTACAACTTCCAGAGGGTGCATGCAGCTGTACAGCCTGGCTCTTTGGACAGTGAATCTGGAATATTTGCTTGTGCATTTGACCAATCTGAAAGCAGACTTCTTACAGCTGAAGCCGATAAAACTATAAAAGTCTACAAAGAAGATGATTCTGCGGTATGAAAGTGAAATCTGTCTATCTGTCTATCTTATCTATCTATCTATCTATCTATCTATCTATCTATCTATCTATCTATCTATCTATCTATCTATTGTTCAAATTTCTATCACTGCCCATTTCCTCCCAGAAAGGGGGACTCTGGGCAGTTTACAATACAATTAACAATTTAAAACCATCCATATATAAATTAGCTAACAAAGAACCAGACAATAAAATAATAAATATAAATATAAAATCCAAGTGGCGGAGATTACATTCGATAGGGAGAACTCTACGACACCAGCCACCCACAGGAAGAGCTATTGACCTTCCCGTCCCAGGTGAGGC
Source organism: Candoia aspera (assembly GCF_035149785.1). Classification (NCBI taxonomy): domain Eukaryota; kingdom Metazoa; phylum Chordata; class Lepidosauria; order Squamata; family Candoiidae; genus Candoia; species Candoia aspera. The sequence goes on from NC_086160.1 coordinate 35,708,667, forward strand.
AGCAGAAGCAGGTCTTCAAATCCTTCCAGAAGGTCGGGAGCAAAGGGGCCTTCCTCACCTCTGGGAGCAGAATGTTCCAAAGGGTGGGTGCCACTCAGAGAAGGCCCACCTCCTGGACCCTGCCAAGTGGAACTCCCTTGCCGACAGGATCTGTAGCATGCCCTCTCTGCATGACTGGGTGGGACGGGCCGATGTTACGGGGTTGAGACAGTCCCTCAGGTAGCCTAGCCCCATGCCATGTAGGACTTTAAAGGTGATAACCAACACCTTGAATTGGACCCGGAAGCAAACTGGTATCCAGTGCAGTATATTTTACAGCATAAAACTAGGTTAAAGATACAATGAGTACACATATTCTGAAATAATCTCAAAAAGATGCTTATGGCTAAAGTGTTTATTAAATAAGGTTAGCAAGCATGTCTCAGCAGCAAACAACATCTTATGTGAGTGGAAAAAATTATTTTAAAAAATGAGAGTTTATAAATTGAGTTCAGGTGCTTGGTGGAAACTTTCCAGAATAAAATAAAATAAAATGCTTTTGCATTCTGTTCTTCAATTTCAGTAGAGTAACTGTGAGAACACTTAATGTGGTCAGATATTCAGTTTGGCTAACAAAATGTGTAGTTATGGTTGCTTTAAAAGCAGTGAGCTACCCTTATAGAACAATTTTACATATTTATGTATTTACTCAATTTTACTCAGTTTTACATATTTACTCGAAGAAAGTAAATATGTACTTCAACTTAGTTTTGTGGATTTACTCCCAACTAAATTTGTATGAGATTTCAACCCTACTTCCATTTAGTATGGCAGCACGTAGTGATGTATAAAGGAAGAGACATAGAAACAAGCAAACTGGTGAAATTCTGGTAGTTTACAAGTGGCAAGAAATCACTCTTGGACTGTTTAGCAAAATTTCTGATCAATGGAAATAGTAAAATAGAACACTAGCTTTTAAAAACAGTTGTCATTCTTATGTTTCTAGCCTGATACTGTAGTTTATGTGAAGGATTTCAGTGGGGCCTCTTAGATCCTCCCCAAAACTTTTAATCATGGGTAACTTGGCATGAAGCAGGAAATAAACCCATTTGTGTCCTTTGTGTTTCCATACCATTAGTATCTTTCTATTCTCATTAAAAGACAAAGAAATGGAGAATATTGATACCAAGGATATGGCACCAAGTTCCTCCTCAGCTAGGGGTTAATTGAGAAGTTAGTGCAAGTTACTGTTCTAAGTAAGAAAGACCAAAGTAATCTAAGCTGACAGATCATTTGGGATTTCATTCAGAAATTCACTAGAGCCAGTCTTAGGAAACGTGTAATTGTAGCATGTGCAAAGTTAGAATTGGGCTAGAACTCTCTCTTTTTTTCCCTTTAATTTCTCCAGACTGAAGAAACTCATCCTGTTAGCTGGAAACCTGAAATCATCAAGAGAAAACGATTTTAATGAGACCAAACCTGCATTGATGTGCCATAATCCTGACTCTTTGTTACCGAGCCGAAACACTGCTAAAGTCATTGCTTCAGTTTGCAGTTTTTATATTCTATATTTCTTTCCTCCAAGAGTTTATCCTTTCTCTGATCCTAGAAAACCAGCTGCAGCTGTTACACATGTCTGAAGAAATCAGAGTACATTAAATAGTAGTAGAGCGCTGTTGACTGTAATCATCAAATGTTTGCATGTCTTTCTGTGTGGACAGAAGGTAGTGCTCTTTTCCTTCTGCCTTTGATAGAGAAGTAATGTTTGAAATTTTGATGATTTTTTAAAAACTTATTTAGTACTCTGTCCTGGGATTCTGAATAGTTAAAATGTCAATGGAAAACAAAAGCCATTGTAGTAATGATTAATGTCCTTAATACAATGTGCTGCTTTGTCAAGGTGTAATGCAATAAATTTCATTCCCCTAAAAAAGGAAGACTGAACTGCAGTCTCATATGTTGGATGTACATCATTCTGTTTGAGTCATGGATTTATTTTTGCCTATCCCATATTGGAATCCACATTAAAATTTTAATGAAACAGCCTTTTAAAAATGACTTGATGTTTGTCTCTTCCATTTTTACATTCTCATTTACAAAAGTTTAAAAACAAAGTGAATGTAATACATTGGAGAGGATATAGAATACATTTCTGAAACAGCATACAGTATGCTTTTCAGCTGAAATAAAAATGGCTTCGGGTATGAGTGGACATGGCTTTTACATATAGCGGCAAAATGTTCCTTATTTTTGTTTGTGAGTGTGGCCTATCATACAACACTGAATGAATCTTGCTTCTGGGTAGCATGACCTCCAGGCATAGCTTTTCAGAGTGAGAGGAGCTGGAAAAGTCACTGTTCACCTCTTTTCCTCTTTTGGACTTTGCTTACCATTTGGAGAATGTGCCCAATATGACTTGAAATCGTAAGCTTTCTCTCCCCCACCGCACATTAATTTTCATGTGAGTTGTAACAAACACAAGTTGGATATAATTGCTATAGTATCTTTACTTAAAGTTTCTAAAAATGTTAAAAATATGTATTATATATGCTTGTATACATTGACATGTAATATTGTCAGTAGCATGCTTGATTTGTAAGGTACTTGTTATTTCCATATAACATCTGAAGCTATTGATGAGTAAGTTTTGATAAAAGTATGCAAATGTTGTAGAGAGCTTTTGTTACAAAGATCATATATGTTACAGGCATGTAATAATACATTTTTAAGTACCTTAAAAAATTTGGAGTAGTTTTCACTTTCCCTTAATACCCTGACTCAGCTATGGGTCATATGTATATGTAAATGTATATATAGCAAGATAATTGATTACACTTAATACCAAGTAGAACTACTTAGGATTTTATGGTACAAGTCTCTGTTAAATGAAATTACTACGTTGCATCAGTATATTTTTAAAAATCAGCCAGAGGCCATAAGCCTAAATATAGTATATTGCAAATATATGCCCTTATGCTCATATTAAGAATTATTTTACCCCTCATACTAGAGAATTCTGTGAGAAAGGACCTAAACATTTCCCTTGTGCAATTGCAGTTTGAGAGGAATCTGTTATAGAAACTTTCTGTAATATAATTTTAATTATTTTTTTTTGTCTAAGCATTTGTGGAAGAGTGCTAACAGCTATTTTCCTTATGTTTGTGATTCTTTGGGTCATATTCAAAGTGTTTCTACTTACAAACGATTGTTTAATATGTTGAGTAATCAGACATTAATATTTTAATTAAAAACAGTTGTATTCTATTTGGAAAGACTTCATAACATTTGCCAGTGTGCTCTGAAGCTTTGGCAAGAATTCAGTATATTCTAGTGTTTCAGAAAGTAATCATCCTTTGCATGTTGTTGTTTTTTTAATTGTATCTCAGAACAATGAACTGGAGCTAGTCTCAGAAGCAATGCCCAAATCTTTATTTTTCATCAATGGAAATCTTCAATATGATCCTTACAGAATAATCTTTCAGGAGCTCCAGGAAACACAGACCAAATTCCAGGCAGTGTCTTAAGTACAGGCCTACTCTCCAGGAGCAACACATAGGAAGTTTAAATGGGCAGGTATATAGAGCACCAAAAAAAAAAAAAAGGATAGAGACTTTTCAGAAGGGCTAAGTTAGAAAGCTAAACACTGAAAGGCTAAGATTTCTTATTCAAAGCTGCTTGGATTTTACATAACATTTGTTAAAGAAGTTATAGAAGCCATTGATCAACTACAAATAGGTATTTCTGAGACGCTAAATTTCTGAGACACTAAAATAATCCAGAGAAGACTAGGAACTGGGTATGAATAATGGTTACTTCAGTTGATATGAAGACATTCATCTTTATCTTAAGAAGCTTCAGAGCTATTGTAAATGCTGACTTGCACAACTGCAACACATTTTAAAGAAATAATGCTTATAACATTTGTTAGGATCACATTGTAGGCACAAAAGATATAAAATCTCACTTGAATAAGAGAACAGTCCAATTTGCTCTGTTAATTGTGTAAAAAATTAATTGCATTGAGGGTGTGAGTATAATGGTGATATAGAAGATAATGTAACTAAACTAGTTTGATATATCATTTCTGGATGATGATCATGGAGGCATACAATGGAACGGTTCCTATTTACTATATTGAAGCGTGAGTTAGTAATGTTTATTCAGTCTATACTGAGGTGTAAAAATCCTTGCTTTATAAATTTTCCTTTGCTCTTCAGAATAAAAACAGTGCTGATATTTAGAGTATTTGTCAGGGATATATTAAATACTAGTAATGTATGACTTCATAACTTAATTTTAAAAGCAGAAAATGTTTGATCTTTCCACATGTATTTAAAGGAAAAATACAGATTTTGTTCCTAGGTATTTCATTTGTTCTGCTTTTATCACTGCAATTGGTGAAGGAACAAGAGCTGTTCATATGTTGGCTGAGACAGAAACTGCACTGAAAGTATGTTAAAGGGAAATATTTTATTTACTTGGCTATTGTAAGAATATTATTGTAATCAATTTATTTAGATTCATGCATGAAAAGTATTTAAAAGTGTCCTAACAGCCAGGAAACACGCTGAGACAAGGAACTGGTCTCTAATGTTTTACTGCTTGTACATAACAGGAATCCTAACCAACTGAAGAAGCGTGGGAAAAACCCAGACATATAAACCCCAAAGGTTAAGGCGGTCCCGATCTGTGTCTCTTTGAATGGCTGCCCAATTCCTCAGTGCTACGCATGCGCTTAACAGTCTGGATGGGAGCCCCCTGCTCGCCATCCATACTCATGACAAAAAGAATCTCTATTCCACATCAGTGCAAGGAACTGATGAGTGTATCACTGAAACTGCTGGTGGGGCATATTCCTCCCAAAAGAACCAAGGACTAAATGCACTTGACAGGAACTAAGGTTCATTCCACTCAGCGACATTTACTTCTAAGTACATGGGTATATTACTCCACTATAATGAGAAGCAATAGCAACTAAAATTAATGAGTCCATCTGTATTGCAATAAGTGACATCTTTTAGATAAGAAATCTTGGAAATGTTTGCAGTTAATTTTCTTCAAATTATGAGTTCCACGTTTGTTGATGCATAAAGATGGGCCAATCAAAATCAGGAAGTTTAGATCATGCTGCGCTGAAAGTGAGACCGTATGATTTCTGCTAGTGTATCTCAGATGGTAATTAAAATTTGAACAGTGTTTTCATATCCAATGGAATGTTCTGTTCTGAATTTGTAGAAATACCCATTTTTGTTATCACCAGTTTGGTTTTGCTTCCAATGTATAGATAAATATGAGAAATATAGGCTTATATTTAATTACAAATTTTTTGATTTTTAAGGAAATTAAAATAGAGTAAGTTTCTTGTATATATTCTAGCATGCAGTATTTAAATTTAGGATAAAGATGCTACTATTTGTTAATGAAAGAATGGACACAAAGTATTTTAGAAAACCCAGAATATTGGTCATATTTGTATTTTATGACATGAATAAAACTCTAATTAGAGCAGTATTCTGTTTAGAATTCACTCCAAATAATTGACGTTGGACAAACATATATTGGAATTTTGGGGGATGTTCACATTATAAAAAATATTTGTTTGATATTTATTCATTTATGTTTAGTTTTTTTTTTAATTCCGCCTTTATTCTTTTTATCAATAACTCAAGGCAGGGAACATACCCAATACTCTTTCCTCCTCCCATTTTCCTCACAACAACAACCCCGTGAGGTGATTTGGGCTGAGAGACAGTGACTGGCCCAAAGTCCCCCAGCCGTCTTTCATGCCTAAGGCAGGACTAGAACTCAGGTCTCCTGGTTTCTAGCCTGGAGCCTTAACTGCTAGAGCAAACTGGCTCTGAATATTGTTGCGAATGAACTTTAAAAAATTAGATTGCTTCATTCTGCGTAATAAAAGGCTGTTTCTCTGGAAGTGGCAGATATTCTGTGTGGAAAACCTACGCTACTTATGATGTGACAAATGTTCTGTTTACACTAAGCTTCCAGGGTGTTGAGATTTTTTTCAGAGGTTTTCCTTCACAAGATAAATAATCATACTGACTGAAATTAATCTTTTTATGCAGAATTTCCTTTAAGCATCTAAATAAGAAGACTTGGGGGATAAAAACATTCTTACCATCCTAAACCTTTCTTTTTAAGAATTTTATAAAATTAAGCTATACCATACAATTTAAAAAGATACCAGTGAAAGGCTTCAGATTATGCTTCCTGAAGAAAAGACTAGTCTAAAATAAAATTTCCATTTACAATGAATGCCCTAAATGTCAGCTTCTAAATTATTAATGCAGAATTTCTTCTTCGAATGAGAACCTTCATATGCGCAGAAACAAATCCCTGCATATAGCCAAGTAAGCTGCTGTTAGTGTTCTGGCTGTCATTACCATTCTTCAAATATTTGGCGTTGTGTACAGAGATCTGTTCTTTGACAGTGTTATCAAGAACAGGCTAAGTGAGTTTTAAATATGGTTAATCCCAATTTTGGTTTGACACACTTCTTTTTTAGGTTACCAGTTCTGGAAGTCAAATAAATTTGAAATCACGTTTGATAACTTTTCCAGAAATGTTCATCTTGGTGTCTTAGACACCGTACATGTTCCAGCTAGAAAGAGAGGTACTTTCCAATATGAAGTGAAAGCATACTGACAGAAAAGGTAGCATCACCACTGGGGCTGTACAAATGCGGCATCATTCTCTAACTCTAAATCAGCTTCAGGGAAGTGTCTGCCTCAACTGTGCAGTACTGGAAACAGCTGTGGCTGCTTTAACGTGTTGCAGATAGATGCTTGGTACGCTCCAAAGGACCTCTTTCCATTTTAAATCTGAAGCACTGCCCAATCCACAGTCGGAGTTTATCTGGTAAATCATGCTTTAACTTAGCTTTATTGAATAAACAACTCTAGATTTTCCCAAAATGCGAAAGCATGTTTTATATATTATAAAGGCTGGGTTCACACATCCTACTAAGCCAAAATCAAGCAAACTGATTTATACCTAAGTATGAACACCAGCCATAGAGCATTCTCCTCCAAGCTGGCTAGTATAAGCAAGGAAGTTAATAAAACAGTCTGTTTTTTTAATGTAACATAAAGCAAGGTATATATCACATGAAATCATCTGATTGGTTCTTTTAATTATGAATTGTATTTAATTTCAGACATGGGTATACAGTATCTAAATTCTTAAGGCATATTTGAAGTAGGATCTGAAACCTAGTGAAGAATATTTAAATAAGCCTTAAAACTTTCTGTAGGGAGATGGTTCAGAGTACATTCACCATTAGTTCCATAGCGATTTTGAAGACATGCCTCACAGAGAAAGTGACCATTTATTTTAAAATGTTTTATGGATTGCTAATTACCAGACTGTTTACAGCATGACACAAAACAAATAGAATTATTCAATTCAAATGTTTGGTGAACTAGATGTTGCCATTGAAATGGCAACATCACAACATTCCTTTGAAGTATGTCTAATATAATTGTGTGAGGAGGGTGGATAGAATCCAAAAATGATAGGAACATATGAAAAGCTTTTGATCTACATCTACATCAATAGGTGTCATAGGGACATATGCAGATGTAAACCTCCCAAGCCAAGTGCAAAGCATGTTCTCAAAACAGTTATGTTGCATGTTTTGAGCTCAATACAAGATGTTCATGCTCTGGTAGTTTTGTTTCAAGCCTTGGTCATTTGAATCAGTGTCATTCTGAGTGTTTACAGTATAATAACCTCCAAAATATGCCATTTTATTCTCAGAATGGGTAATTTTGAGTGTTTCAGTTCCAAACCCTGGAACACTCTAGTATTTGTTTTGGGGCTGGAACAAAACACTAAAGTTCATTGAAGTTTGTTCCAATAGACAGCTTAGAACTCCAGTGGACCATTGAAGGAGTGTTGTTCTGTTTTGAGCATAAAACAAAACACATTTTCTTTTCATGCAAACTCTTAGAATCTTCTAGTTTCTATTTTTAGTTTGGATCTGTACAACATACTTCATCCAATCTGCTAATTCTGCAGATGCTTTTTAAAGAAATTGCTTCATCCCCATTGTTCATGTAATGGGAGAGGTGCTTGCATATGCATGTGCAGCAATGTTGTTGGCTGGTCCCTCCCAAGCGAGAGCCATGAAGCCCTTCCCCCAAAATTGCTTCTGTCTGGGGATGCGGGGTCAGTTTAGTTTCTGCCACCACCTACCGAAGAGAAAATTCTTCTCCACACCTTTCTTTAGAAAGAACAGATTAAGAAACTTCTGCTTTAGGTTTTTGTTTTTTGTTTTGTTTTTTGCCCTTCTGAGGCTTGCAGAGTGGCCAGGACGTATAATAGACTAAATTTCCTGTCATAATGAAACTACAGATTTCAGAAGATACAAATTGTTTTATTGTGTAGATTAAGGTTAAGGAGCTAACTGGGAATTGAAAACAATGGGAGAAAAGGAAAAGAAAAATGTGAATCTTGCAGACTAGTCCTCTCAAACCCAAATCACAGCTAATATTCCAGGCAGAAATGCACATCTAGACACACATGCAATAAATGTAGAACAAAAGAGACATCAGCATATAAAGAAACAGCCCAGATAGATCCTTTTTTAAAAAAGATCCAAAGTGACATCTCAATAACTGAAGATACAAATAATCTGGAAACTCTAATAATAAAAGTCAAGGAGCACTGTGAAAAAATGGGACTACAGGTAGTCCTAGGGTTATGATGGCAATTACAACCAGAATTTCCATTGCTAAACGATGTGGTCATAAAGCGTGATACCAGCATAACCACATTGCTTAGCTACAGCAATCCCATCAGTCTCTGTTGCCGTTGTTAAGCAAGGACCTCATGTGACCGTGATATGGGAAGAGGCAGGAATCCAGAAGCTCTTGCTTACACTGCTGAAACCATGTCCCAAGCAAGCAGACCAGTGGGCGAGAGCTATGGGCATGCAGGTGCCCCAGGATACAGATGGGCAGGTGGGTGCTGTGGGTGGGCACTATGGAGTGTGGGCAGACAAGTGCTGTGGGTGGGTGCTACAGAGTGCAGGTGGGTGCTACGGAGTATGAGATTCCCATGCTGCCCAGGGGTTCCTTGAGATGGGAGTGACTTGCAACCACCTGCCAGCTTCCCTATTGACTTTGCTTATGGCAAGGGAAGCTGGCAGGGGAGCTGGCAGGGAAGGTCACAAATGGCAATAATGTGACCATGGAATGCTGCAACTCTCATAATTGTGAGCCAGTTGCCAAGTGCCTGAATCGCGATCATGTGACTGCAGGGATGCTGTGATGGCTACAACATTGAGGACTGGTCATAAGTCCCCCATGTTCAGCGCCGTCATAACTTTGCATGGTCACTGAACAAGTGGTTGTACCCTGAGGACTACCTGGTTAAATGTAAGGAAGACCAAACTAATGACAACAAGATATAGCAATCAGCCTTAGAGCTAACTATGAAGTTACTGAGGTGTATAGTTTCTGCCTTTTAGGATCAACTATCAACAGTAAAGGAACCAGCACACTGTAGACTAGCACTTGGTACAGTACCAATGAAGGCCTTGGAAAAGATCAAAATCACACAGGCAATGGTTCTTCCTGGGACACTCTATGGAAGCAAAAGTTGGACTTTGAAGAAGCAGGATAGAAAGAATATTGATGCTTTTGAACTCCGGTGTTGGCAAAGACACCTAACCATAGATAACCAAGAAAACAAACAAATGAATCATGGAACAAATCAATCCAGAATCGTCGTTCAAGACACAAATGTCTAGACTCACATTATCATATCTTGGGCACATTATGCAAAAATGTAGCTCTCTGGAGAAGTCTTTAATGATGAGAAAGGTGGAAGGAGAGAGAAGAGGACAATCAGCTGCAAGGTGGATGTGCTCAAATACAGCAATGACAGGTACACCATTGGAAGACCTGAAGGGGACAGATCATCCTGGAGAAAGTTTATCTATGTGGTTGCTAAGAGTTGATGCCAATTTGATGGCACATAATTAATTAATTTACCATCTAATTCCTCATTTCTTTGGGTGACTCTTTCCTTCTAATCCTTCTTCAGGTTTGAGTGTGTATTTTACCTGGCAGAAGTCAGTATGGGGTCAGATGCTATATCTCAGTAATGGAAGGCAAAAAAGCAAAGACCCTTCTCCTTTAAAAGTGATGAGGAAGATGTTCTGCTCCTGATTGGTTGCTCAGAGTTTAAGTTTCCTGGGATTTGCCATTCTCTGTCCAATATCTAAGTGTGATTGAGTTGCATATGAGATCCTCTCTGATCATCTTTTTCTGCCCACTTCCCTAGAGTTCATGATAAGGAATGATTAACCTAATCTACATTTTTCATAAAATAAATAGAACTGGAGTAATAAGCCTGGATGTTATACTAAAGAGGCAAACCCATTCGCCCAGATTGGGTAATTGCTGGCTGTTCTGCCACATCTTCTGAAATGCCAAGTTTTCTCTTCTAATACTTAATTGATTCAATGGCAGGACTTCAAGGAGATCGCAGCAGGGAGGAAGGGAGCTAATCCTGCTGTGACTTAACTTTGAAAAATTCCCCTGCATGGTAATTAAGCTCTTAAAATGTGTCTAATTGGTCAAGGGATGCTAAAATGTATAGTTCAACAGAGCTGAAGTACCCCAGTTACGCAAAGGAAATGTGAGATAGTGGAAGCTTTGTGATAGTAATGTTTCTTTTCCCTTTTTCCTTTTGTAATTATTTTAGGCTTCCTATTCATCTTCCATGTTCACACTCATTTCAGATAAATCATTGGACATACTAATCATTTGAAACATAAGGTTTTGCAAAACAGTGAAAAACCTTGAAAGTGGACATTTCAACTGACCCTGAATTCCTGGAGGAAGAGCCAGATCTTAAGGGCTTTCCTAAAGGTGAGGAGAGTTGGAGGCTCTCATGTATCAGGGGGGAGATCATTCCAGAGAATTAAATAAAATTAAATAATTAAAAATAAATTGAATATAAATGTTCAAGTGTAGTGCTTTGCTTAGAAAAGTTAAATATATCTGCATTACACTATGTAAACTAACTCATGATATACACACACACATTGATAATATAGTAAAAATTCCTAAAGACCCACTGATACAACAATGGTTTACAATTCTGATCTGCACAGAGGTTCTCTATAGTCATGCAGTCAACATGATCCCATGCACAAATCATTTCTGATTAGCTATGATAGCAGCCTGACATTGAAAACAAAACTAATTCTGAATGTAAGACTGAGATGAAATATATTAGGAATGCTATCATTTTCTTTACAAAGAGGTTACTTTAGAGTAACATTTGTTTCTGGGCTGCAAACATATATTTCTGATCAGTTTTAATATGTCAGCCTAGTAGGCTATGTGGTTGTGTTCATGAATTCTGCATTGAAACAGTTTTTATGTGGTTTTTAAATATAGAACAGCGCGTTTTTCTAATGTTCTTTTCTGGGGGAAAAACGGTTTCATAATGGTTTTCTGACAATTGTATTTCATTTGTTTAATAAGGTCCAGGCATTTGAAAATAAAGACTAATCAGAATAGTTTTCATTTAGCTATTTGCAACCCAAGGGAGGATAATTTCCTTCAAGGTACGGTTTTTAGTGTAACGAAGAGATCTAGCTTTGTTAATATATTTGCTAGTTATTATAATACATCTAGGTTACAGCAAAAATGACTCAATTCTCCAAGGGACTTTTTCTAATAAGGTATGAGATGACTAGACTTTTGCTTTAGAAATCCTGGCTAGCTTTCTGTCCTGAGAAAGAACCAGATTTTTTTCAAGGTCTTTGTAAGAAGCCTGTTGAGCAGAGCTTCACTGAGTCTCACAGAAATACACAGTCAAAACTACAACTGTACAATTCTGCATTTCTGTATTCATTTGGACGTATGTCCTGCTGAATTAAACTGAGCTTAAATCTGAGCAGATACATATAAGAGAAGTAGCTTATATGGTGCCATCCAGACAGTGATGATGATTTAAATTTACATGCTGCCAACTCCAATGACTCCACATGGCATACAGTTAAAAAACAGGAAAAACAATAAAGAGAAAATCTGATGCATCTGAACAATTACATCCCACACAGTATGTCAAAAACACAACCAACAGGGGTCCGTAAGCACCCTACCCCAAGGCCTGGGATTTTTAATTTTTAAAAATCTAAATTTTTAAAACCTGGAACTTCATAAGGTTAGAGCTACAAAGATCTCTGGGGGATATCATTCCAGAGAGTAGCAGCAGAGAAGGCATGCATCCTGAGTCCCAATAGATGGCATTGTTCAGTTGAAGAGTAGCAAGGATGTATGTTTGTTTAATTGTATCCCTTTGAATCCTTGTCTTGAGATGACTGTTTCAGTGAGTGGCTGTTTCAGATCATGACTTGTCACTGACTAGTTTAATTGGGACTGGTAGAATTTGTCTAATATTTCTGGAAGGCACCATTTATTTATTTATCAAATTTGTCACCACCCATCTCTTCCCACTGGAGGGACTCTGGGTGGTTGACCACAAAATGATCACTAAAACAATCAATATATAAAAATGCATTATAAAATTACATATTACTAATAAATATAAATAAGAGTAAAGTCCAGATGGCTGTGATCTCGTTCAGTATTTGCATGGAAGGGGTACTTGAAGGCACAAGCCAACCCCAGGCATGACTTTTCTCCTCCCTGCCCCAGGCCAGGTGGCACAGCCAGGTCTTCAAGTTTCTCCAAAAGGCCAGGAGAGATGGGGCTAACCTCACCTCCGGCGGCAAGATGTTCCAGAGGGCAGGCGCTACTACAGAGAAGGCCCGCCTCCTGGACCCCGCCAGATGAAATTCTCTTACCAACGGGGTCTGCAGCATGCTCTCTCTGCATGATCGGGTGGGACAGGTTGATGTAACGGGGAAGAGGTGGTCCCTCAGGTTTCACTCTCCATAGTGTTATATAGAATTTTTTATCTATATACTACTCAAGCATTTGTGTCTGTTTGTTTGCAACCTTCGGTTGGGAGAAACAGTGCATCATAGGGCAACAGTTTTTGAAACAAGGTACCTCAGATGGGCTAACTTACAGAATGTGCTCAGAATCTGGGACCCATGACTCCTATGGGATTGAAATTTGGCAAATTGGGGCCACTTCAGCCACAAGCATCAGATGCACCATTTAAGTTATTCTGTCTCACATTAGAGGCACAAGTGGCTTCTGTGGCATGATGCCTCTTTCAGCAGCTAAAGCTGGAGTATCAACTATAGCCTTGCTGTAGTAATCTGTACCTAGTAACTTCTAACTTAGATTAGTGGATTCATTATAAACAGGATTGCCCTTGAAGACAGGTCAGAAACTTCAGTTATTATAAAATGTTGTGTAGTAGAGAAAATAAACCTAACCAACAAAATGGAGGTGCACCCTTTTCTTTCCTGTCCTTGGACATGACCAGGATCGAACCCAGTTCAACTCTTTGCCTAATCCCATCAGACCCATATTCACCTTCCCTACTCCCAGACAAAGCCCCCCACACAACTGCAATCACATCTAAACCAAAGAATAGAAGCCTCCTTGTCAGCTCACAGTAGAGCCCAAGGGTAGCCCTTACAAGGAAATGGCAGCCTAAAGAAACCCCAGCCTTCCATTCTATCAGTGATGACCTCAACATTCCATCTCCTTTAGCAATGGGCTTCCCAGCTCTGCTGCCCTCCAGAATGTCCCATTTTGCCTAACAATAGAACTAACTCTGGCAACACTGACAAGGACCTGCCTAGCTTCCCCAAACTGGCCAACAAATCAGATACCTAGGATTTCCTGCCTTTTAGCCCTCAACTTCTATAAAAACCCTTTGCTTTTCCATTGTTCAGGGCCCCTCTTGGGAAGGTGACAACTGGGGAAGGCAATGGCAAACCACCCTGCTATAGTCTGCCAAGAAAACGTTGTGAAAGCAGTGTCCCTCCAAAGGGTCAGACATGACTCGGTGCTTGCACGGGGGACCTTTCACCTTTCACCTCTTTCTTGTAAAGCAGGCACCTACTGGTCATTGCAGTAAAACCTGGTTCTTCTCCTCAGTGTTTTATTCCTTCCTCAAAAGGAATCTGTGACAATTGTGGCAAGAGCATTGTCTAGAATTGGGCGATATGAACATGTACTCCAGTTCTTTACGATTTTTCACTGTTCCTGAGTTCACTTCTGATATTAAATTAAATTGCCGATTTATTTATTTATTTATTTATTATTCTGCCTTTATTATTTTTATGAATAACTCAAGGCGTCAAACATACCTAATACTCCTTCCTCTTCCTATCTTCCCCACAACAGCAATCCTGTGAGGTGAGTTGGGCTGAGAGAGAGTGACTGCCCAGGTCAGTTTGCTGATTTAAATACATTTTTTCAGGGTATGGGGTCACAGTATCCAATGGAACTCCTCTTCCTTTATGTTTCTACCCATACCTTAGATTCCCTTCAGGTAACCTGTTTTGGGCATGCATCCATATGAAAGGTGCTGATTGGCTACTCGGGAATAGACCTTTTCAGTGGCAGCTCCTGTCTTTGAAATGCTTTCTGCCGCAAGGTCCGCCTGGTGGCAGGCAAATGTATTTTTATTCTCCTAGGACTTTTAATAAAGTATTAATGCTCCTGAGATCTTTTAACATTTCAGTGTTGCATCTGCTGTTTTTAAATTGCTTTACTATTTATTATACTGCTTGCTTTATCAGCTTGCTTACAAAAATGGTTATATCTCTCCATATATTTTCCATTTAAGGGAAATACCAGAATAAGGATAGGAGATATAGCATTAGCTTCTACCTAGAGAATAATTATTTCCCATTACAATAATTTTTGGCAGGATGTCAAAACAACTTGTCAGAGGATGCTCCTGTATTTTCAGTACAGTTTTACATCTGTATATCTATTATAAGAAAGGCAAGAATGAGAATGAAATGGATAAAGCTGTAAACTGGAAAGCTGAGTGATAAGCTATAGAGAATCCAAGTTGGGGCTTACATTTACTGCAACTGGAATTAGTATATTTTAAATTGTACATGTGGCTTTTCTGTCCATAATTAGAGATTCATTGAACCAGGAGATATCAGAGCACACTCAGGTCTAAATTCTAAAATCTACTATTTTATAAGCTCACATAATCCAAAATCTTTCAATTTAGGAGTCTCTGTTCCCTTTGATTCCAGTGGCTGACAGCTATTAGAAGAATAACTGATTAATGTTACCTGGGAACATCAGATATGAAAGGACAATTTATAGCATAAAATGTTTGATTTAGTTCATTAATATGTAAATCTGCAGGTGACATAAAAAGACAAACTTGACAGACCAGTAAGAAAATGTTTGAATATCAGATTGTTTAAATATAAGTTGTACAGGGATTTGAATTTTTAAAAGCTGTTCTTTAATATCAGTATTATGTGAATTCTATCATAATGGATGACAGGCAAGTGGATGGCAATCCTTGGCTTGTGTATCAATTTGTAATAGCCTAGTAGATTACCAAAAAGAAAAACAGAGATTTTTGGACTTAGAATATCATAAATTCAGACCAGCTCAACCTCGTGTCTATTCACCTGCTACACTTGGTATAGAAAATCATCTGGGCAAGATGGAGCATTATTTGCAGGATCTCATGGTGCCATCTCAATGCAGGGCCTTCTTCCTGGCCACAGTAAATGCTTTTCCTTCCAAGGTACTCTTCAGAAGGTACAAATGCATTCCCAACCATGAGAGGCTCCATCTCTGTGGCAGTCCAGATTCATCACATCATTTTTGACTGCCACTTATTTTTGTCTCTTCGGCTTGAATTACTCTCAAAACCTTTACAGGGTAAATACCTGTTAAATGCTGTAAAAGCTGTATTATCTTGCTGACATCTACTGAGTGATGCTGTATCTGAAACCACCTAAACTGTTGCCAGATTCTTAGAGGAAGTACTTAAAAGGAAATGTAATCAATTTTTTCAGTGGGTATGGCTCTTCCTTTGTTACTCTCATGATATATTAATGCCTTTTGTATTTTATTACTTTTATATTGCCAATAAAATTTTGATTGATTGATTGATTACCAAAAAGAAAAAAAAGTGGGGGTGGGGCTTGAATTGACCCACTTTTTCTCAGTCTGATACTTCTTGAATTCCAAAATATAGGTTGCTTTGAAGGAAAAACAAGCCCAACGCCCCATTACATTCATGCAGTTATTTCTTATCCCTTGGGGCCATTGTGATATCTCTGAAGGAACAGAGATGAATAAAAAATTGGAAAAAAATTAGAACGGAAAAAAGCCTCTAAAAATAGACTTGAAGACTGAAAAAAGACAGAAGAGTTTTTTTTTTTTCCTGAGTTTTTCTGCCTCACATCTTTAGGTCACTCAGTGGAGACCTTGGACACTCAAAGTGGCCATATCCTTATCAGTCTTTTCCAGCCTGTTGCCTTTATATTTTATCAGACTAATGCTCTTGTTATTCCCAGCTATTATAGCCACTGATTAAGGATGGGAGATATAATCCAGAATATCAGGACGGCATCAGATTGCTCCTTCCTGATAAATGTCAGTGGACTACAAATTGGTGAGGATATTCCAGGCCCCATAAAGCCTGTGAAGCTAGACCAGTTCATCAATCTGACCAATTTATCTTGAGTTTGCATATGCTACCCAGTTAATGTTTTGCCTGCTACAAATTCTACTATTTAGAACATTGGAAAATCATTATTCTACATTGTAGCAACAGCCACCCTGAATATGGGAATCTTGCCAATGCAGTTGCCTCCCATATGCAGAAAGATATCTGAATGATGACAGGGGCCAGATTCATTCTTTTCCATTCTCCCTAGGATGGTGTGCAGATGGGATGGTAATGCACACTGGTCTGGGCAACTTAAAAGAATGGGGAGATAAAATAGAATAAATAATATTGAAGAATATGTCACATTCTTATCTTCTGCAGTTATGGATAAAATGATTTGTGCATTTAGACATATGAATAATCTTGCATCACAGATGGAACTGTGTAGTCCTGTACAATGTCTGTGATGCAATATCATATGATTGTGGACTTTTTAAAAGGCTCTTGGGATTCTGCCCATTAACTCAAAAGCAGGCAGACCTGCCACTGAACACTTCTCCTTTCACATTTCCATGATTCTGCACAGTACATAAAATATAATCTAAATATTCTAACTATAAAAGGGAAGGTAGATAAATTTATCTGAGTTCAGAAATATTGGATGCCAAGAAAAAGGAGGAATTATTTTGTAAAGGAATCTAAGTCTAGGTGGCTGAGATAACAGTAAAAAAAAAAAAGGAAATAGTTCCAAATTCCTGAAAAGAACTTAATGTAATGGAGTATTTGTTCTCTTAATCCATGTTCAGTCCTGTTTTACATCAGTGGTATTACAAAGGTGAGGTTGCTGGAATGCAGTCATGACTGATTGTCATGCTCCAAGTAATATAATCTCTCTCTCATTCTCTCTCTCTCTTTCAGAGGAGTTTTATGTATCACAAAAAATAGAAAAAAGAAAGAAGTATAAGCTCAAAAGTAAATGATTAGATTTAGATTTTTAAAAAATGTATCCTGCCTTTATTATTTGTATAAATAACTCAAGGCAGCAAACATACCTAATATTCCTTCCTCTTCCTCTTTTCCCCACAACAGCAACCCTGTGAGGTGAGTTGCGCTGAGAGAGAGGGACTGGCCCAAGGTCACCCAGCTGGCTGCTCAAGAAAGCCCCATTTGTAATTCTGAAGAATTGCTTTGGTCACCGATGAAAATGTAAAATGTATTTGAATATCTGGAATAAGAATTATTTTTGCCTCCAAGTTTAAAGATAATGATGAAATGCAAGCACATTTGCATATAACAACATCTTTATTTTAAATGCATTATTTTGGCCCTCAGCCATCTGGCCCATGCAAGTACATGAAATTCCCTTGTATTAGAAAAATAAATAAGCAGCTTGATCCTAAACACATTTATTTGGATGCTCATCCCATTAGATGTGCCAGAACCTAGTTCCAAGTAAGAATGATTTACACAGCATTTCCATTCAAAGCAAATTCCACTGGCTTCAGACATGAAGACTCTGCCTTGAGGAACACACCTGCAATTAGAAAGGAATTGCTGTCATCCAAGCTCAATCAACTTCAAGGTCTATCTTAATGCAGATGTTGATGGCAAATATTCATTTGACTTGCATGTTTGAAAGAGATACGCTAAATTGGTTATCTACTGGTATTTAACCCAATGTGGGATGATGATCATGGGGCTTTTACCTTTCTTTTTCTTTTAGATCCAGCACTTAGTTGTGACAAATCAAAAAGTTAAATAAGCAAACCTTTGGCAAGATCACAATTGGCTTCTATTTAAACCATGAAGGAGATTGAAGCTGAAATTTTACTTAAATTGGCAATACATCCAGCATTATTTTAAGACTTACAGAATGAACAAAAAAGCCATTTTAAAAGCAAGTAATAGTTCCAATTTCCTGAAAATAAGTTAATGTGATGGAGTGTGTGTTCTCTTAATCCATGTAAGCAAGTAAGCTTTGAAAGAGGAAATAAAAGATCTTATTTTTAATCAACTACAGATTTACAGGCACTTTTTATATTAAAAAAATTAAAAGAAAGCATATGCCCTATTATCTCTTCAGCCTATCCCTATGCTCTTCAGCCTTTTCCAAAGGCAGTAGATATATACTCATTCTTCCATACTTTTTGGTCAAAACTGAGATTTTTGTGATCCAAGAACAGGCAGTTGAGATAGCACCATCACAAAGGTAGTTTTAAGTTCAAACTTTCCTTCCATCTTTCTTCTGCTTATTTCTGTGATCTGACAATCACATAAGATACATATAGGAAGTGGAAGGTCACCATAGAAAAATATGTATGGATACCCTGCAACTGTTAAAAGGCTAAAGTTCAGAATGAACTGAGGCTAACAAAGAATGTCAAGAACAAAAAATGACTTTTTTTTCTGAAACATTCAAAATAAAAGGAAGAGAAATTAAATAGTGTATCATCTGCACAGTGTAGAAAGTAAAAGGATAATAGATAATAAAGAAAAGACAGAACTATTAAAATCATATTTGGTTACTAATCTCTGAAAAGGGGAAATACACTTCATCAGCCAATTTTGAACACTTGATTGAAGGATCAAGAATCTGACTCAAGACATGGAAAACTTATACTTGAATGAGTTCAAATATCAGGGTCATCCTAAGGTACTGAAGGAACTTGATATGGCTGAACTTGTATCCACTATATCTGAGATATCTTGGAAATGGAGATATCCAGAAGACTGGAAGAAGCCAATCTTGCCCCTATCTTCAGAAATGGGAAGAAGAAGTCTTTTTGGAGCTATAGGCCAATCAGTATAAAACTGATACCTAGGAAGTTTCCAGGACAGATCATAAAGCAATTAATCTGTGAACATCTTGAAAACAAGGCAGTGAACTTTGAAGTCAGGATAACTTTGTAAATAACAAGTTTTCTCAGATCAATCTTTTTTATTTTTTTAACTGGGTAACTTCATCAATAGATTATGAGAATGTTGTGATAATTTCTGCCACATTAAAAATTATAGTTCAGTAAGAACTTCTGATCAGGAGGCTCTGCCAAAGTTTTCATCAGATGCATGTGGCCCCTGAGATCTCACAATATGCTCTCCACCACCAGTGTTTGATGCACTAAAGTAGCAGATGAGATACTGTCAAAGAGGTCAGGCCATCAGTACTTCAGGAATTAACAACACACTCCCATACAAATCTATTTGGAAGGAAAGTCAATCAAGGTCTACAGGAAATATAAGATTTCTGAAAGAACTCCGTATTTCAGAGGCAGTATAATTATTTCCAAGACTTGCAGCAAGGCAAAAAAACAAAGTAGGGTTACACCTTGTTTTGAACTTCCTACATAACTGACAGTCATGTTCTCAGTTATGCCTTTTTAAAACTGAGCATACCTGTACACTGAGGACTATTGTATTGTGGCAGAGTTGTGATTGATCTGTGACAAGGATATTAACTGGAGAAGTGATCATTTAAGTGACATTGTATAGCACCTTCCAACAACAATAACTATCTTGGAGTGACAGTAAAGAGCCATTTTCTGTACATATCACCATCATCTCAAACTTGCTGTTGCTACTTTTGACCTACAAGTTGCATGAGGAGCGAGGTCCTGGTGCACTACCACATTTATACTGCATTTTTGCCTACCTACCAGACAGCTGTTATGAGTATCCTTTAAAGTGGGAGATACGCACATCATGAAAGTTTCCCTCCAGCCTTAATCCATGCAGCATTCCCTATTTATGTTGCCCCTGTCCAGTTGCACTGGGGCAGTTACACCGTGATCACAGCAGGTTGGGAGGGTCATTTAAACAAATTCTATCCTGAATCCTGGCAGGTGAAACTGGGAGAGCTATCTCTGGTGGGTTTATAATATAAAAGATGAGTGTTTGTGGGCTTTTAATAAAACTTTATAACAAATAAACTATAACCACAAAAATTCTGCTTGTTTATAACAAATGATTATTTAAAACCAAAGTACACAGCTTGGGGCCAAAGGCCAAAGCCACTCCAACAAATTTTAATTTTGAATATGACATTGGAAGAAATGGTTAAATGTATGGGAGTAATATTTATTGCATATAATATCATTTCAAAAGATCTTAAAATTAGCCCTGCCTTTTCTTCTCTTTTTTTCTTTTGGACTGTAGTCCTGGCAGACTACCCAAAAGTCAAGTGTGACTCTCAGACTTAATAAAAACCGGTACACCCTTGATCTAAAGTCAGATATTGCAAGTCAGATGCACAATGTCACATCCTTTGCTTTGTTCACTCTATGATTAGAGCACTAATTATCTGCAGCTGTTTTTAGGAAACATGGTCTGGCCAGAGTGACTCATCCCCAAATAATATTCATGGGATTATGATGGTATGATTAATGTGGATTTGATTTTCTCTAAAAGATCCAGCTAGCTCTAATTGCTACTGGAGTACAATTTTTCCCATATATTTACAGGACTGCTACTCACACTGCAACTTGCTTCGGAGCTGGATTCAAAGAACTGATCTGCAAAATCCTAAATCTAACCATAGACTTCCTCCAGCCTCAGAAGTGGTGTGTGCGCACGTGTGAGTGAGAAGCAGGGCCTTTTCTGTTAAGAGTATCTCATCTCTGAAATCCCTCCCTTTCATCCTTCCCCAAGCATCCTCACTTGGTTGTTTTAAAGAACAGATTAAAAAAAAAACTTTAAAAATCCTCCTGCCCTTTGTTGGTACTCTATTGCAGTGCAGTTTCTTTTTCCTTAACAGTTGTTAGGAGCATAATTTAAATTAAATTGGAAATAATGTATATAATAAGGGTCAGCCCGCTCCCCCAGTTCTGAATTCATGCTGCGTTCCCTATTTATATGATCCAAGGAGAAGGCACAGCTAATTTGAAGTGTCACAGACAAGTCCCAAGTGCTTTGAAGATCTTTCTGGAATCAAAACTGAAGCACTGAACATTATATATGATTTAAGATTTTAGTTCTGAGATTGGAATGTACCAATATCTATAAATTTTGCCTTCTGCCTTGCTTGAAACCCTCAACTAAGAGGAGGGTTTGGAAAACAGAGCTTTTAAGAAAACCATTCATCATACGGAGTGAACTTAGGGAGGAACCTTGCTCAGTACGACCGAGGCATATCCGTTGCCAGTTTCAATCCCTGATTGTTGGGGAAGGATGCTTAAGATGCAGGTCATTGAAAAATATGCTTTCCAAGAGAGCATGGCAAAACAAAACTAGGGGATTTACAAACCATACTATTATTGTCTGTAAAGACTTCCCCACAATGCTGTACTACAGTGTTTCTCAATCTCAGCAACTTTAAGGTGTGGACCATGCTGGCTGGGGAGTTCTGGGGATTGAAGTCCACACATCTTAAAGTTGCTGAGGCTGAGAAACAGCGCTCTACTATATCCACTAAGCTTAGCAGAATAGTAAATTTAGCTGTTGAGAGAAAGGTAATCACATAATGATGAAATTTGTCTATAGGGGAAAGTATGTTCTCCCTACTAGTTAACATTGCCCAATATTCACTTTTATTTGCACCTGTTAAGTAATCCAAAACTGTTCTCCCAATCCCCAGAAAATAAGAACTACCATATTTTTTTTCCCTTGTCCTATTCTAGAAATAAATCTACGTAATTACTGGGGATTGATTTCTCTATGGGACAGCAGTCATTTGAGCTTCTTATCCCAGCCTAGGTTGGACTAGAAACCTCTAAGTGCCCTTCCAGCTCTGTGATTCTGTGCTCTGTTGTTTGGATTTTTTATTTAGGTAACATGTTCTATCTTATCATTCTAATATTGATTTGTACATATGCTCACACTCACAGGTTGGGAGAGAGATCTTTTGGAGTTTGAGATTTTTTTAAAACAGACACTGTTAGTTTAGCAGGTTATTTTACACACACAGACCCTTAAAAGTGGCATTTCTGCATTTTGTTACCAAATTTCAGTTACAAGAACAAGGTCCTAGGAGTACAAAAATAGGGGCTCTCGGGGCACAGATAGATAGATAGATAGATAGAATACTTTATTGGCCAAGTATGATTAGACATACAAGGAATTTGACTTTGGTGCAAGAGCTCTCAATATATTTACATAACATCAAAAATAACCAATAGTAAAGTAATAATGTTATTTACTAAAACTATACAATCAAGAAAGAAAGAAAATGACTAATAGACTGCCCATCACTGATACATACAGCATAGGTCTCACAACTAGCAAAATATTTTGAATTTCCCACTCTGGATTCCAAGACAGAGAGGGAGAACATGTTACCTTCTTAAAAGGTAGCATTTCCTTCAAATTTGGATTGTATTCCTGGTGATTTCATGGCGATGTCCTTATATTAGCAATGATATGGAAGTGGTTTGCCATTGCCTTCTTCAGGGATTATTTTTTCTTAATTTTCCAGGCTAGCTTACGGTATAGGAAGGATAACAATATCGGGGATGGCTTTGACGGTGTGGTCAGTGAGCTAGAGCCAGACATCCTGAAGAGTGAGGTTGAATGGGCCTTAAGAAGCATTGCTAATAACAAGGCAACAGGAGACGACGGCATCCCAGCTGAACTGTTCAAAATCTTGCAAGATGATGCTGTCAAGGTAATGCTTGCTATATGCCAGCAAATTTGGAAAACACAAGAATGGCCATCAGACTGGAAAAAATCAACTTATATCCCCATACCAAAAAAGGGAAACACTAAAGAATGTTCAAACTATCGAACAGTGGCACTCATTTCACATGCCAGTAAGGTAATGCTCAAGATCCTGCAAGGTAGACTTCAGCAGTTCATGGAGCGAGAATTGCCAGATGTACAGGCTGGGTTTAGAAAAGGCAGAGGAACTAGAGACCAAATTGCCAATATCTGCTGGATAATGGAAAAAGCCAGGGAGTTTCAGAAAAACATCTATTTCTGTTTTATTGACTATTCTAAAGCCTTTGACTGTGTGGACCATAACAAATTGTGGCAAGTTCTTAGTGGTATGGGGATACCAAGTCATCTTGTATGCCTCCTGAAGAATCTGTATAACGACCAAGTAGCAACAGTAAGAACAGACCACGGAACAACGGACTGGTTTAAGATTGGGAAAGGAGTACGGCAGGGCTGTATACTCTCACCCTACCTATTCAACTTGTATGCAGAACACATCATGCGACAAGCTGGGCTTGAGGAATCCAAGGCTGGAGTTAAAATCGCTGAAAGAAACATTAACAGTCTCAGATATGCAGATGATACCACTTTGATGGCTGAAAGTGAAGAGGAACTGAGGAGCCTTATGATGAAGGTGAAAGAAGAAAGTGCAAAAGCTGGTTTGCAGCTAAACCTCAAAAAAACCAAGATTATGGCAACCAGCTTGATTGATAACTGGCAAATAGAGGGAGAAAATGTAGAAGCAGTGAAAGACTTTGTATTCCTAGGTGCAAAGATTACTGCAGTTGCTGACTGCAGTCAGGAAATCAGAAGATGTTTAATCCTTGGGAGAAGAGCAATGACAAATCTCGATAAAATAATGACAAATCTCGATAAAATAGTTAAGAGCAGAGACATCACACTGACAACAAAGGTCCGCACAGTTAAAGCAATGGTGTTCCCCGTAGTAACATATGGCTGCGAGAGCTGGACCATAAGGAAGGCTGAGAGAAGGAAGATCGATGCTTTTGAACTGTGGTGTTGGAGGAAAATTCTGAGAGTGCCTGGACTGCAAGAAGATCAAACCAGTCCATCCTCCAGGAAATAAAGCCAGACTGCTCACTGGAGGGAATGATATTAAAGGCAAAACTGAAATACTTTGGCCACATAATGGGAAGACAGGACACCATGGAGAAGATGCTGATGCTAGGGAGAGTGGAGAGCAAAAGGAAGAGGGGCCAACCAAGGGCAAGATGGATGGATGACATTCTAGAGTTGACAGACTCATCCCTGGGGGAGCTGGGGGTGTTGACAGGAAGCTCTGGCGTGGGCTGGTCCATGAAGTCACGAAGAGTCGGAAGCAACTAAATGAATAAACAACAACAAGCTTACAGTCCTGGTATTTCCTTTTGATCTCCTATCCAAGTTCTTATAAAATCTGGCCCTGCTTACCTTTTTAGCTTTTCAAATCTATCAATTTCAGGTTGTTGCTCCAGTTTCTCCACACAACACATTTTTTGTTTAAGCTAAAAAGCTCCCACATTGTAACTTTTTCTCATAATAGAGCTGGTTCAGTCTCTTGATCATTTCACTTATGTTTTCCTAGATCTTCTCCAGCTGTAAAACTTTGCATGTGCTGATAACTTCCATTCCATTTTTAAGTCTTTAAAATGGGACCATAGTTATAAAAAGCTGAATGATACAATTATTGTAAAGCATTTTGTCACACAACTATAACAGGGCTTATTAAAGAAAGCTAAGTGATGCCTAATACTATCAAAGAATTCATAACTTTAAAACAGTATCGTTGTCCAAGAGGAAAATCAAGCTAACTCCTAAACTTCTAAAACTCTTATCTCCTTTTAAAATATAATTTCCCAGCTGGAAAACATATATCTTCTTTATGTGGTTTAGACTATTATTTGGCTAACTATGCGGTTACATTACATTTACATCAGTGTTCAGTTTTCAATGCTTAGCATGGATTTCTCTTTTAAGGGTGTTTTGTCTTTGTTTTTCATAATATGGACCACATTAATCACTTAAGAGGGAAGAAGAGATCTTAACTGAAGGAGCAAGTTGAATTTTTAATCAGCTAATGGCTTTCTACAATGATTACAAAAATTTGTAAAGTGCTCCAACTTGGATGCATCTGAGAGATTGTATTAAAATGCAAGATTTTTATCGTTATGCATATGCAAGGTCTGGAGGATTAGAAATCACAAACCAACTATATTACAGTGAGAAACTGTATTTTCTTTAAGAAAAACTTCAAAGATAGTCAGAGATTTTGGCATTAAGAAGCTTTCTCTGATGATTACTTTCAAAAAGCAGTTTTGGAATTATGAATAATACTAAATGCATCTATCATGAGTTTAGGATCAGCAGTATAACCTATATCTTGGTGGTTTTCTTATAAGAACAGGTAAAAATGTTGCCAAGAAAACTGCATGGACTTGTCCATATGGTCATCAGGAGTCAAAATTGGCTTGAAGGCACCAAAGTAATAACAGTATTATAGGACTAAGAGTCTGAGCTATATATTGGAAGTCAGCAGGCTGACTCTTCTTTTGTGAAATGGTCTTATGTAAGACTTCAGTCTAGAGTATAGTGCATAATAATTCCTATTTGGATGGTTGTTATAAGAGCACAGCCAGATAACACAAGTAAAGCATGTTAAAGTCCTGAAAGCATTACAGAAATGTTAAGTATTATCATTGCGAATTATCTATCAAGGAATTAGTTGACAAGATTAATTAATTACTCAGACATGTACAGGTCATCCTAGTTTTCTGTAAAGCGTATATACCATACATCTACCTCTTGTTGTTCTTTCTATTTCTGATGTTCAGACTGTAAGTTCTGGCTCTTCATTTAGCCTAAATATCATTACCCAAAAACATAGTTTGGAGAGTTCCAAGTTTTGCAAAGATAAAATAAAATAAAAAGATTTGAAAAAAAAGCAAAGACCTACTGAGACAAGAGAAGAGCATCTCAAAAATCATTCAGTAAGGACTACTGAAGGTTAGCTTAAAATGGTTTAATGTGATGAGAAGAAATGAAATGAGAGGTCAGAATCCTAAACAATAATATTCCAATATTTAATTGCAAGACCTAATAATTAACCAGACAGTACCATATAACTTCAAATCTCATGATTTTTCAAATACTCTGTTTAATCCCTAAGAGGCTAGCTAGCGACTACGGATCTAACTCGTTTTGTTAATATGCCATACCATTATTTTGAAAGGTGGGAGACCCAAGTGGATTTAAAAATGAAATAAAATAAAACCTTAACCTTATTTGAAATTTAGCTAGCTGGATAGTCAGTGCCCAGCAAAGCTGCCCCGAGCTGGTTAATTGGGGCTAATCCCGTGCTGCCCACTTCTTGTCTCCCCCCCCCCCGCCCCTGCAATGGAGTTTGCCCTTGCTGTTGTCACATGGGGAGGGGGTGTGTTAGCAGCTCGGAGGCGTCGGAGTAAGGCTGCTGCCGCAGCATCAGAAGCAAGCATCCGCCTCAGGAGAAAGGCAGGGAGCTGTCCTCTCCGCTGGCGCCTGCAACTGGTTTTTCTCAGCCTCAGCTTTGTGGATGAGAACTGTCCGACCCCAGGAATGCACCCAGTCCAGGCGACAAGGACGGCTGAGAATGGGGAAGAGGAAAAGGCTAAGGGGAGGCGTTGGTCATTGTGCCTTGGCTGAGCCACAGGCGCTCCTATGGGCAGAGGGCTCACTGCGCCCAGGAGAAAGCTTCGTCGGTGCGTGGGAGAGGCCGAGAGACTGAGACGGGCATGGCGCTCCGGCCACTTGCCTTGAGGATGAGGAAGAGATGGCAGAAGCTAGGGGGAGGACCGGTGCTTAAGCCCTGGGTCGCCGGGCGGTGGCTGATCCCACTCTGGCTCTGCCTGAGCATTGCGGGGAGGTGTTCAGCCCAGGTGTATAACCTCAGCCTGGGAGTGGACGAAGAGCTGCCGGCTGACACTCTGGTAGGGGACATTAGCGCAGGGCTGCCCCACGGGGAAGCGCACCCTGGTGGCTTCTTCTTATCGGAAGGCAGCGGGGAGTCGGCCCTGTTAGCGGATTTCCACGTGCACACTGACACGGGCATCATCCTCACCGCAAGGCCGCTGGACCGCGAGCGGAGGGCGCGCTACAGCTTCGCGGCGGCCACACTGCGCGGCCAGATCGTGCAGGTGGAAATCACGATCAGCGACGTGAACGACCACGCTCCCCGCTTCCCTCGGGAGGTGGTGTATCTCAACATCTCCGAGCTCAGTCCGCCCGGCAGCGCTTTCCGCTTGCCCGCTGCGCGGGATCCAGACGAGGGAAGCTTTGGCATTTGGGGCTACTCGTTGCTGCCGTGGGATCTGGACGGGGCTGCGGACGACTATCAGGAAGAGGAAGGCCCGTTTTTCCAGCTGCGCTACGGCCCATCCTCCTCGGAGCCTCTGGATCTGCTGTTGCTGAGACGGCTAGACCGGGAACAGGCGGATACCCATCGGTTGCTGGTTGAAGCTTGGGACAGCGGCAGCCCTCGCCGGAGCGGACGCCTCCGGGTAGAGATCCAAGTGCTGGATGAAAATGACAACGCTCCCACTTTCGGGCAAAGCGAGTATCGCGCCCGCCTACGGGAGAACGCGCCTGCAGGTACTTCGGTGTGTCGTGTTTTCGCCACCGATCCGGATCTGGGTGGTAATGGCGACGTGCGCTACGTTCTCAGCCGCCGCCAGGGCGACTCTTCGGCGGGGACCTACTTCGAGGTGGGCGAGCGCACCGGGTTGCTCCGTTTGCGCCGGCCGCTGGACCGCGAGGTCCGCTCTAACTACCACCTGGCTGTGGAAGCTCGCGACGGCGGTGCCCAGCCCGAAGTGGCGACCGCCTGGATTGCGGTGGAGGTACTTGACGTGAACGACAACGCGCCGGTCATCCATCTGCTCTATCTCACCGAGTCCGGCGCCACAGTCTCTGAAGGGGCGCGGTCGGGGGACTACATAGCCCGCGTGTCCGTCTCCGACCGCGACGAGCAGCAGGAAAAGGCGAATGGCGAGGGAACGCCAGGAGGCGGCGTGGTGCTGAGCCTGGAAGGCGGCGAAGGCACCTTTTCGCTGCGACGCTCTGGCGGCGACAGCGGCATCTATTTCCTATGCGTGGAAGGTCCCTTGGACAGAGAGACCTGCGACGTTTACGAGCTCCGCCTGATGGCCGTCGATGCTGGCGTTCCGCCGCTCTTCTCGCAGCATACGCTGGCTCTCCGCGTGGCCGACCTCAACGACCAGGCTCCCGCCTTCGCGCAGCCAAGCTACCGAGCGACTGTCTCCGAAGCGGCCTCGCCTGGCACCGTCGTCTTGCGCCTCAGCGCCTCCGACGCCGACGAGCCCGGCTCTCGCAACAGTCAGGTGCGCTACGCCTTGGCCCCCTCTCAGGCTCACGGCGCGCTTTTCCTCCTCGACCAGCTCAGTGGCGTCCTTAGTATCCGAGCCGCGCTGGATCATGAGCGGGAAGCGCTGGTGCAGCTGTGGGCGCTGGCCCGAGACTTGGGTGTGCCGCCCCTTTCAGCATCATGCCTGGTGAGCATCAGCGTAGAGGATGCCAACGACAACGAACCTGTCTTCAAGCACCAAGTCTACAACGTGAGCTGCGCCGAACACTCCGAGGTCGGGGACTGCCTACTGCAGGTAACTGGCCGGGGAAGAAAGCAGCGCCGGGTGAGGAAAAAAGGAGGAGCGACCTTTTGTATGTAGTGCACAGGGAGAGTCCCCAAACGATCTAGTGCAGCCTTTCTCAACCTTTTGACTCCAGAGGAGGCCTTGAAATACTTTTCAGGCCTCGGGGAACCCCTGCACAGTCAGGCTCAAGTATAGGCCAGAAGTTACAAAATTATTCTATTCGTTTCATGGGTAGGCCTGTATATACGGTATGCATTAACAGTGCTTTTAAACTAAAAATAAAGAACGAAACTTACCTCTTTAATGTGAAGTTGCCCAAATTTGAAATAATTTTTTAAATAAATTGTGATCTCCCAGGGAACCCCTTGTGACCTCTAGCAGAATCCTGGCTGAGAAACCTTGATCTAGCGCTTACTGGGTTGTGAGAAATCAGAGAATGTTGCCAGCTGCAGGTTTTCTAAGCCCTGATAAAGCAAGCTGATCTTTTAAAATACTTCCCTCACCATCACCATTCAAGAAGAGAAGATCTTTATTGACACGCAGGTGCTAAGCTCTTGCCTTAAATAGACTGGCTGCACTGGTTGGGATAGAAAAGTTTCTGCTCTTTGTTAAATCACATTTGTTAGTATTCTAAGTTAGAATGGAGTTTGTGTCATTTTACTTTTGTGTAGTGCAGGTACTTTTCCCATATTTATTTAGTCCTTTCACAGTTTCCCACACATTTGGGACATGCAGGCTTTAGAGTGATTTGGGCATTTACTCATGAGGTATCCTAAATCTCTACAGGTGCAACACTTTCCATCTGATTCAGAGCAAGGACGTTTAGTGGAGCAAGTAGTGCATTTTAGTAAATATAGATCAGTGTTTCTCAACCTTGGCCTCTTGAAAATGTGTGGACTTCAACTCCCAGAATTGAATGCTGGCTGGGGAATTCTGGGTGTTGTAGTCCACACATCTTCAAGCGGCCAAGGCTGAGAAACACTGATATAGATGATACCGAAGTGTGAACTGTTAGATGACCTCACCCAACAGCTTCATATACGTATTAAAAAATAGCAGAGAAGGCTGGAACCCCATAACATAAGCAGCCACTGTTGGATCCAGGGAAGATCTCTTCAGGAAGGGTCATACTACAGCCTTTTTCAAACCTCCTCCCATAAAAAGGCATTGACAGTCTTCCAGACCCAGAGAGTCACACTGCTCCCAGCCCCACACAGGAGCTGAGATGGGCATTGATCAAGCATGCAGGTGGCAGAAGATAATCTAGAGAACACCCCGTCTCGTTCCTTGGAGTCCCAGTAATACAAGACAATGCCCGGTCATTGCCAAAAACTCCATCCATGCAAATAGCTCCTAATAAACAAAAATTGGCCATGAAGATAAGCAATAGTGGAGGATATCCAGTTTATTGCATTGAATATATCTGCATTCTGGGCAGAACTTGTGGATATATGCTCTGTGCCATGTCTTGATGGTTTGTCTGCTACAAGTTTGTTCTCTAAAGGTCAAGTTATTTAATTTGGAGAAGCTGAAAGAAGTGGAATGGTTCAGTGCACTTCTCCCAGGTGACAAACTCCTCTGCTATTACAGAGAATAATAATCTCAAGGAAGGAACCCACCTGCAAATTTATCCAATGTTATGAATATCCTTTGGTGGAAAGGTGGGATGCAAAAGAAAAGAAAAAAAGTGAACATAAATATTGTGTGCGGTGTCCAGTTTTCCTACCTTGTTAGGCTACAGTTGCTAAAACTAAGTCTGAAGACTTTTCTCCCCAATACATAAGTGTATTCAAATTTGTACATTTGTATAGTAACTTTGGCAAGAGGCTGAACTAAAAAAAGGGGGTTGAATTAATAACTGATTAAGATTAACTGCCTGTAAAAATAAGATAATATGCATAAACACACAAAGCATTCTCTCTCACACACACACACCCTACACATATACACACAGCTGGAATCAAAGGAAGAGGGATGGAGAGGGAATTAAGGGATGGGAAGGGATCACTGAAAAGTGAGGGGAAATGGGACAGAAATTAGACAAGTAGAAAAGGTAACTGGATAGGGCAAGAAAGAAAAGAGAGCACAAACCTATGCATAATTACTTGGTTGAGTGCTGTTCTTCAGGTCCATTTAATATGCATTCATCAAGTCCATGAGTTGACAGAAAAGTATGCCAACCATAATTTGTGCTGCCCCGTGGCTGAGCTGTAATCTGCCTCAGTAACATGGCTGGCACTGTCCTAACAGTTTTAATGCTGGACAATTTAAGGACATAGTTGAATGTGTTTCTCTGGCTTTGTTTTCCTTTTCTGCTAAACATCAACCAGCTGGTGGGAAAATATCCACCAGTCACTGTCCTTAATATGGGATGGGAGTGATGCTGGGGAGGAAGGAAATTCTGACAGATGGCTAGACTTGTTAGTTTAGCTGTCTTCAAAACCTGCCCTGGTTCTGTGAAAGTGTTTTGTGCAAGTGCCTTCAAAATAACCCAACTGTCAGCTGATATCAGTTGATAGTTGGTCACCTTTTGGACATGAGTTTAGCGCTATTCTGGAACAGTGCTAAACCCATGTTTAAAAATAGCCTCCCAAATTTTTTTAGCACTTTTTTCTTTTCCTCTTTCTCACATTCCCTATCCACATAAACTAAGGTATCTTCCAAGTGGGAAAAAAAATCAGCTCACTCTCTCTAACACACATGCACATGCTGCATGCACAGTGAAGTAAAGGAAGGACAAACCATGGAAGGAAGGTGAGAGAGAGAGAGAGAAAAAGGCAGTACTACTCTTTTTCCTCTGCCCAGTAGTTTCCCTTTTTACCTGAGTTCTGCAGTTGTGATTGTTTGTCAAGCAATATCTGTACTTCTCCATCTCAATGCAGCTGGTTGCTGCAGAAAGCTCAGCTGTCCTCTTTTCTCTCTCTGACACACTGACACATGCAGAGTGGAAAAAAGGGGAAAGGGTGCCATGGAAGGACGGGAAGAGGAAAAGGCAGTAGGATGGTAAAATTGTTCAGAAAAGAAAACACCACCTGCTTCTGTTTGCAGCACTGACAGCGCTCACATGCATACACGTATGTACACACACACACTTTCAAGAACTAGCACTCTGTCAAATCTGTGTTTATAGATAGCCTGTTAAAGATCCAAGAAATGCTTCTTAAAGCATCAGTCCAGCATTTTGTTGACAGATGCCTCTGCGAAAGCCAGGTGAGTAGACCTTCATTCAACGAAGACAAAAAGGCCTTGGTGTTCTGGTGACAAGAAGGAAAGTGATATGCCAGCAGCAGCTGAAAGTTGTCAACAGAGGCTGGCAGATCCTGGCAAGGGGTGTAATTCTGGAGAGGAATTACAAAGAGCCAATCTACTCACTGGCTCTTCATTCCGCCACAGTCATTAGTTCACCATTTCTTCCCCGGAAGTCAGTGCGCTTTGCATTTTTCTGACCCTGGTCATAATACAGTGACTGGGGAATTATGGAAATAACATCCATAATACTTGGAGGTGACCAAGTGTTGGGAAAGGGTTTATATACTCTTACTGAGAGCAAGACCACAGAGGAATCAAATGAACAAACATCTTCTCAAACATCACCAAACCTGAAAAAAGGTCCTGATTATTATTTGAACTCAGCTATATCTCATGTAGAGTACGCAGTGTCATATGCGTTCATCATGATAATTCATTGGTTGTTGAACCTTGGTTTATTGAATAAACAACTATTTTGGTGTTTGCAATCACAATGTCCAATTTCATACAACATGCTAAAAGAAAACATTATACAGTATATTAGAACTGAGTGTTGTGTGAGCAATCATTAACAGAGCAGTAGCAGCAGAAGATATAAAGCTGAATAATTTCAGGTCCAAATCTGAAACTGATTAATAAGATTGTTACATTTTTCACTATGTATATTATCATGGTGCCCAAAATTACAGTACTTCCCATACATAATTACCTATAAAGTGGAAGGATCATCTTAGTTTTGTCAAACAAAGTTGGTAGGATGGCCAGGAGGCATCTAATTGCAAATAATATAAGAAAGTGGCTAGGACAGGAAGAAGGGACAGGAAAGAAACCATTTATTCCTTCTGCCTTACTAAGTATGAGAAGTCTGTCAAAATGCACAATATTCACAGATGGAAGCTCCTCTATGGTTAGACTCCATGCATTTTTCTAGAATCTTCATTAGTGATAAAACAGAATAATGAGGTCGTTCCTTCTCTCCTGCCTTGCAGACATTTGTCCTCCACTCCAGAGAAGTAATGATACAAATGTGCTAGCGTGCTCTCATTTTACTTCTTGAACATGGAATAATATGTTATTGGATTTCACAATTACTAGATTGGACCAGAAGTCCTAAAAATATTTTCTTGAGAGTAAAAGCCAATAAACTCAGGTCTCATCCTCATGTCCAACTAAATACAGCACTAAGGTGCCCCACTAAACATATTTAAAGATGCACAATATTGCCTTCATCTCATGCCCAGCCCACAGTGGAGACAGCTTAAATTTGTCATTAGCTATTCCAGTTAGTGTTATCTGTTTTCTCCTGACACAACTCTTACCATAATGAACAATCTACCATGCTTCACTGATGATGTTGGTGCTAATGTTTTTGGAATAAACAGGAAAAGGATGATTAGAACTTTGATTTTGGAAAGTTGCAAACAGACTAAGGGTCCAGATGGATTTGAAATAAGATTTTGGAATTATAAGAATCCTTCCTGTGTGAAAATGCTTTTGTTTTGAATTCTTTAAAAAAAACACGATAGGATGAGACTTTGATAGTTGTACACCAGAAGGAATTAAAGATTACAATTAAAGGAGAAGAACACTTAAACTTGACTTACTAATACAGAATGAAGCAAAATATTTTAACATTGGACATATTGAAGGATATTTTTGAACAATGGACCCCAAAGTTAATTTTAAGAGTGTCTGCTTCTATAGATAGCCTATGTTTAAAAGATGTTATGGAAGAAGAGCAAGTTTTACTTGACAAGATTGAGACTGATCTGAAAGTGGATTTAAAAATGACAGACTACAAGAATGACAAGGAAAAAGATGCTACACTGGACGTACAAAAGAAACAGGCTGACTTAATAATTAAAAGGGATTTCAAATAACAAACCAAGAAAGTGACCTGGACAATTTTCCTATGTTGGATTTACAAAAGAGGCTTGTTAAAGCTTTGAAAATTTTTGTGTGAAGCGACAAAGAAAAAATGAGAAGAAATCAAGTTTTAGGACATTATTTGAAGGCACTATAGATCAAGATTGTTAAAAGTAAAAGGAAGGAATATAAAGGTGGTTTATCTGATCAAGGTTAAAATAGACATGTTGTTATTTCTGGTAACCCTTAATGGACTTTTGCTGATCAGAACTGAAATGATGAGGTTTTAGGATTTTTTTTATAGATAAAAGATGGGGTATGGGAAGAAGAGATTATCTGTTGTATTTTAAGAGAAGGCGATAAGTTACTAAAATTGTTTATACTTGCAATGAAGGTGGAAGTTATTTCTTTATATACTTCTTTTTTTTTCACTATATTCTTTTTTTTTCTTTTCTATTTTTCTATTTTTTCTTTTCTGCACTTTCTATTTTTTATTTTCTTTTTTTAGTTTGTATGAATGTTTTCCAGGCCAAAATGGGTATGATCAAAAACAAAGATGGCAAGGACCTAACAGAAGAAGAAGAGATCAAGAAAAGGTGGCAAGAATATACAGAAGACCTGTATAGGAAGGATAACAATATCAGGGATAGCTTTGACAGTGTGGTCAGTGAGCTAGAGCCAGACATCCTGAAGAGTGAGGTTGAATGGGCCTTAAGAAGCATTGCTAATAACAAGGCAGCAGGAGACGACGGCATCCCAGCTGAACTGTTGAAAATCTTGCGAGATGATGCTGTCAAGGTAATGCATGCTATATGCCAGAAAATTTGGAAAACACAAGAATGGCCATCAGACTGGAAAAAATCAACTTATATCCCCATACCGAAAAAGGAAAACATGAAAGAATGTTCAAACTATCGAACAGTGGCACTCATTTCACATGCCAGTAAGGTAATGCTCAAGATCCTGCAAGGCAGACTTCAGCAGATCATGGAGCGAGAATTGCCAGATGTACAAGCTGGGTTTAGAAAAGGCAGAGGAACTAGAGACCAAATTGCCAATATCCGATGGATAATGGAAAAAGCCAGGGAGTTTCAGAAAAACATCTATTTCTGTTTTATTGACTATTCTCAAGCCTTTGATTGTGTGGACCATAACAAATTGTGGCAAGTTCTTAGTGGTATGGGGACACCAAGTCATCTTGTTTGCCTCCTGAAGAATCTGTATAACGACCAAGTAGCAACAGTAAGAACAGACCACGGAACAACGGACTGGTTTAAGATTGGGAAAGGTGTACGGCAGGGCTGTATACTCTCACCCTACCTATTCAACTTGTATGCAGAACACATCATGCGACATGCTGGCCTTGAGGAATCCAAGGCTGGGGTTAAAATCTCTGGAAGAAACATTAACAATCTCAGATATGCAGATGATACCACTTTGATGGCTGAAAGTGAAGAGGAACTGAGGAGCCTTATGATGAAGGTGAAAGAAGAAAGTGCAAAAGCTGGCTTGCAGCTAAACCTCAAAAAAACCAAGATTATGGCAACCAGCTTGATTGATAACTGGCAAATAGAGGGAGAAAATGTAGAAGCAGTGAAAGGCTTTGTATTTCTAGGTGCAAAGATTACTGCAGATGCTGACTGCAGTCAGGAAATCAGAAGACGCTTAATCCTCGGAAGAAGAGCAATGACCAATCTCGATAAAATAGTTAAGAGCAGAGACATCACACTGACAACAAAGGTCCGCATAGTTAAAGCAATGGTGTTCCCCGTAGTAACATATGGCTGTGAGAGCTGGACCATAAGGAAGGCTGAGCGAAGGAAGATCAATGCTTTGGAACTGTGGTGTTGGAGGAAAATTCTGAGAGTGCCTTGGACTGCAAGAAGATCAAACCAGTCCATCCTCCAGGAAATAAAGCCAGACTGCTCACTTGAGGGAATGATATTAAAGGCAAAACTGAAATACTTTGGCCACATAATGGGAAGACAGGACACCCTGGAGAAGATGCTGATGCTAGGGAGAGTGGAGGGCAAAAGGAAGAGGGGCCGGCCAAGGGCAAGGTGGATGGATGATATTCTAGAGGTGACGGACTCGTCCCTGGGGGAGCTGGGGGTGTTGACGACCGACAGGAAGCTCTGGCGTGGGCTGGTCCATGAGGTCACGAAGAGTCGGAAGCGACTAAACGAATAAACAACAATGAATGTTTATCTTTGCAATTGTAATTTTTAATAAAATTACTATTTTAAAAAAAGAAAGAAATGCAAGCCACATCCTATACTTTCAGTGGGATTAACTCTCCTGACTTTTTGCATGCCCCGAAAATTCATCCTTGGGGAACATATGAGAGAGAAGTACTGTAGAAAGGAAATTATGGGAACTGTAGATGCTTTGTGCCAACAAGAGTATCTTCTGTTCTTAGAGAAGCTCTCTGGGTTCTCTCCTAATTACTTCAGGATATCTGCTGTTGGAAAGTACTTTAGAACGAATTATTTTGTCTACTCTTCCCAGTTTCAAGTATTTCCTGCACAACTGTGGGGAATGCTATATTTGTGGTTTCATGTCAGAATTGCACTATTTAGCACCAAATGCTATTTTATGAGTTTTTCCAAAAGCAGCACTTTAGCAAGCTTAAAATGAGTATTTAGCCACTTTTTCTCACCTGTTTCTTTTATTCTAATGATGTCTGTAATCTCTTCTAGTGTGGTTCTTCAGAATTCTGTTTATAATACTGCAGTCACCATATTAATTTTATTACAGAGCGTACATCTGCAGTTTTCTGGCAACAGTTTTTCAGTTGGGGTAGTAATAAAGCAGTTACATTGCTGTATCCTGCTCATACTGAAAATTAGTGTAGATTAAATAACATGGAGACATTTATGTTCATATTGCTTAAAGAAGCAGATGTTCCAACTTGTTACCACTGAAATCCCCCATGAGTGTACCTGAAGCTTAGCTGGGTTATAGAAGGAAAACAAGATAGGTCTAATGTGCTTTGAAACTACAAAATCATTCCAATCCAGTCCTAGACAATCAATGGTGTGTAGGATTACCAGACCTGGGTTGCAGAAACCCACCTAATAACTAGTGGCAGCAGCAAGAGGTTGGGATAAGCTGTACCTCTTTCCTTCCATCTAGTGATTACCCAGACATTTGCAGCCCATATCTGCTAGCCCTAAGGAACTGGTAATTGGCCAGAGTTAGAGTTGTGTAAACAGTGTGATGTAGATACTATTGTG
This sequence comes from Candoia aspera, assembly GCF_035149785.1. Taxonomy (NCBI): domain Eukaryota; kingdom Metazoa; phylum Chordata; class Lepidosauria; order Squamata; family Candoiidae; genus Candoia; species Candoia aspera. Next base: position 35,745,847 of record NC_086160.1, read on the forward strand.
ACAAATTATATACATGTTCTGTGACTGCTTCAAGTTGGAAAAAGGACTTGGGATGGGGTTAGGCTTTTGCTCCATCTTTGAACTCCAACTTTAACTGTCCATCTTCTGATTAGGGGTACCAGTTTAGTAGTTCTTTCTGTCACCCGCTATTTTCCAGGAAGGGCCTCGCCTGGCATCCACCCCCTCGCCCAGTGGATAACAGAGAAAGCGCCCTCACTGTGCTGCCTTTCTGGTAATTGAAAGATCTAAATACAAATGTTGAAATAATTTCTCTAGTGCTACCTCCTAGCCATGTAGCAAAGAGTTGCACTGACTAGGGAATTGAGCTCTTCCTTATTCTTTTACATAATAAACCAATCTAATGGGATTTTTTTTAAAAAAATAACCATTAAAGAACATATAAAATGTAAAATATTAACTTTAAAATGAAATTGCATGTATTCTTCATTGTGCAAAAAGATAAATTGCAGAGGTGCCCAAGTCAAAATAATACAACAGCTGGGAAATCAATCAAAAAAGAAACATACAAAATAAAATACAGTGTTCTGAGGAGACCTCAAGGTGATGGCCTCTCTGTTAGAATCTCATAGAAAATAGTGAAGAGGTTTCATTTTATTAACACAGATTCTACAGAAAAATTGCACCATCATGAATATAGTCTCAGATTTGACTGAAGGCTGACTTGAAACACCCAGTTCCATAACTAGTACAGAAAAATAAACAACATGAGACTTGGCAAACACACCAAACAAAAATTTAAAAAACCTAGCACAAGTTCCTCCTCATATATTTTACCAGATTTTAGAGAAACTGACGCAAATGTTCCTCTGCGTCAAATGACTTGGACTTCTTCAGCTTTGTGGGAGATTCCAGCCACTCATCAAAAGCTGCTGAGAAGGTGAAAACCCTATTTGTATCCACCTCTTCCCATAGACTTCAGTTGGGTTCTATATTTGGTTTCTAAAAGACCAAATCTTTCTATCTCTAGAAAGGAGTATTCTCAGTGTGAAAGGGAGTCAACAAAGGCAAAATGTTGGGTGCAACTGTGCAGTCAAGCTCCACTCATTTTTTACATGCTTGGGTGGCAATGTATGTTGGGTTTTTGTTACTTCTGATAGCCTCTATCAATCTTTCCAACTTGCTGACTTCTGAATAAGTTACAAACTTGTTAATGATCACATTGATTAGGGATGAAGAGAGTTGTACTTGAGCACATAGGAGGACTGCTGTGTAGGAGAATTTGGTATGTATACAGTCATATTAACTTTAATTAAGTTTAATTACTTTTACATTTTTACATTTTAAATAAATACACTTAAGTATCTGCCCTGGCCCTATCCCCTTAACTTAAATTTTGTTCAGTCCTTGCCTATCTTATTAGTTTGGTCTAGTGGTTAAGGTGCTGGGCTAGAAACCAGGAGAATGAGAGTTATAGTCCCGCCTTAGGCATGGAAGCTGGCTGGGTGACCTTGGGCCAGTCACTCTCTTTCAGCCCAACCCACCTCACAGAGTTGTTGTTGTGGGGAAAATAGGAGGAGGAAGGAGTACTTGGTATGTTTGCCGCCTTGAGTTATTTATAAAAAAAATAATAATAAAGGCAGGATAGTAAATAAATAAATAAATATTGTTTCTGGCACACTATTAACAGCCAAATGCCTTTTTGGCCCTGAAAAGCTTGGAGTCCTGCTATACATAATAGTTACACAATCTCAGCTCAGATGCTCCTATCAAAAATGCAAAGGTAACTCACTTATACTTAGAAATTTCTACAGCAAAGGTTGACAATATTTGGGTATCATGTACCCTTTCTGACCCAATTTTGTGACCCTTGGAGCCATCCAGAACTGCACCATTGAAATCAACAGCAAATAACAATTTCCAGGGGCTGCTGGGATTCACCTAATGTTTTTTTTAATCTCCCGATCCAGATCCCAAATACACCATCCAAAAATAGGTCTCTAGTATCCCCCCTAAAGTCCTTATACACTCAAAAAATACTATCATCAACAAAAAGAGACTTTGGAGACATGAAGGTCCCCCCCCCCTCAGTAAAGTCACTCAAAGGATCACTTCATATAAGAGCCATTTGATATGGTCAGTTGACTAATCAATAAAGTCATTCATTCATTCATTCATTCATTCAGCCCTATTATTGTAATAAGGGATAACTTTGTTGTTGTTGTTCCTGGTAAAGGAGGTATATTTGCAGCCCACTCATAAAGATGTCTCTTTACATGAGATAAGGAAATAGGAGCTTATGAAAGACACACATAATACTAGGGTTGGACTGTACCTTTGAACAGAAACACCCATGAAATTTCAATTTCAGTAACATTTTTTTCACTTTGGTCCCAAGTGGTAGTTGAAATGATACCTTTTTTCTTAAAAAGCAATGCTGATTTCCATTGTAAGTTTGTAACGTTTTGAATGCATTCTTTCAAAACACTGAACCCTCTTTTGTTTTGCTAAACCATGCTTTAAACCTCAGTGGCTAAATTACCACAGCATGTTAAGCCAACACCAAACAAAAGCATGTTGGTATGATGTCTGAACCCAATCTCCAGACTGAAAGTGGATGGGTGTGTATAGCCTGTTTGTGCAGGATACAGATCTGAGGTAATAGTTCTATCGCATCTCTTGAAGTGCTTCTTTTGGCTGTTGCTTGCTTATCATTTCTGTGCTTTCTTTTTCATTACAGAAAAATTGTAAATGGTATATAATTTTTCCCTGACATCACAGTAAGTCATTGAATCAGCCCACTGCTGTTTGCTTTAATACAGTTAACCTGGCTCATTATGAAATACCTTATTTCCTACAAAAGTAAAGGAACCATGTGGTAGGGCAGAGTATTCTGTTGATTGCTCATTCTGTACTTGGCGGTCTCATTTGCCTTTGAGTGAATATCCCGCTCCGTGACTTGAATGAAACTTCAGTCAATTGGCTGAAATATTACATCTTCACAAGGTTATTCTATTTTCTGCTTAAAAGCCAATATTTTCTTGTTATCCCAGCCCTGATAAACACAGATGCTGAAGTGAAATTAAATACAGCCAAGCGGGTCTTATAGCATTTTTATGTTACGATAACTCTTCCATGATTGCACTGAGTCCTGAGCAGAGCTTTTATATGTCTTTTACTAACTTTTTTCCTTCCGTTCCTTTCAACAGCTTTATTGGTTATAGGGGCACTTACACTTATTATGGCATTAGTGGCCATACTGGAAGAAAACATGATCTAAACCAATTCATTTAGACGCATACTATTTTATTTAAAGAAATACAGTTAATTTAGCTGAACTAATTATATATTTTACAGAACTGTACTGTCACTAACCGTACTGAACTAGATTGGCTAGCCCTCTTGTTGGAATACCTCCTGTTGCACCAATCCAACTATTCATGGAGACGACAAAAACTGCTTTTTCTGGCCCCGTGTCTGCTGTGTGGCTGTTCACCTTTAATATGTCCTTAGATCACTTGGCACCTTCTTAATATCATTTAAGCCCTAACCAAACACATTTCCGCTTTCCGCTGCTTTTATCTATTCAACAATTTTACTTTACAGAGCAATTTGGGGCCTTGCAGCCTGTTTGACTGGAGTGCTTCTGTTTTGGTGTATCGGGATAGTTTGTACATGTTGGCAAAGGAAAAAACAGTAATGAACTGTTGGGTTAACTTAATATATAAATGGAATTCAGGGTATGCACCAGTCCTGGGATTCCGTGCATTAATGCACTATCCCTGCTAGCTCAGAGTTCTTAGGTGCTGATGCTAACCTTACCTGAATGGTTGTGTGATGTTGGGATATTATGTCATGCTACTGATTTATGGTTTATGGGCCAATGAGGTCTGGGAAACAGATACAAAATACAGAACGTCTCTATTGTTTCTTACATCCTATGAGCTATCTTGTAGTAAAATTAGCATATACCTATATTAGCCTGTGTCTGAGGCACTAGAGATAAAAAATTCTCACAATATGGTAGATCTTTGTTTTTTCTGCTATAGTCTTTCATTTTTTCATCTATTGGGAATCCTCTAGTAACTTATAAAACTACTCTTCTGTCCTACACAGGTCGATCACACTAGGTTTCTTCCAGTGAGTACATTTTAGCATACTACACGCAGAAGCATCTCTCTGGTACAACAGAACTAGCCTGGCTTGCATGATTTGCTATTAGGCTTGATCCATATTTCGCCTCCTCTTAAAATAATCAGTCTTCCTTATTTCTAATCTTGCTGTTTGGATTGGGGAACTCACAGACTCACAGCTTCATGTCTTCCTCAAAGGCTGACTTTGTACCTCAATCCATGTCAGCTTCTGCACTTGCCTTTCCATATTGCAACTTGGGGAGAGAAAAGAGGTATAAATAGGATTTTTTTTAAAAAAAATATTGCAGTCTTAATTCAGAGATCTACTGGACAATTCTGATTTACCACATCTTTTATTTAACAAAACGTAACCTTGATTTCCTTACACAATCCCAAAGGTCCAGATAATTTATTTGGCATAAAGGGAACTTTTTCATTCAGGCATTTTATTTGAATATGTGTCTTCACAACCTCAGCAAGTGTGTTTATGTATGAGAAGCATTTCATTTCTTGCTTTCCATGCTGAAACAAACTATTGTTAAGTTAAAGCAGCTGACAGTACAGTAAGCCTGAGGAAAGGAGCTGAGAACAAATTAAGCCCAGCTTTTTAGAAGTAAAAAAATTGCAGTAAAAAGTAGAATTGTGAAACAGCCATGGCACTAAATAATAAACAGAAATTCATAGTTGCTTGAACTGTCAGTGCCATGTATATATATAACAAATACAACTTTATTAAAGTTACTGATAAAAACAGCTGAACTTCAAAATCGCAAGCAAGTCATAAGGGCTAAGAAGTTCCCTTTATCTTAAAAACTCATTATTGAAAACCAGAGCATGACACTTAAGCAAATATTTAACTGTAAACTGAGTCCTTGGTTTCCTAGAATGTTTGATGTAATCTGAATAGAAGCCAGCTGCAGCTGAAAAGTGTATGGCGTCCTTCCCAGTCTGATGCTCTATAAATGCATTGGGATTGCAAATTCTAGAATTCTTAGCAAGCATGGCCAAAGGCCAGTGCATGGTAGATGGAAAACTCCAAAAATCTCTTGCAGGTGGTTTATTTATTTTGTTTATACAGTTTGGCATGGACAAATAAAGATTGGCACTGATTGACCTAATTTGATATGAAGCTGCAACAGAAGAAGATTCAGTAAAGGTTCTAATCAAGCTGTGCCAGCAAATTTGGAGAATGACACAATGGCCAACAGATTGGAAAAGGTCAATTTACATTCCAATACCAAAAAAAGGAGACTTAACAGACTATCATACGTTATCCTTAATTTCACATGCTAGCAAAATAATGCTTAGGATCAGCCAGTGCAGATTAGAACTTATGTGGAAAAAGAGATGCCAGATGTTCAAGCTGGCTTTTGAAAAGGCCAGGGAACATGAGATATTATTGCTCATGCATGCTGAATAATTGAGAAAGCCAAAAAACTCCCCCCCAAAGTCAGTATATGCTTCATTGATTATTGAAAGGCCTTCAATTGTATCGATCACATCAAGCTGTGAAAAGTGCTCAGAAAAATGGGAATCCCAGAACATCCCATTGTCCTCATGAGAAACTTACATGCAGGTCAGGAAGCCACAGTACAGACAGAACATGGTGAAACAGACTGGCTCTGGGTTGGCAAAGGAGTGAGACAAGGCTGTATACTCTCTCCTTATTTATTTATCTTACTGTATATGCTGAATATGTATTAAGGGAAGTTGGATTGGAAGAAGATGAGTGTGGTTTTAAAGTTGAAGGAATAATATAACCCGCACTGTGCTGATGACACTACCCTGATAGCTGAAAATGCAAAGGACCTGCAAATCCTAGTAATAAAAGTCAAGGAGCACAGTTCAAAAAAGGGGACTAAAATTAAATATAAAGACCAAACTAACGACAACAGGTAGAACAACCAATCTTAGAATTGGCAATGAAGATATCAAAGTGGTGGATAGCTAGACCTACAAAGATCAGAACTGTGCAAGCCATGATATTCCCTGTGACACCCTATAGAAGTGAAAATTGGACATTGAAGAAGCAGGATAAGAATAGTATTGTTGGTTTAGATAAGAATAGTATTATCCCTTCTTAGCCCTTTGGTGTTGGAGAAGACTCCTGGCAATACCATGGAGAGCTAAGAAAAGCTGATGGATCATCAAACAAATCAATCCAGAGTTCTGACTTGAGGCACAAAGGACAAGGCTCAAATTATCCTACTTAGGACACATTATGCAAAGACTTAGTTCCCTGGAGAAGGCTCTAATGCTGGGAAAAGTGGAAGGAAAGAGAAGAGGACAATCAGCAACAAGGTGGATAGACTCAGTCACAGTAACGCTAAGTGCACCATTGGAAGAGATGAAGAACTAGATTAGGAACAGATCATCATGGAGAAAATGTGGTTGTAAGAGTCGACAATGACTTGATGGTACATAACCAATTTATCTTTTATTATTGTGCAGTTACCCGGGTGGATTGGGACACATTTACCTTGTTTTCCTGTTTTATTGTTTTGGTCTGATCTTTGATCACACAAGTTAAAAATATTTGAAATTTGATATATTTGTTTTAACATATGTTTTAATTTTGTTAGTGTTATTGAGAGTGTAAGCTACTCAGGGTTGCATATAACTGAAGAAGCATATACGCCTAAATTGTTGCTGTTATTTTGAAAAATTATATGCCACCCACAGCCTTAATATTACTCAAAGGAATAGGAGCAGAACTATCTCACAGAGTTCCCTCAAGTGCTTTAACATTATACTAGAGTCAGTAATATCAAAAGTCAAAGAGTAACACAAGATCTCATTCCCCACTTCTTTTTAAGTACAGATAATCTAAAAGACCAACCAGATCCAAATCTAAACCTTTCTTTGCCAGATCCAAATCTAAACCTAGACTAGAAATTCACAAGTTATTCTGTTTCATCTAACAGCTTCTGGAGTGCCATCTCGTCTACGATCTCGGCCTAGCATGAAATAATGAATTGTTTATTACAGTTATCAAAATTCAGATGGGTCCAGGGGCATCACAACTGCTTCCCTTAAAGGGAAGGACAAAAGGGAAGTGTTAATGAGTGATAATTGTTAGATCAAAGTCACTGTAAAGCAGTATAAGCCAAGATGGGGAAAGTTATAGCAGATTTACTGTAATAAAGGGCCAAAGCATAAGGTGCTAAGTGGGTCACTTTACCAAGGCCCAGAGAGCCAGCCTTAGGTGGCAACCCTGTTTTCAGAAGAAAAGAATAACTTAAACTAAGTTGTAAGCTATGCTTGAAGATATATATGGAAATCAATGTTCTATCTAGAGGAGTCTCTGGAGAAACAGAAGCAACATTGTGAGTCATCAGTCACTTGCCCTTGACTTGCTTTAAACAGAATTTGCCTATGTGGATAATTCTAGTATTATCCACAAGTTTCAGAATTCCTTGTTGTGGATAGTGAGCGAGGAGAGGGCCGAAGAGCCATATTACAAGTGATGTTAATCTCAGTGGAACAAGCCAGACAGAAGGTTTCATCCCTCTCACTCACAGTGGCTGTAAATACAAATGAGGCTGCTCCAAACATAGGAAGCAAAAGAAAAAAGAAACTGAGGCAAAGCAGAAGGACGAGAATCAGTGACGGGGATATCCTCAGCAACTCTAGATTTTGTCAAAATATTGAACATGCGCTGTGTCATCACAATGCCAGCGCTGCATCTTATGTACCTGCATACAGTGTCGCGGTATAGCTATAAGAGAGGAAATGTTTGCCTCTGGCACACGTTTGCCCCTTACACAGATGTCCATTATCCAAGGTCCAGTTTTTCTATTTAGAGAAGATTTTTCTGCAATCTGGATTAGGCAATACGGAGTAATAAATCAACACAGCAATAAATTAACACAGCATATTCTCACCGGTCAATATAGACTCGCTAAGAATATCAGAGTGTCCCAAGAACAAAACTCTTAGGTTCTCCAACATCATTTCTGAGATTATCCATGTCATCTCAGTTGGGAATTTTAATAAACTGTCAGGTGGCTATTATATCAACAGAACTCCTGTTTCCACCTGTCTCTTTAGAATGAGGAAATACTTTCAAAATTGGTATAGTCTGTGATGGAGGGCTAGAAATAGGGTTGGCATACTTATGGACCTCTGTGACCAACAGGTCTGCAGAATCTCTGTATGGAACAATGGACTGACCGTATCCGGGCTCCCACCATATCCTGCCATTTCAGCCTCTTGATCCTTACATGATCGTGAATGTTGTCTCTTTTATTAAAGTTTGACCTAACATTCAACAGAAATAGAGTTAAATCTTATGATTATTTAATTTGTTTCTCTAGATTAGTCTGGTAGAAACAGAAGTATAACTTGGAATCATTATTATCAGGCGGGACCTAACTTACTTAATGTATCTGCTTCTGTTCCTTCTACTCTATTTCTCTCTGCTCCACACTACCTGAATAGGGCCTTTGAAGATGAATGCAGGTTGCAAATGAATGAATGAATAAATTCATTTGGGGAATAAATGGATAGGAGAACAACAGGAAATTCCCAGGCCATCAGGCTAGACTGTGAAAGAAAAAAAAAAACTAATCCAGAAGACGACAATGGCAAACCTCTTCCATATTTTTGCTAAGAAAATTGCACAGATATAACCATGTAGTTAACTGGACGCACACTCAACTCAGGGGTATCTTTACATTTTTACTGGTTATGTAAAAATTGGATGGGTTTTTTTCCTTGCTTGGAAGCTGCAATGTGTTGAAAAAATAGTGCTATACTTACTGTATACTGTAAACATTCTGTATGGTTGAAAATGAGGAGGTAATGCAGTCTTTACTGTTGGGGTTAGAGAATTGACTCATTTTTGTTTCATCTGATAAAGAAAATCAAAAGAAACATTTTTGTTTTAGGCTTACAGCTGCTATCATTGGCATGCCACTATTATGGAATATATTAGATTTAAATGATAGATAGTAATAATTCAAGTACGTTACGCTGTTGCTCTATGTAAGTTCTATGGGCATTTAAACATTGCTATTTTGTAGTTTCTAATGTCATATTATCTTCTGACCTTAAACTGGGCTTATGATGTTATATTATCTTTTTTTCCACATATATCAAAATCCATGTAGTGTTTCTTACTTTATGGACTTTGACAGGTAAACACTGTGGATTTTGAAACCCTTTGTTTTCTCCCTAATTATGGCAGCCTCCAGTGCGACTAAATTTGAAGTACACGTTTTTAAAACTACTTCCCGTTAAGAAATGTGTTTAGAATAGTGGTTCCCAAAGTGTGGTCTGGAGTCCCCTGGGGTTCCTGAAGACCCTTTCAGGGAGTCTGCAAAGTCAAATATTTTAAAATTTAAATTTAAAATTTAAATCAGTTTTGATTTCTAATACAGCAAATATTGATAATGCAATGCACCTAAACCCCAAGCTCTTTGGGGTTCTCAATCATTTTTAAGAATGTAAATGGGTCCTGAAACCAACATGCTTGAGAACCACCGGTTTAGAAGATTGCTTTCTTATCAGATTTTCTTCTTTTAAAAATGGCTGCGGGTCTGTTCTGCTTTGGTACTGCTGTCTCTGCTATTTCCTCCTTTTTGGCCAAACAAAGCATTTTTTTAAAGTAAACCATACTTTTCTAATACTTAAGTTCTGTTTTCTGTAATCCAGACACTTTACATAAAGGTCCATATACTTAGAATTGTCTCTTTGAAGCCTGTATTATTGTAAGCAGGAAGCCGTTAATAGTACTTTAGCTGTGTTTTATTAACAGAATAAGAAAATGTGTGAATTTTCAGTCCTGATAGCTGCCTTTGTCTCCTGCATGGGAGACTCTTAGGCAATGGTTTTTTTCCCTTTTATGCAGAGAATTGGACTGTTATGCTTAAGTCTGTTCCATTTTCACTCATGGCACTACATCTGGTGCTCGGAAAAAGGTGAAGAGAAGGGCAGTCAACCTCCTAGACATGCTTGAGACAAACTACTTACGTATGTTTTATTGTTCTTACAACTCCCACCCCTGTAATGCATATGGTTTAATGTAATTTTCAAAGTACTGGATGTACATTTCCACACAGAGAAAATTGAATTGTTTTTACTCTACATTGCACGTTTCTGTTGCTTTAAAAGTGCAGAAGTAGCATTTTGTATCATCTGGCAAATGATTCTAAATAGCTTTGTTCAAAGCATTCACTATGGTTCTATGGAAATCTGAGTCAAGAATTGTAGAGGTTTTCATAGTAAAAACATAGATGAATGCTGAAAAACCTAAATGTGTGTCAGTATATAGTTTAAATCTAAGGGCCGCTCCCTTTTTGTATTGGAAGGTTTGTTGTTGTTTATTTGTTTAGTCACTTCCGACTCTTCGTGACTTCATGAACCAGCCCACACCAGAGCTTCCTGTCGGTCGTCAACACCCCCAGCTCCCCCAGGGACAAATCCATCACCTCTAGAATATCATCCATCCACCTTGCCCTTGGTCAGCCCCTCTTCCTTTTGCCCTCCACTCTCCCTAGCATCAGCATCTTCTCCAGGGTGTCCTGTCTTCTCATTATGTGGCCAAAGTATTTCAGTTTTGCCTTTAATATCATTCCCTCAAGTGAGCAGTCTGGCTTTATTTCCTGGAGGATGGACTGGTTGGATCTTCTGGCAGTCCAAGGCACTCTCAGAATTTTCCTCCAACAATTGGAAGGTTTAGGAGGAATTATAAATATCTGGGACTGTTGCCTAGCAACAACCCTTTGTGCCTTTTGCTCTTTGCAGAAATGCTGTAATCAGTATGAATTTGTGCGTAGCCTATTGTTAGGTATTGCTCTTAAATGCTAGGGACCAAGTGTATACAGCAGGGTTCCTCAACCTTGGCAACTCTAAGCTGTGCGGATTTCAACTCCCAGAATTCCCCAGCCAGCAGAGTTGAAGTCCACACAGCTTAGAGTTGCCAAGGTTGAGGAACCGTGGTATACAGGATAGTTAAGGAAGGGGATATAGGTAGTGGCTCTTCTGTCAGCTTTAGCTTCCAACAGAACAAGACAAGTAATTCTCAGTGCAGTAACTAGTAGGTAAGCTATAAAGCATGAGGGGAGTAAATCTATTTTTGGACTGGAATAATATCAGACATGTTGTGTTGCTTCATTGACCCTGAGCACATTGGTGAGCACTAATGTTTGTCAAACAGCCAGTTTGGTGTAGTGGTTAAGGCACCGGGCTAGAAACCAGAAGACTGAGAGTTTTACTCCTGCCCGAGGCACAAAGGCAGCTGGGTGACTTAGGGCCAGTCACTTGCTCACAGCTCTAGGAAGAAGGCAATGGCAAACCACTTCGAAGAACCTGCCAAGAAAACTGCAGAGACAGGATGAGACAGTCTCCAAGAATCAGACACAATTGAATGGATTAAAAAAGAATGGCAATTTCAATAATCGCTATCTTAGAAATAAGTACTAATTGACCATAAGTATAAACCAGTCCAATGTAAATATGTCAGTTGATAGTCTAAGTAGAATGTACTGCATTTGTAATAGTATGGGAGCAAGTAACAGAGAAAAGTAGAGGGAAAAATTCTATAAGATGTACACATGGAAAAAAGAAATGAGGGTGGTTAAAATTATACCACTAAAAACTCCATTAAATAATGAATTCTTTATTCTTTTTGTTTGATTTTACACAAGTAATTTCTTTTCAAAGCTTTGTTTGAGGATTTTTTTTTTTTTTTTGCAACGGTTCAAAACCCCAAAAAATGTTTATGCAAAACAGTATATGTTTGGTCAGTATTTTTTATTGTTTCATTTGATGATTTTTGAGTTAAGATTCATAGATCTGGGGTAACATTTTCATTTGTTTTCTTTGTAAGTATACCTTTGAAGTTCCAGTCTTTTGAGTAGTTTTTGCGTCATTACAGCTTCATAATGGCTTTATGCTGCTACTAGACTGCTGAAGCATTCTGTTTTCATTTAAAAAGTCAAAAATGAGAGAACAACATACATTTCCCAAATTAAATCTGTACTCTAAATCTGCATGTCATTAATCTGGTGTTGCAAACAATCTCTATTTTACAGTGGAAGAAAAAAAATGAAAGCATTAATACAAAATTAACACAAAATGACAACAAGCATGTGGTGATGTCCTGATGCAAATCCCACCATTACATATTTGTGTCCCAATGTAAATATGTAAATTGCTGTATTTGCTTCACAATGCATGTTTTGTCACTTGCCCCCTTTCTCGGTGGATGTCCATGTGATTAATGTTTCCAGAATCTTCATCTGTCAATTTCATCAATAATTCATTTTGAAGTGTTGTTGTTGTTGTTGTTAGGGTGATGCATATAAACAGAGCCCAGCCAGTGCAAGCCCAGGGATAGCAAATGTCTAAATGTCTAAAATGGCAGGTTTGAATATATGACGATGGCCTTGATTCATATGCAGCACTCTGCATATTGGCAGTATCCAGTATCCAGTCTAACTTGATTTTATGGAATATGGTGAGCAGAACTGGTAGTATTAAAGCAATCCATCATGTGATAGACAATCTGAGTCTGGACTTACTTCTCATGTGCCTCATGAAATATTGTTGAATTGGCACATATTATCTGTTTGCAACAACTTAAAACAGCTGTGTCTTTTTCCAAGAATTATATTGCTGCCACCACAGCTGCCATGAAATCCCAAGAAAAGATGTGGTTTCACGAGTTGCAGATAGATAGTAAGTGTATATTCCTGCACACTTTAGAACTGCTTTGCCGTTGAATATGAAGCATAGTCAAGCCCTAATAAAAACATAAACAGAATTATTCAGAGTCAATCTAAATGATCTATACTTTGTTTTACTAAAAGCTTAAAATGTTAATTTGCTACAATTTTAAATGCTTGTTTGTTACTTCAAAATAAATTTTATTCTGGGCTTTCTTTCACTTGGCTTTTTAATTATAGCTATATTTCTCAAATAAACCTACCAATTTGAATTACTTTTTTTCCAGTTATATTAGGAATGTTGTATGTGGAACTGGTCAGAAAAGGTGCTACCAAACTCCTGGGGTTTTTTTGCCACCATAGACTAACACGGTTCTCTTCCTACAAATCTTAAATGTTTTTCTTTTGCTATATCAAATCTTAATAATAGCAGAAAAAAAGCTGAGATATAAAGCTGTGCTGTGTTGTGTATATAAATATTGATACTGAAGCATTGTGAGCTACAGAAATAATCACTCAACTCTACCCAGCACTCTGTTCCACTATTTGGCCAAAGTGTGCATACTTGTTGAGTAGCATGAAGAAATAATTACCCTAAATAAAGTTGCAGTTCAGTCACATCATTTTGTTGAAATAACCAAAGGCAATATTTTATTATGGCATATATTCACCATCTTCCAGAGTCCTGCAGCTGCAGCATGTCTAATGGCTTTCATCTTAGAGATTACAAAACAAACAATTTGGGTTATTTAGTGAAAGAAGAAACTGCATACCCACTTTCATGGTAGAACAGGATAACCTTCCTGTGAAATAGGAGCCTGAGTGATCTTGAGAAAATAACAGCTGCTTTTGCAGTGTTAAGAAATTCCTCAGGCCACCAAGGACTTGTGTCCAGTGGGTTTGTGTGGTTATATTATAAATATATATATGACCATACTAGATTATAAGAGAAAATATATTTTATATCATTCTTCTTCCTAAGGCTACCAGCTACTCCATATTGTAGAGAATTTAGAACAATAAGCGTTGTTTTCATAAGCAATATTATCTTTGTGCCTACAAGCAAATGTGAACAAATTTTTAAATTCATAAATTTACTTTATGTACATTGGATACATGTACATTGTACATTGGATACATTCTGAGGTATTGATTGTGCTGATATTGGGCAACACACCATTATCTTAATAAGAAGATTCTGTATGCATTCTTTTTGGGGGGCACAAAACTTTTCAATGTTGTTGCCTGTGTTTGAGATAGTAGCCCTAATGCTTTACTTAAACTGGAGACCAAGCTACAAAGCATAGAAAGTACAGCTTGGCAATTAAATACATCTTACTGTCTCAAAATCCATCTATGTCCTATATGGCTCTGCCCTTTTTAGCATGGGACATCTTCCAACCCAAATGGTGCTGAACTGTAACTAGAAAGCTGCTCCATTTGGGTATGTCTCATGATTTCCTTTTAACCATGAGATTGGATAAAGCAAAGGAGGCTATTAAACAAATACTAGAAGATATGGAACTCTAGAATAACCTTGCAACTGCCCCAAGGCTATACAACTCTATAATGAAACAAGAAAATTGCAAACCACACAATGCTTATGTGAGTTATCTTATTCCAAATATTGCTGGGCCGTCTCTACAGCACACTTAAATGCCCTTCCCTTTGCAATCATGGATGGTAAAAATAATCAGATACCCTTTTCACACAGAAGATGCCTCTGTGTCTCTGATGAAATTGAAACAATAGAATATGTTTTTTTTGAGATACAAGATTTTACAAGGAATTGTGCTCCCAATTAATTAAATGGTTAATACACAGACTGCCTGGCTATTCAGACTAATTTTATTTAATTTTTTTCCTAAAAGATAAGCAGTGTAAAATACAACAGCTAAATTCTGTGCTCAAGTCATAAAACTTCCCTTGTTGTTGTTTATTCGTTTAGTCGCTTCCGACTCTTCGTGACCTCATGGACCAGCCCACGCCAGAGCTGCCTGTCGGTCGTCAACACCCCCAGCTTCCCCAGGGACGAGTCCATCACCTCTAGAATATCATCCATCCACCTTGCCCTTGGCTGGCCCCTCTTCCTTTTGCCCTCCACTCTCCCTAGCATCAGCATCTTCTCCAGAGTGTCCTGTCTTCTCATTATGTGGCCAAAGTATTTCAGTTTTGCCTTTAATATCATTCCCTCAAGTGAGCAGTCTGGCTTTATTTCCTGGAGGATGGACTGGTTTGATCTTCTTGCAGTCAAAGGCACTCTCAGAATTTTCCTCCAACACCACAGTTCCAAGGCATCGATCTTCCTTCTCTCAGCCTTCCTAATGGTCCAGCTTTCGCAGCCATATGTTACTACGGGGAACACCATTGCTTTAACGATGCGGACCTTTGTTGTCAGTGTGATGTCTCTGCTCTTAACTATTTTATCGAGATTTGTCATTGCTCTTCTCCCAAGGATTAAGCGTCTTCTGATTTCCTGACTGCAGTCAGCATCTGCAGTAATCTTTGCACCTAGGAATACAAAGTCTTTCACTGCTTCTACATTTTCTCCCTCTATTTGCCAGTTATCAATCAAGCTGGTTGCCATAATCCTGGTTTTTTTGAGGTTTAGCTGCAAGCCAGCTCTTGTACTTTCTTCTTTCACCTTCATCATAAGGCTCCTCAGTTCCTCTTCGCTTTCAGCCATCAAAGTGGTATCATCTGCATATCTGAGATTGTTAATGTTTCTTTCAGCGATTTTAACTCCAGCCTTGGATTCCTCAAGCCCAGCATGTCGCATGATGTCTTCTGCATACAAGTTGAATAGGTAGAGTGAGAGTATACAACCCTGCCATACACCCTTCCCAATCTTAAACCAGTCCGTTGTTCCGTGGTCTGTTCTTACTGTTGCTACTTGGTCGTTATGCAGATTCTTCAGAGGCATACAAGATGACTTGGTATCCCCATACCGCTAAGAACTTGCCACAATTTGTTATGGTCCACACAGTCAAAGGCTTTAGAATAGTCAATAAAACAGAAATAGATGTTTTTCTGAAACTCCCTGGCTTTTTCCATTATCCAGCGGATATTGGCAATTTGGTCCCTAGTTCCTCTGCCTTTTCTAAACCCAGCTTGTACATCTGGCAATTCTCGCTCCATGAATTGCTGAAGTCTACCTTGCAGGATCTTGAGCATTACCTTACTGGCATGTGAAATGAGTGCCAGTGTTCGATAGTTTGAACATTCTTTAGTGTTTCCCTTTTTTGGTATGGGGATATAAGTTGATTTTTTCCAATCTGATGGCCATACTTGTGTTTTCCAAATTTGCTGGCATATAGCATGCATTGGACTCATCCCTGGGGGAGCTGGGGGTGTTGACGACCGACAGGAAGCTCTGGCGTGGGCTGGTCCATGAAGTCACGAAGAGTCGGAAGCGACTAAACGAATAAACAACAACATAGCATGCATTACCTTGACAGCATCATCTTGCAAGATTTTGAACAGTTCAGCTGGGATGCCGTCGTCTCCTGCTGCCTTGTTATTAGCAATGCTTCTTAACTCAACCTCACTCTTCAGGATGTCTGGCTCTAGCTCACTGACCACACCGTCAAAGCTATCCCCGATATTGTTATCCTTCCTATACAGGTCTTCCATATATTCTTGCCACCTTTTCTTGATCTCTTCTTCTTCTGTTTGGTCCTTGCCATCTTTGTTTTTGATCATACCCATTTTTGCCTGGAATTTACCTCCAATGTTTCTAATTTTCTGGAAGAGGTCTCTTGTCCTTTCTATTCTATTGTCTTCTTCCACTTCCGTGCATTGCTTGTTTAAAAATAATTCCTTATCTCTTCTGGCTAACCTCTGGAATTTTGCATTTAATTGAGCATATCTCCCCCTATCACTGTTGCCTTTTGCTTTCCTTCTTTCTTGGGCTACTTCTAGTGTGTCAGCAGACAGCCATTTTGCCTTCTTGGTTTTCTCTTTCTTTGGGATGTATTTTGTTGCCGCCTCCTGAACAATGTTGCGAACTTCTGTCCATAGTTCTTCTGGGACCCTATCTACTAAGTCCAGTCCTTTAAATCTATTCTTCACCTCCACTGCATATTCCTTAGGAATATTAGTGAGCTCATATCTAGCTGATCTGTGGGTCTTCCCTAATCTCTTTAGTCTGATCCTAAATTGTGCAAGAAGAAGTTTGTGATCTGAACTACAGTCAGCTCCAGGTCTTGTTTTTACCGACTGTATAGATGTCCGCCACCTTTGGCTGCAAAGGATGTAGTCAATCTGGTTTCGGTGTTGTCCATCTGGGGAAGTCCATGTATAAAGCCATCTCTTAGGTTGCTGGAAGAGAGTGTTTGTTATGCAGAGTGAGTTGTCTTGGCAAAATTCTATCAGCCTATGTCCTGCTTCGTTTTGTTCACCCAGGCCACGCTTACCTGTAATTCCAGGTGTCAACTGACTGCCCACCTTAGCATTCCAGTCTCCCGTGATGAAAATAACATCTCTTTTAGGCGTGTTGTCCAGTAGGTGCTGCAGATCCTCATAGAACTGCTCTACTTCAGCTTCTTCAGCATCTGTGGTTGGGACGTATATTTGGATCACTGTGATGTTAGATGGCTTGCCCTGAATTCGAATTGAGATCATTCTGTCGTTTTTTGGATTGTATCCAAGCACTGCTTTAGCCACTTTACTATTAATTATGAAGGCTACTCCATTTCTTCTGTGGTCCTCTTGTCCACAGTAGTAGATCTGGTGGTCATTTGATGTGAAGTGGCCCATTCCAGTCCATTTCAGTTCACTGACACCCAGAATGTCTATCTTTAATCTTGACATCTCACCAATAACCACATCCAATTTGCCCTGGCTCATAGATCTTACATTCCAGGTTCCAATGGTGTGTTGATCCTTAGAACATCGGATTTGCCGTTCACCACCAGCACCGTCGGCCGCTAGCCGTCCTTTCGGGTTTGAGCTAGCTGCATCATCACGTCTGGGGCTAGTTGAACTCATCCTCTGTTCCTCCCCAGTAGCATTTTGACCATCTTCCGACCTGGGGGTCTCATCTTCCGATGGTATACCGACATATCTCTGGTTGTACTGATCCATTTAGTTTTCACAGCAAGACTACTGGAGTGGGTTGCCATTACCTTCCCCAGGGATCGCATTTAGTCTGACCTCTCTGTCATGACCTTCCCGTCTTGGGTGGCCCTTCAGGGTTTAGCTCATGGCATCATTGAGGTGCTCAAGCTCCAGCACCACGACAAGGTAACGATCCTTTGCTGAAGAAAACCTCCCTACTAAATGAAATTTTATTGTATTTTTTAAATTGTATTTGGTTGTTTAAACTTTTATTATCTGGTCTTGGACTGTAATAAATGTTCATTTGTTCAATTCTGCTTACTGTATATGTAAACTCAGCCGTTGCGGCTTAGTCAATAAACTATAGTTAAACAGAGGAATCCTGCCATTGACACTTTTAATTAAATCTACCTAATATATTCATACTTTGAACATTCACCAAATCTCTTTGTGGCTGAGATATTTTACTAGATCTTAAATTTTACTCATCATGATTTGACACAATAAAAAAATGATGACATAACTTGTCAATTTAAGATGTCAGGTGCTTAGAAGTAATCAAAGACAGAGATCAAAATTTTATCTACTTTGCTAATAAGAGCTATTTTGTAGTCAGTATAAGAAAATATATTTGTTTATTTACTATAGTTTATATTTTGCTGAATTCAAGAAGGTACAAAATTGCATACAAAGAAAAAATATGCAACATTAAAATAAAAACTATCATAAATCATAACTAAGACAAAACAACAGTGTGCTGAGAAACAGCCACAACATTTAAAGCCATAGTAGGAGGTTCCCTACATCACTAATCTACATGTGAAGGTTTAATGGCCTTCTGAAAACCCAATAGTATGGGAGCCAATCCAATCTTGGAAGGAATGCTGTTCCAAAGAAGCAGGGCAGCTATTGAAAATATTTTTCCTTGTGGCCCCTGAAGATGATATTCTTTAAGAGAGTCCAAAAGATCCATGTTCCTTTATCTTATTAGGTAGGCAGAAGTTACTGGGAGAGAGTGGTTTCATTGATATCCAGATTCTAAGCCTTGTAGGACTTTGATGATAACAACTGGCACCTTGAATGGGACCTGGAAGAAAACTGATAACCAGTACAGCTCTTGCAGTAGATATATTACATGTGAAAACTCAGAAGTTTCTGTCACTACATGAACCACTGTATTTGGATCAGTTGAAGCTTCCAGGTATACTTCGAGTTCCTTATATGTACAGTAAATAATATATAATACATTTACTAATGCAGTTACATTTTGCAAATCTGAGGATTGGATTCATAACATTTCATCTTAGAAGTTTTAACATTATGGTTCATTATCTTGCCTCATGTTGGATGATCCTAAGCATTATTTTGCTAGCATGTGATCGTCAATGCAGATTGGAACCTACATTGAAAATGAGATGTGAGATGCTGAAGCTGGCCTTTGGCTGAGGAACAAAAGACATTATTGCTGATGCATGCTGGATAATGGAGAAGCAAAAGAATACCAAAAAGAAATCAAAATGTGCTCCATGGAATGGCCTTTGATTGTGTCAACATGTCAAGCTGTGAGATGTGCTTAGGAAAATGGGAATCCCCGAAGTCTCATTGTCCTCAGGTGAAACCAGACACAGGTCAGGAACATGGCAAAACAAACTGGCTGCAGGTTATAAAAAGAGTGACAATAGGCTGTATTCTCTCCCCTTATTTTATTTATTCAGCCTATATGCCGAATATATGAATATTGAGGGAAGCTGGATTGTTAGAAGATGAAGATGGTTTTTAAATTGGATGAAGAAACATCAGTAACCTGCATATGCAAATGACATTCTGCTGACAGGAGAAAATGCAAATGATCTGCAAGCTCTAGTAATAAAAATCAAGGAACACAGACTAAGATTAAATATAAAGAAGACCAAACTAATGGTAACAGGTACAGCAACCATCCAGCTATTTATGTACTTCTCAGGCTTATAAGCCATTTCAATGCATGAACTTTGTTTTTAGCCAGTTGCAACCAACTGTAAATGGTTTATACTCCATATCTGTAACAAGGGTTAAAACAATGCATAACAACCCGTTAATATTTATTTATGTATATTTCAATTTCTATCACCGCCATCTCCCCCAAAGGGGGGACTCTAACCATTAATCTTACTGTGCCAAGGAAACACTGTCTCCATATAAACAATCATAAACTGCAGAGGAGATATAACCATTTCAGTTCCCAAATGCTTCCTGAAACCTGAAAGGTTTTACCAGCCTTCCTAGATCTTTTTTTAATTTTTTCTATTGAAGGTTACATGTACAGATAAAGCCAATACAAACTATAAAAAAAAAGGTAAAAAGAAAAAAAATTCAATTTCAACTAAACTATCTAATAATAGCAGTATTACATCATCCATCCATCCATCCATCCATCCATCCATCCATCCATCTATCTATCTATCTATCTATCATCTCAGAAAACCAATAAATATAATAGATTTAAAAATAATTAAGAACAAAGATACTAAAATAAATCAAAATAAAATACTATTATAAGAAATTCCAAACTTAAGTAATAGTGTAGCGTATTGTACAGACAGTAGCACAGACCTGGGCAACTTGGGAGGATATTTTCAAGTCTTTGTCTGAAAGAAGTAACATTAAATAGAAATCACACTCCCTACCTGGAAATTTCTTCAAGATTGGATATATAAAGGTCTGTCTAGAGTCCTTATATAGGGAGCAGATAGTAGCATGTGGCTTAGAGTTTCTATTGAGCCATCACCACATGGACATAACCAAAGGTGCACAGGAGTACCCTTAAAACGTCCAGAAGTACTGCTAAGGGCAAAGCATTCAGCCTGGTTAAAGTGAATGCCTTATGAAATTTCAGAATTGTAATAGATGATAAATAGGAGGCTGGAAGAGAAAGGAAAGGTGCAGAGGAAAAAAAAATAAAAAGAGAGAAAGAAAAAAGTAACTTCCCCCTTTGTCCCACAAGTATAAACAACTTTAACAACTTATCACCATCTCTTAAAGTACAACAAACAATCTCTTCATCCCATATCTCACCTCATTCTCTATAAACAAATCTTTAAAACCTCCTAATTCATCCTAATCAGCAGAAGTCCATACCAGAAATAACCTATCTATTATAAACTTGATCTAATAAACTTACTTTAATTCCTTCCGTTTACATTTATATCTCATTTTCTATCATTAAACAAATCCCTCAAACCTCATCATTCAAATCTAGTCAGTAAAAATCTAATAAAAGTTACCAGAGATAAGAACATAATTATTTTAACCATAATCAGATAAATTTAAAATACAGCAAATGAACTCTTTCCTGTAAAGCTCTTATCTATAAACAAAACCTTAAAACGTTGTCATCCAGCCCTGGTCAAAGAAAATCCATAAAAAGTTTCCAGAAATAACAACCTATCTATTTTAACCTTGGCCAAATAAACCAACTTTATATTCCTTCCCCTTGCTCCTAACAATCTCAATCTTTAGTCCCTTCAAATGATGCCCAAACATTTGCTTTCTTTTCATTTTGTTTTTGTCTCTTCTCACAAAATCACTGAGAGCCTTAATGAATCCCTTTTGTAAATCCAATATAAAAAGGTTATCGTTCTTCTAGTCTATTATTTGTACGTCCTTTTTTGTTATTAGAACATCAGTCAGTTTCATTTGTATATTCAATATTTCATCTTTTTCCATACTCTTCTTGTAACTTGTCATTTTTAAGTCTACATTTAAATCAATTTAAGTCTTGTCCAGTAAAACTTGTTCCCCTTCCATAGCATGATCTAGTCTCTCAATAATGGCAGATATCTTTAAAACCAATTTTTAAGTCCATTGTTCACAAATATCTCTTTCATTCATTGTTTTATTTCTTTTTGGCCCCATCTAGTGTCCAATCTTCGAAGTCCCAACTTATGTTGTTTTTCCTCCACATACAAACACATGAATAGCTTCCCTTGGGAAGGATTCTTATAATCAATTTCCAAATTTTATTAAATCCATTTGGACCCTTAGTCTATTTATAACTTTCTAAAATCAATACTGTAATCATCCTTTTGCTGTTAATTAAAAATTTTTTTTGTATAAATCCTTAAACACGTATTTAAAATTTCTTTCATAGTGGATTGAAGGAAACTCACCCAGTAAAGTCCATAAAAACCTGCCATTCTGGATGTTCTCAATATTAAAAAGCAATAAAAAGTTAATTCCAAAGTGATTAAGAAATGAGGATCAGCCTAGGATCAGAGTCTAGGATCAGAGCCCTTAAAGGCTACATTACGACTATGAGTTTAAATGTAATCCCTCGACTCCCAGCTGCTTGAGCCAACTTTGTTCCTGCAGTTTATTCATGAGGGACTGCTGTCCAGAGTACATTTGGGCTATCTCACGATCTCTCCTTTCTCCAGAGAGATTTCACCAGTCCAGATCCTGCATCTGGCTGTAGATTTCAACTGTAATGTCATCCCTGTTTTTTCAGGGACGTCTTCAGTTTGCCATGTCCTCACTGGAAGATCCAGTCTTCCTAGATTCTGAGAGGGTTTGACCTGCTCTAATCTTGGGAAAAGTGGTGATACTCAGAGGATGTAATGGTATGTGGGAATGACCTTGGAAAACTGGGTGAAGAGATGTTGCCAAGGGAATGGTCAGATAAGAGACAGCATAGTCTGCAGCTAGATAGTGGGCAGTGCAAGAGGCTCAGAAGAAACCCCCTGCAATTTGTCAGGGGTACAGGAGAATTGTACTTTCAGATTTGCAAGATTCTGTTAATGTAACCTTACAATAAAGTAGAATCAACAGATCTGGTCATATTTCCTGTCCTGACTACCTGGTAAGGTGACAGAGGAAGACAGCAACAGAGAGGGCCTGCTTTTGAGGTTGGTGAGAGTAATTTAGAATAGAGACTGAAGAGAGTTCTCTCATACCATTGGGAGCATCCAGTCCTGAAGATATCCACACCCGAAGCCATATGAGGTAGGTATTTTTTTTTATTTTTTATCCTGCCTTTATTAATTTTACAAATAACTCAAGGCATGGAACATACCTAATACTCCTTCCTCCTCCTATTTTCCCCACAACAACAACCCTGTGAGGTGAGTTGGGCTGAGAGAGATTAACTGGCCCAAAGTCACCAGCCGGCTTTCTGTCTCTGGAGGCTTATTATACAAAGACCTAAATCTCTTGAGGGTTCAGTAATTCTGGGAAGGTGGAAGGAAGGAAATAAAGTGGATGACCAGCAGCAAGAATATATAATTACTGCAATCTAGTTTCTGGCAATGGCCCTTTGACATTGGCAATCCTATTTATTTGAGCAGCTGCCAAAATTTGATGGCTAATCTGATTTTTTTTACAGAATGTCTCTTGTGCTAACAGATGTACAGTATATTCCTACTATTAAGTCAAAGAACCATAGACGTAAACCATTTAGCTTCTTTAGGCCAAGTCCCTGCTCAGTGAAGGAATCCGAATTAAAGCATTCTACAGTGATGCCTGTCTAGCTCACTCTTGAACACATTCAGGAAAGAGGATCCTGCTACTTCTCTACTCAACTGTCAAACTGCTCTTACTGTTACGAACTTTTCAACTTTGTATTTATTAAAGCTATCCATGATTTTTGTATGCCACATTTCCTCTGATTCCTCTGATCTTCCTACATAATTTTAACTTCAAACCAGATTAAGATCCACTGTTCTGCCCAAAAATCACCCAGTAGGGTCCTCGATTGGTTGTCTCTAGTACAACTTAATCAGCTTTGCATTCTGACTCTTATATGTAGCATATGAAAACAAGCAAACATTATTATATTAGGAACATCTCTTAAAGCAATAGCATCTTTCAGGCAGAAAACTGAAAAAATTGTGTGCTTTAGTGAATATCATGCAACATCTGAAGCATTTCCTCCAGTGTTGAAGTGTTCCCAGCCTTTCTAATGGCTATAGCTTCAAGGCTATTTACTGTAGAGATCATATTTCTAGATTGTAAGTAACTGCATTGGGGATGGAGGGGTGGCAAGATTGCATGATTGTAGCATCATAATTGAAACACTGCCTCTTTGTACATGTGTGTGATGTTGATGCATGTGCAAAATGGTTGGGGCTCAGTTTGGTTTGGTTTGCCATGCTGCAATCATCACATTGCCTTTTTGACCCCCATCCCACCCTGTGGACACTGCTAGTTGTCAGTAAAAGAAATACTGTACATTAAAAGGCACTTTTAAAAGTCTTTTGCCACTGATATTTTCTTGTGAATTTTGTAATTATGTGTTTTCTCATTTATTTATTTATTTATTTATTTGTTTGTTTGTTTGTTTGTTTCTATTTTTTTTATCCCACCTTTATTATTATTTTTTTTATAAATAATTCAAGGCTGTGAACATACCTAATATTCCTTCCTCCTCCTGTTTTCCCCACAACAACAACCCTGTGTGGTGGGTTGGGCTGAGAGAGAGTGACTGGCCCAAGGTCACCCAGCCGGCTTTCATGCCTAAGGCGGGAGTAGAACTCTCAGTCTCCTGATTTCTAGCCCGGTGCCTTAACCAGTAAGAGGAATTCTAACAGCTTAAGTCAGTAAGGCACATTCAATTCCAATTAATATAAATTGCCTTGAGTAAACAGTTTGTAAGTTCTGCTAAAGAAATGCCATAGTTTTTAATTTAACTGAAACCATGCTGCACAAATATTTGCTTTAGTACAAGTATGAGAATCTAGTTTTGCTCTTTTGCTTTGGTTAAGAAGACTAGCCATATCTGAAAATGAAGTTATTATCTCTTACATACATGATAGAAAGTGTGTGATGCTTTTCAGGTCAAATCTAGGTAAAGTTTGTCATGAAGAAAGGTGAAATGAAAAAGGAAAAGAAAAAAAGGAAAAGAAGAAAGGAAAATGAATCTGTATGGTTACAGCATGTCTTGGAAGAAATACTATCCTTTGCAAACTGCATTATTTATGTTGGGAAAAAAAGAGGGTTTCTTTTTCTTTTTTAACTTACATAAATGAGACAAGCTGTAAAGTTGGCTTTGTGTTAAATTTTCCATATACTCTAAAAAAAAATCAAGTGAAACAGCCTGTACTTTATGACACTCTTGATTTCTTAAGGTAATTATCATTATGATATACAGACTATGCATTTTTTCAATTCATCTGTTTTTATTACACATTTGTAAGTACTGTTTTCTTATTTATGTTAATGTTATTATTAAAATTAATAGAGTCAGGGACTAGATTTATAAAATAAAATATTATTTGCAATTTTGAAAACATTATTATTGTTTGGCCATTAAAATGTATCTCTAAACCTTTAAAGTTTCATTCATGAAGAATCCTAAATTGCTTGAGGCATTTCATTTATTAAGTTTTTTTTTAATGATAAAGAATTTAAATGTTTCTTTACATATATCTTTGAACTGGACAGCTACAGTTTAAAATAATGTTGATATTTCAAAGGCTGGCTGAAAATATACAATTGAGAAGCCATTAAAGATCAGTATAATTTATAAAGAATCTTTACCTTCTATCCGCTCTAACATAAATGTAGTTTATTAGCAAAATTACTTCATTGAAAAATTATACACGTTTTCAAAGCCATGTTACCGCAAATATAACTGAGACTCTGTTTTCTAAAATCTTTTTATATTATGAATATATTCTATTCCTAGATTTTGCATATCCAAATATTTTAAGCAGAATAAGAGATAAACAATTTTAATTTTATTTTAAACAATTCTTCAGAACTATAACATTTCTCAAGCAGCTACATTCTGGTTCTGTTCTGACAAGCAGGAACCACGCTGAGACAAGGAATAAGACTCTAGTGTTTCATTACTGCTACAGTAGACAGAAAATCCTACCAAATTGAAGAAGCGTGGGAAAAACCCAGACAGATAAACCCCAAAAGTCAAGGCGGGTCTGTTCTGGTTCTCTTTGAATGACAGCTCAAACTCTCTCAACTATGCATGCATTTTCCCCCCTGGATAGGGGCCCCCTCCTGCTCACCATCAGTGCTCATGACATCACCCTCCCCTCCAGATTTACATTCCATTTCAGCCCCCTCCTCTCTAGAGTTCCTCCCTCTTTCAATGGGAGTAGGAGTTTGTTAGGATTGATGTCCTAACAGGCAGAAACCATGCTGAGACGAGGAGTAAGTCTCTAGTGTTTTATTACTGCTACATTAGATAGAAAATCCTAACAAACTGAAGGAGCATGAGAAAACCCAGACAGATAAACTCCAAAGGTCAAGGCGGGTCTGTTCTGTGTCTCTTTGAATGACAGCTCAAATTCTCTCTACTACTCATGCGTTTTCCCCCCTGGATAGGGGCCCCCTCCCGCTCACCATCAGTGCTCGTGACAGGTTCCATTATTAAAAGGGATGAACTAGAAGTGGCACTTTTATGGCAAACTTAATTTACTAATGTAATATGAGTGCTTGTTTATATTTCAGCCTCATTCTATTCTCCCTCTGTTTAAACCCAATATCCAGATGAAAGAGCAGCCTTTAGTTTTATTTTATTTTCACACAGCTTCCTATCATCACCCAAAATGTTTATATATGCATAAGATGAGAATGCCTCCCACATCTCAGAGAGCTGTTGATATTTCTGCTCTGTTAACCATAGAAGTGTAAGTCTGACATCCTCATTTTCTCCTGCATTCACCACTATAGAATAGTTCATTATTTGAGTATTATTCTTTATAATTTAACATGAAATAACTTTCCCCCTTAGCAGTTTTTAATTGCCTTTTAGTATTCAACATACTGCCTTAAAGCTACCTGTTCTTCCGAATCAGGTTGAAGGCCATGGTAGTCTGGGTTCTTGTAAAATAAGCTAAAATGGGTCTGGGTCATTTGCGGCTGAGTGTGTTTTGCAAATTCAACCTATAGTTCAGTGTGAACTCAATAATTTAATTGGTTAAGTCCACAAGACATGGTTCAGTGAAACATGAATAAGAGTGTTGTGCAAACATAGCCAATGATAAAAAGATAAAGGGTCGGAAGAGTTTAGGAGAATTAAAAGGAGGTGGAGACTATTCACTATGTGCCCACCTGCACAAAGCACTTAATAGGATTTTTAAAAAGATGTGAACCCAGAAACCCAGCCTTTTGAGGATTAATTTTCTGAGAATCCCAAAGTAGGCTGGGGTGGTTGTAAGTTACTTTTTCAGCTTTGTTGTCAAAATCCAGGAGAATGGTTAATTCTTCCTTCTGGCTTCAGGATCTAGAGCAGCCCTGTAAAATCAGGGCTCCGGGCATGCCATTATTTAATTATTTGCTTCATTCATTCATTCATTCATTCATTCATTCATTCATTCTCTAGTTTTTATACTTCACAAGTAGGGTAAAAATGGAAGCGGAAAGGAGTGGGGCTGCCTAAGCCTTTCCATCTATCAACAACGGATAGCCATCTCTAATTTTTCTTTATTTTTAGTTTTAAAAAGCCTACTAAACCTAGGAGTTCTCAGTTGGAAAGGTAGATGGAAACCAGTCCAAATAACAGCTCTATTTAGCTGGGACAACCCTGCATTCTTTTGTTGGCTGCAGCCAGTTAAGTTACCCTGGAGTAAGAGGAGACTAAGTTTAATGTATTACTGTATGTGGACATATCGCATGTGAATACGTATCCTGTAATCAGTTGCAAAAGTGATGTTTTAGCATAGGATTAAAGGCAATATGTGTTCCTCAATTCGGTGGGCTTTGTGGGGACGATGGGGTCCCTCCTCTTCATCCCCATAAGAAAATGATTCAGTGTTGTGGAACAATCTGTTCCCAAAGTGCACATTCTATTGGGGAAGAGAAACCACTGTGGCCCTCAGATTGCTATATTAAGTGGGGGTTATCTCATCTAAGATGCAGGTCGTGCTGGAACGAGAAAATGCAGGTACTCCATTTCCTGAAGTTCTTTTATCTCTACTGAAAGAGGTCGCTAATAAGTTGCATCCTGAGATGGTTTCCTTCATGTTTTCACATTTTCTTTCTGAAATGGAGGGGTTCTCATCTTCATTTGTTATGAGTTTAGCACTACTCACTAGTATCCTTTGCCTGGTCTACTGAAGTAGAGATGTGAAGCTGTCCAGCCAGCGTTCTTAAAAGATCTGCTAGGGGACTAAACCTCAGTTACTAAGGGGAGGGATTAATTAAGTGTTCCTTGCAGTGGGTAAACTGTCCTAATTTAAGATATGCAGCTTCCTAGTGTTTCCAGCTGAAATCCAGCTTCAGAGTAATTACATCACTGGAGTTGAGCAGGAAATAAAGGCTCCATAGCCAAAGAAAGAAGATAAAATGGGATCAGAGAGGTATGAACTAATCTTGGAGCACCACAGACATCACCTGCTTGAATTATAATAAACAATACATTTTGGATGTGTTAATATTTATGTAAGAATTAATTAGATTTTCTTCTTTATGCCATTGCAGGTCAAAGCAACAGACCAAGATTCAGGCCATTTTGGACATATTGAATATTTTCTTTATAATGGATTCCATAACAATGAAAAATCGGAAGCATTTCAGATTGACATAAACAGTGGCTGCATATATTTGTCTCAGGATGTCGACAGGGAAGAAGATCCATCTACATATGACTTCTTAGTAAAAGCCATAGATGGGGTAAGCTTTATTCTTCAGTAATGTTATCCTTTTACCTTTGAGGAAATATTTTTCAGATACGAATGCAGCCTTTGTGAAGTCTCTCTCAGCTTTACTTCACCTCAGCAGCATCTGAAGTAGAAGTCATTGTTGTAGCTCCGTATTATTTCTTTATTAATTAATTTGATTTATTTCCACCTTTCTGTCAAATGAATAACCAAGTCCAGTGTCAATAATTAAAATACAGAATACATGCTAAAAAATTAAATTTGAATTAAAATTAGTTAATTAAAATCTTCTGAAAGATGCATATTTATTTCTTTTCTAAAATGTAGACTAAGAGCCAAATCTGTCACTTAAGGAATGGTTTGTATAGTCTGAGCATGACACAGGAAAACCATCTCCCACATGCCAGGGACTCCGCGATTGTTAAGACTCTAACAACTCTAGAATTTTCAACAAGCCATCTCTTGTACATTTTAATAGATAGGCAGGCTATAATTGGAAAGTCAGGGGGCTCTTTTAGATAGTGGAGCTCATAATCTGTAATAGTAACATGTTTAGAGAGAGCAATGTACTATTTTTTCACTCTGCCCATTACATTAATAAGTTCCATTCCAGACATGTCATGCTCTAAAGAATGCTATTCTTGAGATAAAAAAACCCCTTTGTTTCTGATGACAAGGTTTGTGGGTAAATGAGTATTAAGACTCAGTAATGCACAATGTAGTTAACTTGTTTTTGTCTACCTCCAGCCTATAAGAAGGCCAAACTACATGTGCAGGGCAGTCATGCGTATCATTTTACTTTGTTCAAATAAGTGTGCATGCAGTTTATACTGTACACTAAAAATGCATATGGATGAAGTGAACTATAGTAAACCATGGTTCTTTCTCCCTCATTCTGCTTTTAAGCTATTTTATGGTAGCTTTCTATCAGATATTAAAATGATTGTTCAAAAGTTATTTGGGCTTTAGACATGCAAAGACTAAAGTTATGATCCTAGAGTAAAAAGGCAAGATATTCAGTTGAAGCTTAGGTATGTCATGTGACAACTACAGTGTCTTCAAGTAATAGAATGCCTAGTAAAGGTAAAGGTTTCCCTTGACATTAAGTCCAGTCGTGTCCAAGTCTAGGGGGCGGTGCTCATCTCCGTTTCAAAGCCGAAGAACCAGCGTTTGTCTGTAGACACTTCCGTGGTCATGTGGCCGGCATGACTACACAGAACGCCGTTACCTGCCCGCCGAAGCGGTACCTATTAATCTACTCACATTTGCATGTTTTCGAACTGCTAGGTTGGCAGAAGCTGGGACTATAGAATGCCTAGGTTTACCTTAATGTTCTGGAAAATCTATTTCTTCCAGTGTCATAATTAAGGTCTTATAAAATGCAGCTGTTTCCTGAAACTAAAAACCTTAAAAATGAACTTTGCAAAGTTAATTTTGTACCAGCATTGTTGTATGGAAAATAAAAGCTAATATGTTAGCTACATCATTTACTTTTGTTTTAACATCTGTAGATTTGTTGTACTTATTATTAATGCATATTCAGTGCTTTAGAGTAATGAGACCTGTTTCCGGTGTATCATTTTAGTAATAGTTTCAATAAACCTTTAAAGAAGACTGGGTTCCCCAAATCTCTTCATTATGAATGAGTCCCCTTATTACCTCTCAAACTGGGGCCGGGGGCGCGTGGGTTTGCACAGTGTAACAAGAGAAAAACGATTCCCTTTTCCAGTTTTTGTCAGGACGAAGGAGAGAGATATTGTCATGAGTAAGGATGGCGAGCAGGGGGCTCCCATCCTTACTCATGACAGATATCTTGCAGCATGCTAATCTTTGGAGCTGGCAGAAACAGCTCCTACTGTACTTCTTCTGCATTTTCTGAAATATAGCAGGATAGACATCTCAGCTTCTTTCATAAAAGGTCACACGGCATGCTGTTCTACAATGTAAATTGTTTTCTTTTCTTTTGTTTCACTTATCATGTTTTGGGAAACCAGCTTTTATGGATTGTAAATATACAGTACACCCTGTGGTTTGGTGTTGTATAAATCTAGCCATGTAGTTTATTTAACAAACCACAGGTAAGTAATTCATTGCTCAACATAATGAATGAATCAAGTCACAATTACCAAATGTTTTCCACTGGCTGTATTAGTAATCATGTATAATTTCTTCTTATCAAATAAGGGAGGGAACAATTTCTTATGAAGAGCTATTAATCTATAATTAAGATCAAAGAGGGCTATGATGCTGATGGTTGATGGATCAAAAAACAAAATGGGTACAGTTTATGGTAATGAAGGACTGTATAGTATTCACTCTCATTCTCTCTTTGTCTCTTTTCTTCCCCTTTCCCCTTTGCATTATCATTTTTGTAAGACTATATTAAATTAGGGCTGTGTGAACTTTGCATTTCTCAAAATATGAGAAATATTCTTCCTAGACTCCCACAATAGCCTTAGAAGTTCTTTTACAGTTCTAGAGATGAGTGGGAGGCTTTTGTCACAGGACAAGGAGAAAGAACTACTGCACTAATCTGCAGTTAGCCCAAAGACAGATGTTGCTACTGGGGCATTATTCAAAGACTCAGGGCACTTTGACAGTATATCAGTCAAACAATCTTTTCACAACCAGAAAACACACTTCTTAAAACAATTTTTTTTAGACAGACTAAAACTATTCAAAGGATTAACATACTCTCTTTACCTTTTCAACAAATCTTGGAGGCTCTAAAATAGGTGTCAGTTCTCTGAAACAAACCTGTGACTATCTCATGCATCCTTTAAGATTACTATAAAGAAATTTGAGGGAATTCATTTTCAAACAAAATTTATAGCATGCATGGACTCAAGCTGTGTTCTCTATACATTAATTCACTTTATTTTATCCAGGTATTTAATGATGCTTCCTTGCAGCTACAGAATGGCAATTTCAGTGCCATGCTAAATAGAGGATGCAGTCATAGGAACCAATGAAGGGATAAAAAAGTTGAAAGGCTCATTGAAGGATAATGCTGATGGCTGCTTAAACTTCCCAGATATCTATTGAATATGTACTTCAGATACACTGACATTCAGCATCTCACAACCTACTGAACGTAAGGACCAGGGGGCCATAGATGGAGAAAAAGGGATTCCCTCTGTGTTCTCTTGTGTTCTTCCTGTTATTTATGAGTTCATTGACCTCAAATGCTCTTTCTTCCTACCTTTCCTCCCTAGGAAAGTATGTAAGGTCATGTATATCTTGTAAATAAACCTTTCAGTTAATTACAATCCTTGCTCAGATTAGATTCTGCCTTTTCAGTAATACATACTGAAATCATTTCAATGCTTTCCTCACTCAGAATGTGAAAATGATGAACAGAAACTCCAGATAATTTTCTGGACAATATTATTTTGTAGAGCAGATTTTGTATGAAACATTTTCCTTTGGTAATTGGTTAAAATTTATTTATTTATTATGTTTGCTTGTCTCATTAAACCCCTATAGTCAGCTTGCACCAAAATTAATGCATGAAGTAAAACTGAAAACATAAATCCATCACAATAGCGGCATTGATAATTCAGCTCACTGATTCACTAATTACTAGTCCTATTCTTTGAAGGCTATCTTGAAAAATAACTTTTATACCAGTTTTGAAAACTATAGTAAGGAGGAGTGATCTGTTCCAGAATGAAGAAATACAACTGAGAAAACTTGTTTCCAGCCTCCTGCCTCTTTAACATCGGGGCGGAGTGGTGGGGGGAGGAATCCACAGATTCAACCCCTGGACTGAATGCATTGGGGCAGCAGATTCTACCTAGAGCAAGTGATAGCAGAGAGACTGAGAACCAGTACCATAAAGGCTTCCAAGATTGTAGCAGTGCTGAGGCTCATGGGGTGGAAGGCTGGAAGTACAAACCTCTGCCCCCAGAAGCCTTCTGAATCTTCACACTGTAGTTCTATCTCTTGCTTTGGGGTGACAGCTTGGTGGTCCCTCATTGGGCATCTATTCTCTAAGTCCAGTGTGGTGAGAGAGAGAGAGGGCTCTCACCTGTATGGCTTTTCTGGTGATTAAAATGCAAAAGTTCAAATAATTTCTGTGGTGCCATTTTCTTCCTGCATAGAACAGAAGCATGGTGAGTAAAGGATATAGTCCTTTCTTCCTCTTATTCCTTGGGAAAAAAATGAGTCTCAGAAGATGAATAAAATAAAACTTTATTTAAAAAATATTAACTATAATGCCCTCCTTTTAACTTTAAATATTAACATGTAGATATTCAGTGTGGAAGAACTGAACATGATAGAGCTGCCCATATTACAGTAGCACAGCAGCTTGCAAATTAGTTAAGAAAGAAAAATTCATAAGAAAATATTCCAGATGAGAGACAGATACAGGTATAGTCCTCGACTTATGACAGCAATTGGGGCTGGAATTTCTGTCGCTAAGCGATGTGGTAAAGCACAACCACATCGTTTAGTGATGGAAATCCCTGGAGTCCCAGTTGCTGTCGTTAACCAAATCCCATGGTTGTTAGGTGAGGCAACAGTGGGAAAGCTGGCAGGAAGTTACAAGTCCCAGGTGGCTTGCAAGCAGGCCAGCAGGCAAGTAAGTGGCTTCTTCCAGGTGGGGGAGGGTACAAGGGTGTGAGGGAGGCACAGCAAGGCTTGGGGAGGGTGTGAAGGGGGGTATGAGGGTGTGAAGAAGGTGCAGTGAGTCTCAGGGAGGGTGTGCAAGGCTGCGTGAGAGAGGCACGGCGAGGCTCGATTTATTTTAAATCATCTTAAGGTAAGTGAGCATATTGTTTTCACATAGCTCAGTTGGCTTACACTGCTATCCAGAAGTCCTTTAAAATATCTCAGATTAACTGATGTCTAGCAATGTGAAAGGTATTTGATCCTTTGTTATATCTGATACCTGGCTTACAATTTGTTTTGATTTGGATTCAACAGGGTGGACTAAGTGCCCAAGCTTTTGTTCACATAGAAATTGAAGATATCAATGACAATCGTCCTGTCTTCAACCCTGCAACTTATGTGATAAGCATCAGCAGTCATACACAGCCAGGAACAGAAATAACTAACCTTCATGCTACAGATAAAGATTCTGGGATATATGGAGCTGTGACATATGAACTGATACCAGGACACCTCTCTTCCCTTTTCAAAGTGGATCCATCTACAGGTATGATACAAAACACATGCAATGCAATATCATTTTAATCACATGCAGTCTAAAGGGCATAAGAAGATTCCCTGGGTAAGCCAGTTGATTTTAAGTTCATAGAAGTAGCTACTACCAAGATCTGAAGTTCTGACTTCTGTCTTCCAACAGAATTCTTGGGTATCCTTTAAGAAGATGATTACCATTTGTAGCAAGCCACGTTGACCTCAGCAAAAACAAATTTGGCACAACGTTGGAAAACTGAAACTTTGCTGATAATACAACATTAGGAGACCAAAACTGAAAAATATATAGCAGTGGCAAAACTGATGGTATATATTCATAATAGAAGTCTGACTAAATTCAAGCAGGAATGGCTCCCTTATATACAAAAAATTACACATCAAGGCAAATTCAGACATTTAGAATATGTTTTTTAGGAAAAGATTTATTTCAGCTTTCCTTTGTTTTACAGACCTGCAAAGGTCGTAAATGCAAGGATTGGTTGCAAAGTTATTTTTTCATCGCTGACGTAACTGGACGGTTGCTAAACGAGATCTACCTGTAACTTCATTTACTATTTTTATGAAAATCTCTACTTTGCCCAAAATTTGAAAATAAAGTAACAGTATTGCTTATTCCACTTTTCAAAAAGAAAATATAGATGATATATTTATTTATAGGTCAGAATTCATGTTATATAACTAGCAGGGTAGAAGAAGGATCTATAGTACTATAATAGATGGCTGGTATGGATTAAAGTGAAAGTTCTCTTTTATAGCATTCTGCCCAGAGTTCCCCTTTGGGGGAGAGGGGCGGTAATATATATCCAATCAATCAATAAATAAATAAATAAATTCCAACTCCTTGAGAAAATCTTATTTGAAAAAGACACATTATTTAGTGATATTTTAAAATGTTGTGGCAAGTTTTTTTTTCTTTGGCAAACATACTCCGTAAATGTACACAAAAAACAATTTTGTATTTATTAATAACACATTGGGGTAACACATTATTAATGCTATCCATTCACTTAACACAGAAGATGATAATTTGGGTTCAGATATAATCAGAGTAGTCACTGAAACTAGTACAATTTAAATTTAGTCAGAACTAACTTTTCGCTGGGTCTGCTTTATATTTGATTGAGTCTGGATCCAGCCCATAGCCAATATTTTTTTTATTCTGAATGAATGAATCCATGTATCCAATGAAGTAAACTTATTCTTAAAAGCTTATATATATATATTGTATCTGTTACAGTGCAATCTAAAACATGGTATATCAGAAATTCTGCTATGTTCAGTGAGGTGTATTCCCACTGAGTGTCCATAGGATTATGTAGTACAAAATAATTTGCAAAAACAAACTAGAAAAGACCCAACTATCTAAGTTTATTCCTTGAAATTGTCGATAGAAAACATACAAACTGTTGAACAAAGTTATGTTCTTGATTGGAAAAAAAAACAGTTTCTGCATCTGCTTATCTTTTTGTGAAACATATAAATGGATTTAGCCTGGCTGTTAACTTTTGCGAAGAGACAGGTGTCTAAAATTGTATCGTAAAAACTCGTAAAAGCACACAAAGAATACAAAAAGAACAGATACAGTATTATTATGACTAAAATAAAACAGTGATGTCTGAAATGCCTAAATTTGGATCATAAATTACTGAAGGTAGATATTAGTATCATAGCAGAGGGGTCACATTTAATTTTGGACTTCTCATATCATTTTATTAAGGTTTCTTTGAGCTAGGTTACTTCTGAGCTTAAAACATTCTGGATAAAAAGGTTTTTTTGTTTGTTTGTTTGTTTGTTTAACACAGTTTTCCCTTGAAGTTTTAATCACAGTAGCTGGTATTTAGCAAAAATATTTAGCAAAACTAAACATTAAATGTAGAAACTTTGTTATAGCACAAGTTTTGACAAGCAGCAGCAGTAAAATAACCTACCACTAATAGCAACATCCTGCTGTTTACTCAGAAGTAACTTCAATTGAGTTCTGTGTGGTTAACTTTCAGATCAATAAATAGAGGATTGCAGTTTTAATTGTTTCAGTGTATATTTTACTACAAGAAAAAAAATCAGCATTTAAACTGTACGTTGCTTTTTCATATGTGCAATAAAATTGATGCACACATGAAAGAATCAACATGAGTAAAGACATATTGTAAGATTGGAATAATTTATCTTGGAACATTCTGAAACCACATCCCTTTTTAAGAAAAATATTTAGTTACTCTTTTTTTTTTGTCCAATTTGCATAAGTAATTGACAGCATATTGGGGCCATTGAAAGTAGGTGGGTGTAGGTTCCTATGCTTGGCTTGGTGTTTTTAAGAACTAGTTGCACAGTCAGTACAAAAAATCCCAATGGTAGTTTGAGCCCAGCCACTAAGGGATGCATTCCTTTCTTTAAAACCACCACATTTAACCTAAGTAAAATTGAGTAAAACTTCCAAGCATGAAGACAACTGGGAATAATTCCTAGGCCCTATTTGACACAGTCCCTGTCACATGGAAGAGCATACTATCTGCCACTAAGTATAGCTCAGGAGTGCTTAATCAAGTTGCTTCGCAAGTGTAGTTAATTTCATAAGACATTTATACAGATTTGTACTACATAAATGCCATATAATTAAAATACTAAATTGCAATATCCAATTCACTAGTAGGTAATATATAATAGATTCAAAACTTTAAGCTTTAGCTTTAGCAGAATTTTTGCATTTAAACATTCCAAGAGAAATATATTAGTTCAGCATTGTTTTATCTTTATTTGTTTTTTTCAGGAATTGTTTATTTGATATCATCACTGAGTAATGCAGACTGTTCCAGTGTGCTGTTGACTGTTTCAGCTCAGGATGGTGGTGGCCTTTGGTCTGTTGTCAATGCAGTTGTAACTGTGAGAATTCTTCAAACTGCTGTGGCTCCTGCTGTTTTTGAGCACTCATATTACAGCTTTTCCATCCCTGAAGATGCCCCTGAAGGAAGTTCTGTTGGAACAGTGAAAGCAAAAGAGCCTTTAAGTAAGTGTCCTTGAGATGTATTCCAACAGGTTCCAAAACTCTGTTGATTGCTTACAGGCTATAAATGAAAGCAGCCAATATTGTTTTATTCTATCCTTTTAGTACTGTAGTTATGCAGGAATACAAAAATTAATGCTAAGCTTGGAATTGATACCATCACTTGCTGAGATGGGCGGCCATTCAGACCACACCACACCACACCACACCACACCACACCACACCACACCACACCACACCAAACCAAACCAAACCAAACCAAACCAAACCAAACCAATGTTAATAATAGAATGATATTAGTGAATGTTCTGAAAATGTGTTTTTGTGGAGTGTTTCCTTGGGATGTAACATTATAAATCATATTAACAAATGTTAATTTTTAAAACAGTTCTTAGACTTTGACATCATGTGACATCACACTTTATGACCATATTGCTTAGCGATGGCAATTCCAGTCCCAATTGCCATCGTAACCCAAGAACTACCTGTATGACAAAAATATGTATATTTCTTCATACAGTTTTATCATATTAAGGGATAGAAATATAGTTCTTTTAAATATTCCATAGAATCTTGTTTTCTTTCTATTTTTCTGCATGCTTTAGATTCATGAAGGCAGAAATATTAGGAAGGAAATATCTAAAAGCAACCATCAGATATTAAATTGAGTGCTGTAGCATGGATTTTTTCAAATAAACTGGAATGCATTTCCATTAAATGAAACCTCTCCACTATTAAATCTCTATTCTTTAACATAGTCTCTGTTTGATTCCTTTTTACAGATTTCCTGGAAACAATTTCTTATAGAATTTCCTCTGGTAATTCCTATGGAATTTTTACTATTGATTCTCACTATGGAATCATCCGCACCAAAAAACAGCTCGACCATGAAACACATGATCATATAGTTCTTACAGTGCAGTCACAATTGGGAAGCTCTTCTGTCTTCAGTAGTGCCCAGGTCAACATAACTGTGATTGATATCAATGATAACCGTCCAGTATTTATGAAGGAATCTGATCACATATATATATCCCAAAGCACAGTACCTGGAACAGCTCTTTATATTGCTCATGCAGAAGATAAAGACAGTGGACTCAATGGGGCCATCCATTATGCCATTGTAAGCAGTCAGTCAAGTGTTTTTACTATTGATCCAGCTCTTGGGATTCTTTACCTTGCTAGAGATCTGAGTGGTCAGAAGCAGCATGAGCATGTAGTGGTACACATCAGAGCAGAAGATCATGGAATTCCTCCCCTAAGTTCTGTGTTGATTTTGGGAGTGCTAATTGACAAGCAAAAGGGAAGCCCTGTGTTGACTTTTGAAAAGTTGTTATATCAAGTGGAAGTCAGTGAGGAATCTTGTCTAGGTACCAGAATTCTGCAAATACAGGCCTGGAAGCTGAATCCTCAACATACTTCTGCTAATCTTATATACTCCTTGGAACATAACATAGATTCTGTTTCATTTAAAATTGATCCAGAAACAGGTGTGGTTTACTTACAAAATTCTTTAGACTATGAACATTTGCAAACTCATAGTTTTAGAGCTTTTGTTACCAGCTCAGTGGATAAGTCAGTGCAAAATGCAAGCACATTAATAATAGTTAATGTCATTGATGAAAATGATAACTCTCCTGTGTTTGTTCACGGCACCTATTTTATTGAAGTAGAAGAGAAAGAATCACCCCAAGGTCTGGTTGGCACAATTAAAGCAATTGACAAGGACTCAGGAAGAAACGGGCATCTTTCCTATTTCATCTTATCAAATGAAAATTATTTCAAAATCAATTCCAATACAGGTAATATATTTTACAATCTTCCCTATATTCCTGTGGAATGTGTTAGTTTTCCAGTAGTATGAATTCATTGTATTTATTAATTATTTGGTCAGTTAGCAAACTGCACCTCAACATTCAGTGAAATTGGCTATTATAGATGCAAAGAAAAAAAGAATCATTGAATGAGATACAGTCTTCTTTATTTACAAACATACAGCAACACAAGTGATGATTTATGATATTCCCAGGTATCATAGTATTGATACAGAATCACAACTCATGCAGCTGAAAATAGCTAGCAAATAAAGTTAAAGAATCTAAAACTTCAGCACCATTCCAACCTAAATGATGGGTAGTCTGTGCTTATTACATATTTACTACTGGTTTAAGAAATGAAATTCTAGGATGAAAGGCAGTCAGATTCTCTCAGTGTGCATCATCAATTGATACTATTATTTACAAACCCTTCCCTTAATCTGTGCAATGAGTTTTCTTTGCATTCTGCCTGCTCCGTCTTCCCAGGGTTGTCTACTGCTAGTCTCTTTGAAAATACGTAGTTGCCTGTTTCCCTCTGCCTCACATCTCCTTTCCTTACTCTGATAAATCTGTTGGCTATCAGTTTTGGGCTGACAGCAAACTTTCTCTTCCATTTGAAGAATCTACGTTAATTCAAACTTTTCATAGCTAATGCTTATCCCTTCTGATAGGGAATTCACTATGGCTATGGTTTTACATATGATTTAGAGATATTGGTATGAAATGTTTAATAATGTCAAGTCACAGATGTAAATATAATGTATGATTTTTTTGAGAGAGAGACTGAGAGGGAGAGCTGGTATAGAATAAAATTAAAGAGAAGGCATGATGATAAACAAATTTTATCAGGAAGGAATATGGAATGGAAATTATACATAACTTACCACCTTAGTTGGCAAAACAGTTCTTTTCTAAGATTC
The DNA here is from genome assembly GCF_035149785.1 of Candoia aspera. Classification (NCBI taxonomy): domain Eukaryota; kingdom Metazoa; phylum Chordata; class Lepidosauria; order Squamata; family Candoiidae; genus Candoia; species Candoia aspera. Next base: position 35,785,161 of record NC_086160.1, read on the forward strand.
ACCTACATGTATTAACATTGCACAAAACCTGTGCTTTTACCAACTGAAAAAAAGAATAAAGCAACATGGCTGGCTTAATATAATTGCATCATTATATTATGATGCAATTCATTTTTAAAAGTTCCTGGATGCTCGTATTAAGTTGTTGCAAGGCTTTGGAATAGATTTTAATAGATTTGCAGCTCTGGCCAAACTGAAGAAATGCTTATTAGTCTCTTAAAAGCGTCTGTACTGAGAATCCCCAGTATAAGAAGATCCTAAGCTACCTTATTTAACAACTGAAATAACTTTCTCACTTTTGTTTTGCTGGTATGGAAATCAAAATATTATCTGTTTGCTTTAGAGTAGCATCTGGCTTTAACAGTAGCTTTTTGTGTGAAGTCAAGTCACTTATAGTATAATGACAGTAGGTAGACAAGTAATGTTGAATTGCAGTTTTTGCTAGCCTCTGTATAGTGTAACAAGTGTATCAAAAGCAGATAATGGAGCTTTGTACTACTTATTAAGACTTTCAAAATATATCCCACAATACTATTTCTTTTCACTGTTCTTTTTCATTAGGGGAAATTATAAACTGGGTGGCATTAGACCACGAGCAGCAGGCTCACCACCATTTGGTTGCTCTGGTAATAGACCATGGAGTCCCTCAACGTAATACTACAATATCTGTCTATATCTCAGTTACTGACCTCAATGACAACCAGCCATGCTTCTCCCAGCATCTGCCACACTTCAAGGTTTGCAAAATATTCCACATCTATTGTTTCTGTACAGGTTTGAGGAAGGACTTTGGGGACTCCATTCATTTTATTACAGTGGGTAGAATGTGGAGGATATTGATTTTTAATTTGAATGTAGTTCTACCCAGTGTATGTTACATTTGCATTACAGGCAAATAAAATGAAAACTTAATGTATAAAGAAAAAATTGGTTTTGGTCACCATCTTGTGGTCAAATGTTTGAATTAGAATTTGGACATCCTGTTGGAAAATATGAAAGGATTTGAACTGAGGTTCCAATGACTTACATGAACTACTCGTAGCAACAGTATGGAACTGGTTTGTCATTACCTCTGTCAGATAATGATTCAGATTTCAAGTATCAATAATGATTCAGCTTAGCTTTTTGGAATCAGCCATGATTGACCAAATACTACTACTTACTGTGGCACATATTTTTACAACAGAGTATTAGAGAAAAATCAATAAAGGAGATGCTATGACAATGCTATGGCATGTCTTCTAAAAGTATAAATACGTAGTTATACATGTGTGATCAGCTAGCCAGGGAGATGAAGCCTGTTTAAAAACTAATACATCAGTTTAGTTAACCTGTGGTTGGAAAACATAGTCCCAACCAAACTTTACACAAATTATGACTCCACACTCTGATTGGCCAGAGCTAGAAATATGCATCCTGCAATCAGCCAATATATTTGACTATTAGTAATCCAGTGATAGGTAGGATGAAAATCATGTTGATTCAGCCACTCAGAAAAGGAGCAAGTAGATATCAGAACATGTTTGCCACTGAGTCTGTGGCATGAACTCACCCATTAGTGAGTGTATTTATGAAAATTGGGCTATTACCAAACCAGTAAGTCATGATATTGGTGGTTGGGACAATAAATTAAATTAAATTAAACTTAACTTAATAACTTAAATTATCTGGATTCCTTGCCATTTGGACATTTAGTTTTAACCTAATTGCTTGCTTTTAGATTTTAGAAAGGCAGCCAGCAGGGACACTGGTTACAAATATATTTGCCAAAGATCTTGATTCTGGAAACAATGGATTAGTGCTGTATTCAATATCCTCAGGTATGAATTATTACTTATGAGGTAAAAATTGTTGTTTATTTGTTTAGTCGCTTCCGACTCTTCGTGACTTCATGGACCAGCCCACACCAGAGCTTCCAGTTGGTCGTCAACACCCCCAACTCCCCAAGGGACGAGTCTGTCACCTCTAAAATATCATCCATCCACCTTGCCCTTGGTCAGCCCCTCTTCCTTTTGCCCTCCACTCTCCCTAGCACCAGCATCTTCTCCAGGGTGTCCTGTCTTCTCATCATGTGGCCAAAGTATTTCAGTTTCGCCTTTAATATCATTCCCTCAAGTGAGCAGTCTGGCTTTATTTCCTGGAGGATGGACTGGTTTGATCTTCTTGCAGTCCAAGGCACTCTCAGAATTTTCCTCCAACACCACAGTTCAAAAGCATCGATCTTCCTTCTCTCAGCCTTCCTAATGGTCCAGCTCTCACAGCCATATGTTACTACAGGGAACACCATTGCTTTAACTATGCGGACCTTTGTTGTCAGTGTGATGTCTCTGCTCTTAACTATTTTATCGAGATTGGTCATTGCTCTTCTCCCAAGGATTAAGCGTCTTCTGATTTCCTGACTGCAGTCAGCATCTGCAGTAATCTTCACACCTAGAAATACAAAGTCTTTCACTGCTTCTACATTTTCTCCCTCTATTTGCCAGTTATCAATCAAGCTGGTTGCCATAATCTTGGTTTTTTTGAGGTTTAGCTGCAAGCCAGCTTTTGCGCTTTCTTCTTTCACCTTCATCATAAGGCTCCTCAGTTCCTCTTCACTTTCAGCCATCAAAGTGGTATCATCTGCATATCTGATATTGTTAATGTTTCTTTCAGCGATTCTAACTCCAGCCTTGGATTCCTCAAGCCCAGCATGTCGCATGATGTGTTCTGCATACAAGTTGAATAGGTAGGGTGAGAGGATACAGCCCTGCCGTACTCCTTTCCTAATCTTAAACCAGTCCGTTGTTCCATGGTCTGTTCTTACTGTTGCTATTTGGTTGTTATACAGATTCTTCAGGATGCAGACAAGATGACTTGGTATTCCCATACCACTAAGAACTTGCCACAATTTGTTATGGTCCACACAGTCAAAGGCTTTAGAATAGTCAATAAAACAGAAATAGATGTTTTTCTGAAACTCCCTGGCTTTTTCCATTATCCAGAGGATATTGGCAATTTGTTCCCTAGTTCCTCTGCCTTTTCTAAACCCAGCGTGTGCATCTGGCAATTCTCGCCCCATGAATTGCTGAAGTCTACCTTGCAGGATCTTGAGCATTACCTTACTGGAATGTGAAATGAGTGCCACTGTTCGATAGTTTGAACATTCTTTAGTGTTTCCCTTTTTTGGTATGGGGATATAAGTTGATTTTTTCCAGTCTGATGGCCATTCTTGTGTTTTCCAAATTTGCTGGCATATAGCATGCATTACCTTGACAGCATCATCTTGCAAGATTTGGAACAGTTCAGCTGGGATGCCACCATCTCCTGCTGCCTTGTTATTAGCAATGCTTCTTAAGGCTCATTCAACCTCACTCTGCAGGATGCCTGGCTCTAGCTCACTGACCACACCATCAAAGCTATCCCCGATATTGTTATCCTTCCTACACAGGTCTTCTGTATATTCTTGCCACCTTTTCTTGATCTCTTCTTCTTCTGTGAGGTCCTTGCCATCTTGTTTTTGATCATGCCCATTTTTTTCTGGAATTTACCTCCAATGTTTCTAATTTTCTGGAAGAGGTCTCTTGTCCTTCCTATTCTATTGTCTTCCTCCACTTCCGCGCATTGCTTGTTTAAAAACAATTCCTTATCTCTTCTGGCTAACCTCTGGAATTTTGCATTTAATTGGGCATATCTCCCCCTATCACTGTTGTCTTTTGCTTTCCTTCTTTCTTGGGCTACTTCTAGTGTCTCAGCAGACAGCCATTTTGCCTTCTTGGTTTTCTCTTTCTTTGGGATGTATTTTGTTGCCGCCTCCTGAACAATGTTGCGAACTTCTATCCATAGTTCTTCTGGGACCCTATCTACTAAGTCCAGTCCCTTAAATCAATTCTTCACCTCCACTGCATATTCCTTAAGAATATTAGTGAGCTCATATCTAGCTGATCTGTGGGTCTTCCCTAATCTCTTTAGTCTGATCCTAAATTGTGCAAGAAGAAGTTTGTGATCTGAACTAGAGTCAGCTCCAGGTCTTGTTTTTACTGACTGTATAGATGTCCGCCACCTCTGGCTGCAAAGGATGTAGTCAATCTGATTTCGGTGTTGTCCATCTGGGGAAGTCCATGTATAAAGCCGTCTCTTAGGTTGTTGGAAGAGAGTGTTTGTTATGCAGAGTGAGTTGTCTTGGCAAAATTCTATCAGCCTATGTCCTGCTTCGTTTTGTTCTCCCAGGCCATACTTACCTGTAATTCGAGGTGTCATTTGACTGCCCACCTTAGCATTCCAGTCTCCTGTGATGAAAATAACATCTCTTTTAGGCGTGTTGTCCAGTAGGTGCTGCAGATCCTCATAGAACTGCTCTACTTCAGCTTCTTCAGCATTTGTGGTTGGGGCGTATATTTGGATCACTGTGATGTTAGATGGCTTGCCCTGAATTCGAATTGAGATCATTCTATCATTTTTTGGGTTGTATCCAAGCACTGCTTTAGCCACTTTACTATTAATTATGAAGGCTACTCCATTTCTTCTGTGGTCCTCTTGTCCGCAGTAGTAGATCTGGTGGTCATTTGATGTGAAGTGGCCCATTCCAGTCCATTTCAGTTCACTGACGCCCAGAATGTCTATCTTTAATCTTGACATCTCACCAATAAGCACATCCAATTTGCCCTGGCTCATAGATCTTACATTCCAGGTTCCGATGGTGTGTTGATCCTTAGAACATCGGATTCGCCGTTCACCACCAGCACCGTCGGCCGCTAGCCGTCCTTTCGGCTTTGAGCTAGCTGCGTCATCACGTCTGGGGCTAGTTGAGCTCATCCTCTGTTCCTCCCCAGTAGCATTTTGACCATCTTCCGACCTGGGGGTCTCATCTTCCGATGGTATACCGACATATCTCTGGTTGTACTGATCCATTTAGTTTTCACGGCAAGAATACTGGGGTGGGTTGCCATTACCTTCCCCAGGGATCGCATTTAGTCTGACCTCTCTGTCATGACCTTCCCGTCTTGGGTGGCCCTTCACGGTTTAGCTCATGGCATCATTGAGGTGCTCAAGCTCCAGCACCACGACAAGGTAACGATCCTTTGCTGAAGAGGACTGCTATAGGTAGAAGTATTTCAATGACAAGAAGTCCATTCCTAAAACTAGATTTTCTTCCCCTTCTTCTCATCTTTGTTCCTTACCAAGCTTTTCCTGACAGTGAGGAGACCATTAAGAAGGGCCTGGAGTATGGAGCAGGACCTAAAGGTGGAAGATTGACTAAATGTGGTGCTGATAGATTGAAGTAACAGGGTTCAGTTTATATCCAGATTTAGAGGATATTCCCCCCTCAGAACAACTTGCCATACTGTATGGAGATGTTACCAGAAAACGTCCTTACCCTCAGGAATCATATTTGAAGCACAGAAAGCTGCACTGTAAGGTGGAGGCAAAAGGTCTCACTGATTTGCAGCCGTGCAGTCTTGGAGAATTTGGAGAATTCAGTTGTGGATCATATCTCTGAATTGCTCACCATTAGTGTAAGTCACCTTCACTGCATATTGATTGGATATCAACATGGAGGTATGTGGGGTTAAAACAGTACCCTCAGAAATCAGATAGCTACTTTAAAATTGCTAGAGACTTCTATAACTTTATAAAAGACATTAGTTTAAATTGTTCTTCCTTGAATTGAAAATGGATTCTTATTTAAGTGGAGCTGTTTAAGACTATGAGACAGAGAGAAAAACACACACATTTAGGGAAACAAGGTTACATTCTGGTTGCCGTGAGTTGAGAGAGTTCTGCATCACATCGAAAGGAGCAGGCCGTAGGAACAGGAGTTGGATTCTCAGCCATCCATGTAGTACTTAGGTAAGGTTATTCTAAATACGATCTTTCTAACATGCAATTAATGCTCATGTATCTCTTTCAGAAGGAAGTTTAGGTCACTTTCAAATTGACAGCAGTAGCGGAGAGTTAAGAACCACTGAAGCTCTTTTATACAATTGGCATTCAAACTACCGGATGATAATCACAGCATCTGACAAGGGAGACCCCCCTCTTCAAGGGGAAACAGTCATCGGTATTGAGGTATCGGCTTAAGCACACAGTATTTTTTGAGAAGTAGTATTTTTGAATAAGAGATAGTACTCACATATCCAGAGCACCATTCTCTCTCTCTTTTAACTGGTTCATTTGTAGTGTTTTATTATTTTAAAATATAGGCGCTGCAGAATTTGGCTTGAATATTTGCTTCATTAAGGGAAAGTTATAAAGTAATAGTCAAGTAATAAAATTATACATCTGAGAAAATTAAGAAGTACCAAAAAATATAACCAAAACAGCAGAAAAGATAATGATTCACACCTTTATTTTAGGCACTGTACCTTTTACCGGTATGCTGGGGGCCACACTCGAAAAGGTTCATCCGTTTTGAGCAAAGGAATGCTGGGCCTGGACAAACATTAGATCTTTTTTAATTGAAATTTAATTTAAGATCAAAGTAAATACATTCAGTTGATATGATTACTATCTCCTTATCTTCTATAACCATTTTTCTTCTTCTGTCACATTTAGTTATAATCCTTTGGCCAATTTGAAAAGATTCTGGAGGTTTTACCTAAGACTTGAAAGAGGTGAACAATGTTTTAAAGCCTTGGATGGTATACTGTATTTCCAGTATACAGAATGGTTTCTACTAGATTATTTGCATTTAGATCCTTTTGAACTCAATGTGAAAAGTTAATTGTGGCTTAGTCGAAATATAAATATCCCTATATCTTTCTTCGGTTGATCCTTTAATTACCTTTTGGGTGTGTTCATATAGTTTTAAATAACTGACTACTTCATTTGAATTTTTGTTCTCCCTTACAGTGGGTTTTCTTATAATCAACCAAATGAAACTATACCAATATGACTCACCACAAAGATGTGATATTACTTAATGTATGCAGTGTAATAGATGATGTGACCTGATGCATTTTAAGCCACCAATAATTTATGTATGTATGTATGTATGTATGTATGTATGTATGTATGTATGTATAATTGGTGGCTTAAAATGCATCAGGTCACATCATCTATTACACTGCATACATTAAGTAATATCACATCTTTGTGGTGAGTCATATTGGTATAGTATCACAGTTCTACACCGCTCATCTTGCAAGCGACTCTGGGTGGTTTACAGTTCATCCCATTATTTCTTAATGGGATGAAATTTGGCACTTTCTGTTGCTAAAAATAAAGAGTATTGTTCTCTCTTAGGCAGCAAAAAAGACTGCATTTTTAGTATGAGTAATCTAATTGCGGTAATATTTATTTGTGGCTTGATAACAAAAATATTATGTTGTATCACCTAATAAAATAAACTTTGTGACTTGAACACAACAGATGAAGTCATGCTGAGCATTGCATAGGATGAAGGAGATTGACACTTTTTATTTGTTCTTGAAGAAGTACAGTTAGTTCTCTAGAACTGATCTTAAAATTCTGTTATCCTGAAAAATTTCATGATATCCAGGCCAAGAAGGTTGTTTCATTTAGCTTTAAGGAAACACCTGGTTTTCGCTTGATTCTGCAGTTGGTAGAAAATGATTTCTGGAATTATTTCTGATTTATTATAATGATTTGTAGCAGAGTAACTTCTGCCACAATGTAAAGGATCATTTGCAGAATTAGTCAATAGATGCACCATTGATTATACATCATGGACTCTACACTAACAAGCACAGAAGTGCTTGAAAATACTAGAAAATGAGAAGGCTATGCTAACTATGATGATATTATATATTATCTCCTATATCAGAATATTGTTTGCTGGGAATAATGAACTGAAGGGTGTAATGTTTCTAACGTTCTGCTTGTGAGTTTCTGAGGGGAATCTTTTCAACTGTGCAGTCTTCGTCTAGGTCTAATTCAACAAAAGGGTTCTTATGAAAAGAATAAAGTTCAAACTGATGTTCTTCACATTTTCAAGACATATTGGCCTTAACTGAAATGTATGTTTTCAGTTAGTGAATGATTAATCATCCCCATCTAGAAAAAGTAGAATACATTACAAAAAAAAATGCCAATAATAAATGAGTTTTTTTAAAAAAATAAATACATGTATGATATTCTTTTTTTTCCAGGTAATCCCTCTTCCCAAAGGAAGATCTTTTCCTTCCCAATATATCAGACACTTTGTCATACCAGAAAATTTTAGACCTGCTCAGATCATAGGCTCTTTAAAACTCCCTGGTCAGCATTCATATTCCAACAGAAAACAGCATTTTATTATCCCTGAAGAAGATTCTGATATTCCATTTGAAATTGATAATGCTACAGGGGATCTCTTTCTTTCTAAAGAACTTGACTTTGAAGCAATATCTCACTACTTCTTCCGAGTTCTTGTAAATGACTATCTGAACAGTCCTCCACAGAATGAGACTGTTTTCCTCAGTATTGATGTTGAAGATCAAAATGATCACTCACCTTCTTTCCAGAATGACTTCATTGTAATTGGGATAGAGGAAAATGTGCCCATTGGTACTTTGGTGTATACATTTAGTGCAAGAGATGGAGATGGTAGTTTTTTAAACAGAAACCTTCAGTATTCTATACATAGAAATGACTTCACTGAAAATCCATTTTTCATCCACCCAACTTATGGTACCTTAATTACAGCAGTATCCCTTGATCGAGAGAGAAGTCAGTTTTTTGTCCTGACAGTTTTGGCTTCAGATCAGGCTGTAAACCTGACTGAACGTAACCAATGTTCACTGACAGCAAAAATTGTCATTTTAGATGTCAATGATAACAGCCCTAGCTTTGTTTCATCTCCTCTTTCCTACATTAGAGAGGATGCAGAGGTAGGCTCAATAGCACATCACATAATAGCACAGGATCCAGACCAAGGAAGGAATGGACAAATCACATACCTTCTTCTCTCAAGCAATGAAGACCGTGCCTTTTTGATAGACAAAGCTACTGGTAAGATAAAAAGGACTATGTTATTTCCATTGATGTTACACTGGAGATGATGATAAATTCATCCTTTGGTTGATTTCCTAGAAACAGAACTATTTAATTTATTATAGAGTCTGAGTGCTATGGGAAAATATCTCACAGATACAATGCAGAATATGAAAAGACGAATAGTCTAAATTGTGTTTTAACTGATTTCTTAAGGCATGTCTCAATTCCAGTGAAACAGTGTTAAGGAAAATACTGTAAGAAGCAAACAGGCAAATCATTTATTTGATTAGTCACTGCACCAGAATCAGAAATAATAGCTCGAAGCACATTTTAAAATCACACTGATTAATGACCTTTGTACAAATAAACAAATAGTTATGAAAAAGAACACCAGGAGAGATATGGCAGGTTTGCACAAACAGGGAGTGGCATTTGTATTTATCTATTTCCAATGTTTTTATTTCTCACAGCGATACACTGAGAGTCTCTGAAGAGCAAAGTCATTATGAAAGCTGAGAAGGGCAGAGCAATTTGTGGACAGCTTTCAGAAATCTAATTGAGAGACTCCACAGTGGTCACAGATTATTTTATCTAAGAAGCTTATATTATGCTGTTTTTGCTGAGTCATAAAAAAACTGAAAAACTTTTAAAACTAGTACCTTTTTATGCAAGTGTTAAAATAACATATAAAATAAACATAAAAATAGGTATTATAAGAGAACTGTGTAATAGAACAACATTAAATACATATTAGACCAAAAACATTCAGCTGAAGCCTTTTTTTGAGCAGCCTTGCTATAGTCAAGCATCTGAAAGAAAACATGGTGAAGTTGATGATGAATCTCGGTCTGGAAAAGCTTTGCTCCTATTAACCACTCACCTTGCAATCATAAGCAAAGGAGTCTAGAAAAGGACTTCAGGTATTGATTGTATCTTGCAGGGAGAATCATACAGAAGATTGTCCTTAAGGTATGCAGATCCCAAACTGTGTAAGATTTATATCAAGATCAACATTTCTGGAGTTGTGCCAGAGTATGCCACATACTAAAATATTTTCCTTTAAAAGGAATATTTCACATTAGGGATAATTATTTCTATCAGAGGGGTCCCTACATGACTTTACAAGAGGCCACACCATTGTTTACTATAGTAGCATTGGTTCATAATCCTCTAAGAAGTGTTTATCACCATTAGCACAAGACTTAAACATTCATAAGCAAAATGGTAAAGGTTCCAAACATGGGTGGTTCCAAACATGGGTGAATCCATGTTTTGGGGAAGGAGGGTACTATTCTGCATATATGTGTGCTCCTAATCATTCCTTTTCCTTGAGGTTCTAGTACTCATAGCCTTTGTTAGCATGACAAGATGCACAATGATTTTCTAGCACTTTGCATCCCAAACAAAAGCTAGGCTTGTAAACATTGCTCAGAACAAACCATAGATTGGCATGGTATGTGCACTGCCATGCTTTGCATCCTCATAGTAATGCCTTATGAGGACAGCAATTGAATGAGATAGAATTAATACTCTTTCTTTTCTTATTTTAGGAGTGTTAACAACAGCCTTTGCTTTGGACCGTGAACACCAAGAATATTATAACTTGACAGTTGTTGCTCTTGATAATGGCAGTCCAGCCCTATCTGCAGCTCAGAACTTGACAATAATTGTTCTTGATGTAAATGATGAAGCACCGGTATTTACAAAAGCTATATATGAAGCTTCAATCTGGGAAAATAGAGCTCCAGGAGTGGTTGGCATTAAAGTTGAAGCCATAGATAAAGATTCAGGTAATTTTCTTTTAAAAACAACTACAAAATGTCATCTTCAAGTTTTAAAAAATGGTCAACAACAAATGGTCTTTTCATTTTTATTTTTTCCATTCATATGTATGCAAGAGGAGGAATAAATTTCATTTTCAATATAGGATCCAGATTTATATATGGAAAAGCAAGTGTTTTCCTTCATTGATACTATCCTTTGTTCATTCAGAAATATGTAAATATATATAAATATATTTCTTTTAAGAGGAACTTGAAGACGCATAAAAATGACTAGTTCTTTCTTAGTCTCAAATCCTTACTTCCCGGCACTGAGCTGCATAGGGCTTAATAGGTAACAGCCAGCACCTTGAATTGCCTCAGAAACACTGACAACACTGTAGGTAACATAGTAGTGGTGTTCCATGACAGTGACAGTACAGGTAGTCCTCGGGTTACGACAGCAATTGGGCCTGGAACTTCCGTCGTTAAGTGATGTTATCATCATTGAGAAATTGTAATTACAATCCAATTAAATCTATCACCACGTTATATATTAAGATGAGAAAAATTCCCTTTGTATTCCATTATACATTATATTCCTAAGAATACAGGATACTACCTTAGGCCAAGTAAATATATTTGCCTACTACTGTTCACCTGGACTAGCAAAGTCCTTCCAGGTCTCATTATGTCCTACCATTTAAGTCAGGGACAGGTCGCCTGGTGGCCTTCAGATGCTTGAGACTTCTGCATTACCTTACTATTTGTCTGAAAATGCTTTTTAAATCCAAAAAATTTGCAGGGTCAAAATTGTCTGTTTGGAGTTGCTAGGCGTTGAACTTGGGATGTTCTGCATTGGAAGTACATGCTATACCAAGTGTCCCCTACTAAGACATTTCTTCTCAAAATATGGGGCAAAAACCTGTTGAGGAGGCCTTTGGAGAGGGGGCATGAGACATCATGGAGCAATCATGTCTTAAGGCAGTTTATGCCATTCCTCCCCAGCCGCCAAGTTTGAAAGACCTCTGCTGTGGATTTTTATTAAATGATACTGATTTATGGTAGGTTTCCCACATTTGAGAATTACTATACTGGACTGTTATCTATGCTCTTTCAAAAGTTGTAAGTTAATAAATATATTTTAATAATTATTATAGAGATGCATTCATACCATCTGGCCAGAATGGGGCACTATAATACCATTGTTTAATTTAACAGTGGTTAAATTTAATTACTGTTTTTATTAAAGAAGAAAGGAAATTATGGGTAATTTCAATTGAAATAGTTATAAAGCTTCTTTTGTATTTTAAGTTTTTTCCTAAAATGCTGAATAAATGCAAAAGGAAAAGGATATCAATGCCACTTTTTAATAAACAAAATAATTCTGGACTATAGCTGTAGGAGCAATGTATTTGGTCACTTTTTATGCAAGCTTATTCAAGTCACAGGTCCTGAACTTACATATGCACCCAAATGATTTGCATTCCAAATTCCCCGAATTTTGTGATGTGGTTTCTAAACCACATGATAGAGGAGAGAGAGAGGGAGAGGATAGATAGATAGATAGATAGATAGATAGATAGATAGATAGATAGATAGATAGATAGAGTACACAGACTAGTACATGAAATGTGTGCAGTTCCCTGACTTAAGAATTAGGAAAATTAGTGAATCAAATTTACATTTATGCTTCTCTAACTATAGTGTATGTAGTTAGCTATAGTATAATCCTCTATAATCCTCTATAGTATATGTTACATTTGCTAATTCATTTTTGTAGAAATTACATTTACTTAATTGAACAGAAAGTGCCAGTATGAGAAAATGACCAACACAGTGATGAGAGAAATATCCTTATTTCTTGCCTCTCATCTGAGGAAATCCCTAACCTCTCTAATTCCCAGATTGTAAGAAAAGCAGTACATTGGAATATGGTATTTACCTGCATTTTCCCCATTAGCAGAACACAATGGTAGCTGGTAACAACATAAGAATAATGCAGAATGTTGTGGCAGAGGCAAAATGACATAAAACCTATAGATCTTAATTTTTTAAAAAAGGATGCATTATTCAAGAAATGAGATTTCACTGTCTCTTTTTTAATAATCATCCTCTCTGTACCCAGCAAGTTGTACCCAAAACAGAGAAGCTACTGTATGTCGTTATCAGAAAATGGTCTGTGTTTGAAGCATGAGAAAGTGTAAAGGGGGCCTGAACCATGTATAAATAAAAGCCATTGGTTTATTTAACTTTTGAAAGGATTTGTTTAGTACAGCGTAATAAATGACTCTGTTCACAGGACAGTCTTTCGTATCAAAAGTATCGAAAAGGCATCTACTTGAGTTCAGTTTCCAAGTCAACAACCTTTGTTCAAGGGAACATAGCTCGTCTCCCCTTGATTGCTATCTCAGTCCCTTCTTTGTTCCAAGCTTCACAAAGACTATCCTGTCCTTGCCCGTTTTAACATCCCTTTTGTAAAAAGGAATAGGATTTCCACTATAAATCATTGTCCACACATGTATTCTGCAGAGATGTAGATTAAAAAGAGAAACTGGTTGACCACTATGTGGATCACTTCTTGCTCCTTGTGCCAACGGATGCTTCAAGGTGCCAGGAAACACTGTGGGGCAACAAACAAGACGCTTCATGAAATCTCTCCCCCCCCCCCACCAGCAGGTCTGCAACCACAGATGGAGAAAGAGCCTCCTTGGCATAACTCAGAGGAAGCACTGGATTAGAAGTAAACCAGGCAGACCCCAACTTTCCTTTCTCAAGGATTAAAATTGTATTATTATAATGGAATTTTTTTTTCCATTTTTCTTTCCTGAGTTCAATATAGATTTCAGTGTGCAAGCACTGTACATTTCTGTCTCTTCTTGAATACAATCTATATATTCAGACATACTTTCAGTAACCACATAAACTAGCTCCATGTCTTTATTGTGAGTAACAATAGAGGTATGAGCATGCTGCTGAATTTTTTTGATTGTAGATTCTTATGAGCCAGCCACCAATCTGGCAAAACACTGAAACACCCTAACTGGGACTTTAGTTTGGCCTGGTGGACAAGAATGTTGTCCCAGAGCAGGGGTGTAGTTGTGTGAACCTCTTAACATGAGAAGTGTTCAGCCACAGAAAGAATTTCTCTTTTGGCCATGGTTACATCTTCTTTGCCTCCAGTGGCAATAGAATTAATTTATTTTCCATGGACATTTTGATTGTCACTTGCAGAACATTCTGGAGTTTGTTCAGAAGAAAATGTCTGCCTCTCATCAGATTTATTCCAGGTACTAATCTGACTTAGCTCTGGTCCATAGCTGTTTTGACAATGAAAACACAGCTGCTGCTGCTGCTGCTGCTGCTGCTGCTGCTGCTGCTGCTGCTGCTGCTGTTAAAACTTGTATGAGTCAGATTTCTCATAACAATCAAACAAAAATAGTGCAATAAAAAAAGATGAAAGATGGCAAGCACAACAGACCAGACGGAATGAAGCAAAAGGTCTCACTCTCCCTCGAAGGTCTTCATGGCTCTTCTAAACAACAGTAAAGTGGGAGCCATCTGGATCTCAGGGGAAACCTCATTTTCAGAGTGCAGGTACTGCTACAGAGAAGGCGCACTTCTGGGGTCCCAATAGATGATATTGTTTAATTGAAGTAACCTGGAGAACGCCAACACTGCAAGCTTGAATTGGCCAGGCAGATACCATGGGAGACAGATGGTTTCTGTCAGCCTTACTAGGTAGACCAGACAGGAAACACAATCATATTAGCTAATTCTACCTTATTGTAAGGTTACATTAACAAAATCTTGCAAGTCTGAAAGTACTTCTCTCCCCGTGTTCCCTTTACAGCCCAAGAAACTAGGGAGGATCTCTTCTGCTGTGGGCTAATCTGCCTTTTATCTGCTCGTTCCCTGGACTGCACCTTGTTGCCCTCCCTCCCAAGGTCATTCCCACATACCATTACAGTCCCTCAAGTAACCAGGTCTTATGCCATGCAGGGATTTATAGGTAATGACCAGCACCTTGAATCACACCCGGAAGCAAACTGGTAACCAGTGCAGCTCACAAACAGATGTGTTAAATTTCCATGAAAACATATAGTGCATTGACATAAACCTGAACTCTAGTGGCTTCTTGCTTTGTTAGTCTTTATAATAAGGTATGTCCTAACAGTCAGGAACCACACTGAGACACGGAATTGGTCTCTAGTGTTTTATTACTGCTACATTAGACAGAAAATCCTAACAACTGAAGAAGCATGGGAAAAACCCAGACAGATAAACTCCAAAGTCAAGGCGGGTCTGATCTGTGTCTCTTTGAATGGCTGCTTAACTCCTCAGTACTACGCATGCGTTTTCCCCCCTGGATAGGGGCCCCCACCTGTCACCATCAGTACTCATGAAGGTATCAGCAAATTCCAGCTTTTTCCCTTGGTTGTTGGCTGAACCTCATCATTCTTACCAAAGATAAGTTAGAGCAATACCTGCTTAAAACCTTTCCCTTTTATTCAGTCACCAAGAATTTGTGCTCAGTAAATTGTCTAAAGGATGGTAGATGTCAGCTACATACCAGTATATAGCAGTAAATTATAGGTTTTCAGGTACTTAACCCCTTAACCTAGAGCAAAGTCGAGATTTAGTCTGATATTTAGAGATGAGTAACAGAAAAAATTGCCATTGTGTTGTCAAAAAATGTACTAGTTATTCTAGAAAACAGAGAAGAAAGACATGGGAAAATGTATGTTTCAGCCAGTAGGAGATACTAGTTAGGATGGATACTAACTTGAGGCTGAGTCCTTTCTATGTAGCCTGTATATACTGTATCTTGATTTTGCCTTATTTCTTTGGATAATAAAGAAATATTTATCCTTATTGGTCTGACAGTTCCCCAGTGAACTGGACTGGATTCTCCAGTTCAGATACAGAAGCAATAGAAAATGCCTAAGAACACCTTGTGTCCCAGTTATAAGGCTGTGAAAACAAGAATGCAAGTCAGAAACCTTTAAAAGGAAGCAATATTTTGTACTGACATCAGAATAGAGTACTCTGGTTAGCTGTTTTATTTTAATGTTTTTTCAAGGCAGGAGATCAACTGAATTGAAATGTTGAATAGTTGCAAGTAAAATAATCTATAATAACCTGACATGTATACTTGTCTATAATAAAGGACTAAATCTATTATAGTTACTATTATAGCATTATTTTGGTGCATAACATTTTGAAAAAGATGCTATGCTTTCCTCAGGAGAGCATTGAGACCACAAGAAATATGGGAACAATTTCATATAAAACTACAAAAGGCAAGAATGGGAAATAAGTTCCCCATTATATACAGAAGGTGTACAGCTGTTTAAAAAGAATAAACAGCTGTTAAATTTCATGAGTAACATTTTATTTTGTAACACTCAGGTATGGTAGAGTTCTATCATGACATCTGAGTAAAAAGGAATGTTGTATGTCCAATATCACAGCTCCATTTTCAAGGGGCATGCATAAAAATCAGGAATATAGTATAAAAGAATAGAGCACATCCACCCACAATTGATGGATGATGGATCATATCATTCTTGATTGTAGAGAAATATGATGTACTTAGATTGACTGAAGATTACACCCGCAACTGCATTATAAGAAAATACAAATAAGTTTCACCATACAAAATTTTTAGGATTATCAGAATATATTTCAGAATCGATTTCCAAGTCATCACAGGATGATTAAACTTTTACTTCATAGTGTGATTATAAATAATTTATTCATCTATCTAACCATGGTATAATGTTAATATATTTTATAGTGTATTTTATATTGGAATTTTATTATATATTTATTGTTTTATATTGTAAACTACCCAGAGTTCCTCCGGTTGGAGGAGATGGGTGGTGACAAATTTGATAACTAAATAAATAATAAATAAATATTTAAATGGTTATTGCTATTCTTCATATGGGCAATGCAAAATAGATGATTGTGCATTATGTTCCCAGTTACCAGGGAAGTTAGTTTATACAAATGGGAGTATTAGTCCATCTAGCTAGTAATATCTGCTCTGAGTGATAGCAGCTACATAGATGTTTAAGCAGAGGTCATTCATATCACCTTCTGATTTTTTAAAAAACTAGGTGCTGGAAACCTAGCCTCAGACAGTCTACATTGCAAACCACATGCTCTTCCAGAGAAGTAAAGTCACCATCCAATATCTGATAAATGAAGTTCTTTACATACAGTATATATATATATAATTTTATTAAAAGTTTTTTAAACAAAGGTAAAAACTAATACAAACTAATATAGAGTAAGGAAGAAAAAAGAAAAAGAAAGAAATCAAAGACAGCTAAAAGTGCAAAAAAGAAAAAAAGAAAAAAATAGAAAAGAAAGAAAAAAATACAAAGTGACTTGCAACCTCCTTTACAGCAGTTATTAGTACAATTATAAATTTACATCTTTCTCTAAGATTACATCGTGACTCTCTTTTTTCTATAGTCTATCCTATCTAATCATCAGAACCATAAATCATATGTTCATTTTTTTCTGTGTTATGCAAAATGTCCCTAAAGGGTTTCCAATCAGGAATAAACATGGATATTGTCTTTTTTCTGATCAAACAAGTCAATCTGGCCATTCAAACAAGTCAGTTTGGCCATGTGATAAATTAAGTTCATAATAATTCTCAGTATCAGGATAAAATCTTTGACTTTACTGATTACCAAAATGTCACTAAAAATCCTATTACCAAAACCCATTTCTTGTTGATCTTGTCTCACACTTAATTTTGGGTGGTTCTGTCTCACTGAACTAGAGGGTTAACTATATGACCAGTCAGTTTTGTTTTTTTTTTACTTCAATAATAGCCTAGTAAACCACATGACAAACAACTTTAATACTTGGAAAATGCCACATAATGTTCAAATTAAAAAGTCATGCTGCATTCTTATAGACCCTTAGAAGATATAAAAGAACTCTCTAATTTTTCACATTGATTATATGTTTATCCTTAAACATCTTTACATACAATTTATTTTTAAATAAAATAATGTAGAAGAAATTATTTATAAAAAACAATAACTTAAATCTGTATCACCTCTGTAATAAATAAATGTGCCAGGAAACTGCTTGAAAGCTATTATTATTGATATTATAATGGAAACATGTAAAATCTACTAATTTTTTTTCTGTGTGTATTTTAAGGAATCAATTCCCTCCTTAAATATGACATTTTGCCAGGACCTGGATATGAGAATTTTCAAATAAACCCATATATTGGAGAAATTAGAACAACCATCTCGCTTGACAGGGAAATTCAAGAAGTTCTCCATATTAAAGGTAAGACGTTTGAGATACTATCCAAACACCTAGTATGCCACAGGGATTACACATAGTTTTTAACTATTTCCTTTAAAATTTAATTTCTCTGAAATTTGCAAGAAAGGAATTATCTTTGATTTGAATCATTTGTGTCCTATACATGTGAACATATTTGAATGAAATAAAACAGTGTTGCATTGTTCTTTTAGGGAGAATGGTTTGCCAATATGATCCTGTCAATGTTACTAGAAATTAGCTTTCAAATGTGTCTCCCTATACAGTACTTGTTCAAGATGGTGGGACTCCCACTTTATCCAGTACAGCATCAATTGTCTTTAGAGTACTAGATGAAAATGATCATACTCCCAAGATCATCTTTCCAGTTTCTGATATCCAGATTATGGAGAACCAAGTGCCTTCAACAATAACAACTCTCTTGGCTGTGGATGATGATACAGCTAATAATGGAATTGTGCGATATCAAATCATTGGTAAGGTATTTATTATGTACATTATTTTAAAAAACCCAAGTTCTGAAATTTAACGTTTACTGATGTTATTTAACTACTCTTAAAACGTGTTCATTGTTGTAATATTTGTATCTTTTGCACATTTAATTTGTGTTACTATGATTTATTTCTTTCAATATAATATTATTATTTATATAAAAGACTCTTTAAATCCTACAGTACAGGAAATATATGAGTCCTTTGAAAAATTCTAACAAGTCTAGTGTCCCACTAAAACTGTATTTTTTTTCTTTAGAAAATAATATTCATTCTTAAATTCACAATGCAAATTTAGGCCCTGTCTCTGAATACTGAATTTGTGTTCGTTAATGACTGCAAATAAAGGTTGTTGTTGAATTCTGAATTAATAGTTAATCTCTAAAATTCTGGGTAAAATAGTTTCTGACATTTGGGACTTCTGTCACTACCAAGCTCTTACATAGTATTTGTGTGTAAATATGTAAGAGGGTATAGAGAAGTTTTTTTGTTTTTGTTTTTTTTGGCATGCTCATTTTGCTCATTTTGTTTCATTTAAAGGTGGAAATATCAGAGGATACTTTGCATTGCACAAAATCTCAGGAGACCTTTTCACTACTCACAGTTTGGATAGAGAAATAGTCAATAACTTCACCTTGGTCATTGAGTGTCTTGATCTAGGCAACCCCCCAAGAAGTTCTGTTATGGAATTACGGATCACAGTCCTGGATGAAAATGACAACAGCCCTTTATTTACAAGGAATCATTATCAAGCAATTATAAGTGAAGATATTAAAGAAAAGTCAGCAATTCTTGAACTGTTTGCTGTAGATGCAGATGAAGGTCCAAATGGAAAGGTTGTGTACAGTCTAATGGGTGAAACACTTGGACTATTTACTATTAACAGAAATACTGGTGTTGTCATCACTAATAAACCAATGGACCGAGAGAAACAATCTCGATATATATTTAAAGCTCTAGCAACAGATTCTGATGTCCTACAACCAAGAAGTACCAGTGTTACTATAATAATACACATTGAAGATGTAAATGACAATAATCCTTTTTTCTTAGAGAATCCTCTTGAAGTTCAAATATCCCCTCAAACAAATATAAATCAGACAATAGCTACCATGCAGTCCAGTGACTTAGATTTAGGTCCAAATGGAACTGTGAATTTTAGGTTTGTGACACCAACAACAGTGTTTGAGATAGATCCAAATACAGGTGAAATATTTCTTCAGGAACCTGTATCTTATGATGGCTTAATCACCCATCTCCTGATAGTAGCCTATGATCAAGGGATCCCAGCTAGAACCGCTACAGCTGTTGTGACCATCTGTTCTAAAGCACACACGGAGAAAATTTCTTTCAGTCATACTCAGTATGAAACGAAGGTTCCTGAAAACAGTGAAACAGGTGAGTACCTAGTCACAATGCATGCTTCTGTAATATTATCATCCGGGGGTGGGGGCTGTTAATGGGCATCATAGGACAAAAAAAGCTTACAGAAAAATTAGAAATAAGCTACAGTTTGAGATTTGAACCCAAATTAAAGCAGATGTTCTCTACCTACTGACTGTGATTTTGGAAGAAGACTATGTGAGAGTACCTTATTTTTTCATTCTCAAAATCTCTTTTTCTCTATTAGATTATCATGATTTTGTGTCTCTAATATGCATTGTTCAGGAGCATTCACAACCAGCTCTAAGCTGTAAACAGTCTGAGGCCTTTTTACCTGCTGTTTAAAGGCTGTTGTTTGGTTTGTGTATGTTTTAATAGCAGCTGTATAAAATTTCAGCTGCATAATATTCACTTCTTTGCATGAACTAGCAATTCGTTGTTTCTTCATTTGGAGACATGGCTCAGTAGACATTTTAATGCAGGAGTCAAAGGAGTTTGTGGCTGTTTAACTTGGGTCTGTAGTCCTCATTTTGCAACCACAATTGGGACTGACAATTGGTCGTTAAGCAAAGCAATTGCTAAGTGAAACCACTGTTATGCTTATGAACTTCAGCTTTCCTTTGCTTTACAGACCTGCAAAGTTGTAAATGCGAGGATTGATCACAAAGTTATTTTTCATCACCGTCATCACTGAGAATAGTTGCTATATGAGGCAGTTGCTAAACCAGGACTACCTATATGAGTAAAGCTATAGACTGCTTTCCCAGGCTTAATATTAGCAACATTTTCACATGGAAGGTGTTTTTTTCTTTCTTTTTTTTAGTAAAAGAATTTTTAGTAGATATGTATACAATTATTAGAATTCAGTGAGTTAATCTGATATTGAAACGGTCTGTTACAAATAAGGCCTTGTGAGGGGTGTATTTTATGGAAATTCCCTAAGGGAATGTGGTAAGAGAATAAAAACAGTATGCTGCTAAATAGTAATAAAAGTAAATAAGAATACATTTGGATAGTTTTGATTAAAGCAAGCTTAGGGAATCTTCAGAGTAAAACCACAGAGGAAATATGGGGGACCTCACTATTTTGACCTAGGAAGAGACTGTTGGGGAGCAACTGTTCACATGGTAGACTCTGTAAATGTCCCTGTCTGGGCCCACCAGGTGTTGTGAATTATAAGTCCCATTATCCCTAGCAGGCAGCGGGTAAGAAGAACCAGTCTGGCAAAGTCTGATCTATAGGTTCTTCTCAGTTTCATTTTTGTTTTTTGACTTTAATATGGAATTGTTATTAATACAATAAGGGAGTGGAAATGTCCTTTCCTTAGAGACTAAACTTCAGGCATATTTCCATTCATGCCAGCTAAAGTCACGCTAATCTGCTGCTTCAACATGCCATATATAGAAAGCTTGGTATCAGACCCTCAGGGTCCATGTTCAGTTTCTCTGATACACCTTTGCTGTTTCAACCTTTTTACTTTTTTACCAGTTCAAATGAATTCATATTTTGTTTGTAAGTTCCCATAACCCTCAAAGCCTTTGGAGCAGTGTAAAGTGCAGTTTCTAATAGTTTTTTTTCTAAGCCATGTTAGCAATAGCATCTATCAAGGCAGTTAATACAACTGCAGGCAAAAGTACAAAGACAGTCTGCTCCAGCTCCCAGTGGGTAAGCCTGTTTGTATTTAGAGAATGTTTCTTGAAATATAACAAAGCCTCATTTGGAAAAGGTAGTGTACAGTAACCTGAATATATCACAATTGATTAAATTCAATTGCCAGATTGCAAATTTGGTATCATAATTGAGTAAAATTCTCCAGTCTTTTATTGTGATAAAATGTTAACAAATGCCTATTGTGGTAAAAGTTTCTAAAGTTTAGTTACAGCTAAGTATGGTGTATTTGGTTAGGATGATATCTCATGTTTTCTTTATCTCAAGCATTTCTTTATAACAGAATGCTTGTTTGTTTCATGCATTTTTTATACCAGTTCTCTTCCAGATTAGGAAGAGGGAATGGTATATATATCCTCTGATGGTAATATGAACTGCATATCTTTGTGAAAACCTCGATGCTAATTCTCACCATTAGGTAAAGTGCAACCCAGCAGATTTTTTAAAACTTTTTTTCTATGAACAGAGTGAATGCCACTTTGAACTCAAATGCCATCTCAGAAGCTGACTTTTAAATATCTCAAATTTAAAAGACGTTTGCCACAAGGGCTCTGTTGTTTGAGACCATTAATCTAATTCTCATTTTTAAAAAATTAATATAATTCTAACGGGTTTTTTTAAGAAACTAGAATTTTTATTGCTTTTCTTCCTTCAGTAATGTTATTTAAAGATGTTTTCTTCCATTTTATGGCATCATTGTAATAGGAATGTTTAAGAAAATCTGTCCCAATTTCTTTTCTAGCTTTTTGGAGACAGTATCTCATACTTTTGTGCTTAAATTGGCATCAGTAGCTTAGAAAGTATGCCATTCTTTGATTTTGATTTCTAGATTTTAAAAAGACCACTTCTCAGTTAGCTACCAATTTTTTCCTACTCACCTCTTTCCTTCCTTGCCTTATAGATAATGCAACTTAGATAAAACATACTGAAAAGCAGAAATCTTTATGTGCCAATTAGATCATTTGCTTCAACATGCTGCTATTCATTCATTCATTCAATTTATATGTCTACCCATCTCAAAGTCATGACTCTGGGTGGCTAATAGCAATTAAAAACAATAAACAATATAAAACCCATACAAGTACATCAGCAGCTGAGGTACGAAAACCAACAACAACAATTAATGCAGCCACCGCATGGGCTCAACCACACATCCACTTCCCCAAGCCGTGACAAAACCATCTTTTTGTCTTTGAGGCCTTGTGAAAAGCCAGCAGGGTCAGGGCTAATCTAATCTCCAGGGGTATGATGTTCTAAAAGGCAGCTGCTTTTATCCATTATTGCTTGTACTGTTTGAGAAAATATAGGCAAAAGAGAGTAGAACAAAGAGAAAGACATATAAGCTGCAACAAAATTATGTCCATGCCTCTTTCAGAATTAATTTTAGAACTTTCCAAAGTTAAATCTTTCTGTGTTAAACAGGTAGATGTATTAAGGCTACAGTCAACACTTCTTTTCAGGAAAGAAAATGCTAGCAGCCTTGAAAGAGGTGCTGTTCTGCTCTCTCCTTAAGAGCCTGTCCTGGACCCACTATTACTGACAACTACTAACCTATGTACAGTCTCTGCTTTGTATGAGAGAGTGTGGATAAAGTGGTTGAGTGGCAATTACAGAGAACCGTGGAAGAAGCAGAATTGCTCCTTTGGCAGTTCGAGATTCAGGCCTGGGTATGGGACTGAAACTACTGTATATTGGTTGCCCTCATGGATGACTCAAGGTGGAACCCAAATGGAGGAAGCAAGACCATCCTCATCCTCCTGGATCTCTTGGCAGGCTTTGACCTGTCAACCACAATATCCTTCTGGCCAGTCTACAATAAGTTGGAGACACCATTCTTTGATGGTTCTTCTCCTTCCTGAGTGGGCAGATTCAGTCAGTGGTTGTAGAGGGGAGAAGAGATCTGGCCCATAGGTGCTCCATGATGATATGCCCCATGGCTTCATCATCTCCCTATCCTGTTTAATATCTATATGAGGTCACTGGAGAAGTAATCTACTGGTTCAAGATGATGTGTCACTACTACCTGGATGATAGTCATTTGGATATCTACATACCAGGCCAAATGACTCATATGATAGAAGCCATGACCCAGTGTCTGGATGGGAAGAAACCAGCTCAGACTCATCCCAAGCAACATGGAATGGCTATTCGTTCAGAGGCTTCTGATTCTTGAACTATATCATCTTTGGCTCTCAATGAGATTGTACACCCCTGGAGAGCAGGTTTGCAATTTGGGAGTCATCCAGGATTCACAGCTCCTGCTGGAAAAGTCAGAAAGCTATTTATTCAGCTTGAGCCAATAGCAGTTGTACCTAGAACAGGAAGCACTGAAAATGTTCAGTCACACTGTTAGCATCTCCCTTATGGATTATTGTAACTGACTTTATCTGGGATTGCCCTTAAAGCTCAGCAGGAAATTCAACTGATACAAAACATAGCAGTTCATATGCTTATGGGAAAGTCTCATTACTGTCATATAACATCTTTGCTGTGGAAGCTGCACTGGCTGCTGGTTTGTTTCTGAGTACAGTTTATGATTCCCAAAGAAAGAGAAAACCAAGAAGGCAAAATGGCTGTCTGCTGAGACACTAGAAGTAGCCCAAGAAAGAAGGAAAGCAAAAGGCAACAGCGATAGGGGGAGATATGCCCAATTAAATGCAAAATTCCAGAGGTTAGCCAGAAGAGATAAGGAATTATTTTTAAACAAGCAATGCGCGGAAGTGGAAGAAGACAATAGAATAGGAAGGACAAGAGACCTCTTCCAGAAAATTAGAAACATTGGAGGTAAATTCCAGGCAAAAATGGGTATGATCAAAAACAAAGATGGCAAGGACCAAACAGAAAAAGAAGAGATCAAGAAAAGGTGGCAAGAATATACAGAAGACCTGTATAGGAAGGATAACAATATCGGGGATAGCTTTGACGGTGTGGTCAGTGAGCTAGAGCCAGACATCCTGAAGAGTGAGGTTGAGTGGGCCTTAAGAAGCATTGCTAATAACAAGGCAGCAGGAGAAGACGGCATCCCAGCTGAACTGTTCAAAATCTTGCAAGATGATGCTGTCAAGGTAATGCATGCTATATGCCAGCAAATTTGGAAAACACAAGAATGGCCATCAGATTGGAAAAAATCAACTTATATCCCCATACCAAAAAAGGGAAACACTAAAGAATGTTCAAACTATCGAACAGTGGCACTCATTTCACATGCCAGTAAGGTAATGCTCAAGATCCTGCAAGGTAGACTTCAGCAGTTCATGGAGCGAGAATTGCCAGATGTACAGGCTGGGTTTAGAAAAGGCAGAGGAACTAGAGACCAAATTGCCAATATCCGCTGGATAATGGAAAAAGCCAGGGAGTTTCAGAAAAACATCTATTTCTGTTTTATTGACTATTCTAAAGCCTTTGACTGTGTGGACCATAACAAATTGTGGCAAGTTCTTAGTGGTATGGGGACACCAAGTCATCTTGTATGCCTCCTGAAGAATCTGTATAACGACCAAGTAGCAACAGTAAGAACAGACCACGGAACAACGGACTGGTTTAAGATTGGGAAAGGAGTACGGCAGGGCTGTATACTCTCACCCTACCTATTCAACTTGTATGCAGAACACATCATGCGACAAGCTGGTCTTGAGGAATCCAAGGCTGGAGTTAAAATCTCTGGAAGAAACATTAACAATCTCAGATATGCAGATGATACCACTTTGATGGCTGAAAGTGAAGAGGAACTGAGGAGCCTTATGATGAAGGTGAAAGAAGAAAGTGCAAAAGCTGGCTTGCAGCTAAACCTCAAAAAAACCAAGATTATGGCAACCAGCTTGATGGATAACTGGCAAATAGAGGGAGAAAATGTAGAAGCAGTGAAAGACTTTGTATTCCTAGGTGCAAAGATTACTGCAGATGCTGACTGCAGTCAGGAAATCAGAAGACGCTTAATCCTTGGGAGAAGAGCAATGACAAATCTCGATAAAATAGTTAAGAGCAGAGACATCACACTGACAACAAAGGCCCGCATAGTTAAAGCAATGGTGTTCCCTGTAGTAACATATGGCTGCGAGAGCTGGACCATAAGGAAGGCTGAGCGAAGGAAGATCGATGCTTTTGAACTGTGGTGTTGGAGGAAAATTCTGAGAGTGCCTTGGACTGCAAGAAGATCAAACCAGTCCATCCTCCAGGAAATAAAGCCAGACTGCTCACTTGAGGGAATGATATTAAAGGCAAAACTGAAATACTTTGGCCACATAATGAGAAGACAGGACACCCTGGAGAAGATGCTGATGCTAGGGAGAGTGGAAGGCAAAAGGAAGAGGGGCTGACCAAGGGCAAGATGGATGGATGATATTCTAGAGGTGACGGACTCATCCCTGGGGGAGCTGGGGATGTTGACGACCGACAGGAAGCTCTGGCGTGGGCTGGTCCATGAAGTCACGAAGAGTCGGAAGCGACTAAACGAATAAACAACAACAACAACAGTTTATGATATTGGCTTTTACCTATAAAGCTCGATATGAGTCAGGAACTGGGTATCTATGATACCATCTGTTCCATACAGATTCTGCCCATACAGTCTAAGAAAATGAAAGGACCTGCTCAAGGTCCCCAGAACTACTGATAAGTATAGCAACAGGGGGTTGAAAGTGGGCGTTCTGTGTGGGAACTCCTCTCATATGAAGTAGCTTGCCTGGCCTCCCTGAGATGAAGATAGATCCCAATCTTATGGCCTTTGAGTAATACAAACAGGGCTGTTCCAGAAGGCCTTTGGGTCCTGATTAGAATGTGCTATATGTGTTTATATGTGTTTAATAAATAAATAAAATAAAATGTTTTTACTTCATTGCTGCATTTTTATTATTGCACTGGCTTCCTGCTGTTGCTCTTCGTGCACCGTATAGATTCTTTTAAGACTGAAATGGTTTGAAATTTTATAAGTAAGTAAAATTGAAAGAAAAAAAGCGAGTGCTGATTGACGTGACCTAACCAAAGAGTTTAGAAACAGAACTTGGGTGTCCAATAACTCTTACTGTGTAGCTAACCAAAAGTTGCTGGCATTGTGTGCCTATGTAAGTTCAACAGTTCTTGAAATAAATAACTTCCAAAATACTTTATCATCTTCATTCTTCTCTGTCTTCTGCTACCATCATAGTGGGCTAAAGTGCATCACTGATGTTCAGGAATTAATTTGCTAAATGTATCTGGTTGATTAATATGATAAAATAATAGCTTTTTGTATTATATTTATTTATTTAATTTATATCACCGCCCATCTGCCCCATCTCTCTGCAGTTTACAATAAAAGATAATAAAAACGTATATACTTGTATAAATAGTGTACAAATTTTACCAGTTATCAGTTTAACTTGTTTCATAGTTTAACATTTTTTAGAATAAATTTAACACTTGTTTTCATAGGTACTTCTGTTTTTACTGTAGTCACTCATGACCGAAGTTTGGTGGGAAACAATGTAAAGTATACAATCATCAGTGAACATGAGGATATTTTCTACATTCATCCCATCATGGGTAAATTAGCCTATTTATCTTCATTTGTTCTAAAATCATTTGAGGCTTTAATAAAATATTTTCCACACTAGAGTTGTGATTGCATTTGTATCAACATTATTCAAGTGGTTAGTGTTGACTTATTTAAGTTCCAGTAGAAGTTGGGTTTGATTCTTTAAACTTAATAAAGATGTGTGGTTAAAATAAAATGTTCATAGATTTTTTCCCTTAAAATTCATCTGAATTGAGACTGTGATGTATCCTTCTATGGTGATGTCCGTAGCAAAGATCAGCAATATAGTTTTCTCATCCTAGATGCATAAAAGATCTAAATATATTTTCATTCAAAATTCCCTAACCAATTTCTGTCTTGCTGCACTAGTAAGATTCAAGTTACCAAATGATTTTTCAATGTCATTGGTACTATTCTTAAGGCAAAAATAAAATAAAATAAAAATCCAGGGTCTCTAAAAAAGCCTATAAGATGGCCATCATTATTCATGGTGTTTTCATGCCAACATATAACCACAGGTAACTAAAAATAATGAGACCTTGAGTCTATGAGTATTGGGTTAGATCTGGAAACCTATGAGTCATCCTCCCACAAGGACTTCCTTCTTTACATGGTGGTCGACTAGGCAATGTATCTGTGTTTGTTGCTCCTTCTCATTCGGTCGCAACAGTTTTTGGTGGTTCACCCCAGTCATAAGGCTCCATGTTGCTTTTTCTGAAAGCTGGCCTTTTTTTGAAATGAACAACTGACCCAGCTGGAGTTGGAGCAAGACCTGTGCTCACACTATTAGGTTCACAGTGATTTTTCAGCTCTCTTATAATCTCAATGAAGGAGCATCTCAGCTGTGCTACCGGGAGCTAGTACTGCCCACATACTTACTCCAACAGCACACTTGAGAGACTGGTCCATAAAGATAGTGAAAGGGCCACATGCAGCAGAGAAGCCAGTATGGTCAATGTGGAATGAACAGTGGAGTTAGTTGCCACATGGACCCTTGCAACTGGATCAGTCCAGCAAGATTTGTCTTGACTGTGAAAGGAAAAGGAAGAACAAATACAAGTATTTGTATTAGTCAACCTAGCCAAAAACTTAAAACATGTATTTTGTGTATGCATCCATCATTTTGCATATGTAAAAGGTGCAAAAAACCCCACCAAGTTTTAAAAAGCAGGTGGACAAAAATCTTTATGTCTGATCTCTAGTTATTAATGAATATGCAAAACAGCAGATAATAAGACTTGGTGAGGGCTATCTATGTTTTGTGTAATAAAATCCTCTTCTATCCCATATTAATTTTTTTTTTAACTTCTATTACATATACAGTTTTGGAGTGTTCGTGTAAGCCCCTATAAAATGAATATTCAGAAACACAGACTGCCACCTGCAGATTGAATTGATACAGTTCAAGTTCCCTTCAGCATCATTATATCACTTCATTCTACAAATACACTTTATTCTCTGATGTATAAATGGGTTTTAGCCTTGAGTGTTTTTGGAATTCAAAGGGAAGTTAGTTCCAAATTTGTGGATAAGATTCACAGGCAGGTGGTGTTGTGGAATCTCCATGGAAGGCCTACCTATCTATAGCTTTATACTGTATAAATTGAGCAGTGCAGAGTATCTATGTCACTTCTTCCTTCAAAGCTCAATTAGTTTTCTTTGTTTATTCTCCAATAAGCCTATTCATTCTACTGATGAGAAGTGTTTTTCTTTCCAATAGTATGTTCAGAAAGAAAATCTAAGACTTCATTTGTTCTGATATGGGCACAATGATTGTGAACTTCACACCAATTTTATTTATCAAATTGAACAGAAAGTAAAGGTGGATTTTCCCATTACATTTATTATTTAACATCCAATCTTACACAGGTTGATGAGAAAAAGGAATATAAATGTTTTTCTATATTTGTGAGAATTGAATTGTATTAAAAGTATATTTCGTATTTTAAATTTTCCCAAATGCTGAAATCAAAAACAAAATGACCCGAAACATAAAACTATGTTTTAAAGATTTTCACATGAAACATCTACAGACTATATTTTATGAGAAAAGTTGCTATATACTAAATGAATACCAGCTGACTGCTGAAAACGTAACTTCCTCCTGGCTGTGGAAAAAGAGATCTACTGCTTAGTTAAACTCAAGTATGTTTTTAATAATCAATTATTTTATTAACATGACTGTCTTATTTAATCAAGTTCACGTTTGGGAACATTTATAAAAGATGTTTTCAGCAACTTCACTGCTAATAGAATAGAGTAAAAATACCATACCATACAATACAATACAATACACATATACACTGCCTGACTTTTTGTTGGCAGAATAATCAGGGTGTCTTTCATATCTACCCAAAGATTCATTTCCATGGGGATGATTTGCTTAAATTATTTGGAGGCATAATTTATTTGTATACATCATCATGCTGTGCAAAAAAGCTTCAAATAGGACATGATACTAGGACACTGTCATGTGCCCAATAGGAATGTAACTGAGTAATTGTTGACTAGCATATGGGCTGATTAGGAAACAGGCATGCTGATATTGCTGTTGCAGCATCTAGCCTGTCCTGAAGAAATGCCACCATGTAAGGGCATTCTGAGGGGAAGCAGGGAAGACAACTGCAGAGGCCTTAAGCGCATCCTAAGTAACTGTCAGTGAACACATGCATTTTCTTTAAATTGCAGCTGGCTAAACTAGCTTGTATAAGCCATTGGTGCTCTCAAAAGGCAATAAACACTCTGTAGTTCTGCTTTTTTCAGTTTAAATCAAATGGCCTCTAGGGAAGATTTTCCTTGTAGTATAGAATCAAATTACTTGCCTCATTTTTTTTCCTCATGTTCACTTTTGATTTTACAAAGGTTATCTTGCAATGTGTATAAGAAAGATGCAGGTGCCCACTCTAAAGCACTAATTTATAGGCATAACTGACAAATGACAAATGTGAAGACAGGGACACATGGCCATGGTCTCCAAAATTCTTTTTTGTCCAAGGAACTTAATTTCTTCTGTTTTTGGCTTTGGGTAGTCAGCTCATGATGAAGTTTCTGTCAAGTTTCAAGCCTAATGTTTAATCTGACTTTGAAGCTTACTGGTTTCTACATCTATTTCCTCAAAATGTATTGGCTAGTCTTCTCTATGTCCTACGTTATGGGGACAGCTATTCTTTTTTGTATACCTTATTTCCACCTTTTCTATGATCCACACAAAGAGGTCCCCTTTTCTGGCACTGTTTCTTATAACCCAGCATTTTCAGATATTTCAATAATATCCATATTATGCTACCAAGTTTGCATCCCAGTGCATGGGGAACATAAAGTCCAACCCTTTCAAAGATAACCTTAGTGTCCTAGAAAAATGGGAGAAAACTGATTCACCCATTCTAAGCTGTGCGCCTTTCTGCTCCTCTGCAATTGAAAGTAGACATTTATTTCAATTATATGTGGTGTAGGAGTATTTTAAAATACATGCTTTAATCACAAGGATGTGCAAATTTCTGTTTATATAGAATCCATAATATGCATTTGAATTTTGCTATTAAGACTCTGGTTTTCTAAATTGTAAACTTTGGTCTGTTTTAATAGCTTTTCAGACTGCAGGAGAAGGACCAAACTTTTGTACTAAATAAAAAAAAAAAGAGAGAACAAAAATGGTTCTACATTTCTTTGATTGCTGTGCTTTTTAGCTTAAGTAAGAACAGATAATGCAATTAATTTTTGTACGATTCCTTTCAATAAGATTTCTAAAAGCTAACTTTTTGAAATTGCCAAAATAATTTTTCTTTTTACATCCTAATTTAGAAATTGTAGTGAGAGAATTATTTTCATTGCACATGTAACAGTCTTATATAGATAGCTGTTCTTTTCTCTTTAGGTGAAGTTACAGTAAAACAAACTGAATTTCTTGACTATGAAATTAGAAAGGAAGTGCATTTTGCAGTCTTAGCTGAAAATGGCTTGGCTTCAGCAGTGTGCAGTGTGACAGTATTCTTACAGGACATTAATGATAACACACCTCAATTTGAACAAAGCTACATCAGAGTATCAGTTTGGGAAGGTCAAGTCTATGATTCATACATCACACAGGTAAGAACATAAGAATATTAGCAGTGCCCTGCTGGACAGACCCCTGGCCTATCTTGTCACACAATGTGTTTCCACAGTGGCCAACCAACTGCTCAAGGAAGCCCACTAGTTTTCCAGCAGATGGCCTTCAGAGGCAGACAGGAAGTGTTAACACCCTCCTTTTAAGCTGCCAAGCAAGGGGTACAGAAGCTTACCGCATCTGAAGGCAGTACTGAGCAATGACCGGAGAGGTGGACAGCAGATCATAAGAAATAACACTCGTGCAAAATCAAGAAAGAAAGCTGCTAAATGTTTAAGAGAAATGTGATTCCAGTTTGAATGGAAAAGTAGAACCAGAGTTTAGAAGCAAGCCAAGGGGTTCCATGCACACCATTACTACACATGCTATTGCCGCAGTTTCAAGCCTGGTAAAAAGTTGGCTATAACTTCTCTTTTGCTGAATGAGATGAATTTCATAAGCAGTAATGAAATGCTGCTTTTGAATTATATATGCACATATTATCACATGTGACCAAAATATACCAAAAAAACATATTTTGAAACACAAAAACATAAGGCTAACATCACTTACTTGTGTCATAGGCCCTTTTCTGTTGGTTTTACTACCTCAAGATTAGCATGGATTTTGTTCCCATACAGATCTATGCAACAGACTCTGACAGTGGACAAAATGGAGAAATAGAATATTCTATTTTATTTGGCAATATAAATGAAGTATTTCTCATTGATTCAGCACAAGGAATTATATCAACAAATAGGATCCTGGATCGTGAAGACATTTCATTATATAGGTTTGTAAAAAAATGAATATAAATCTATAGCATATCATGTTTGGCATCATCTTTGATAATATGATACTGATGTTATAAGCAAATGCAATCCACAGTCATGTATGTGGATTATCCACATGATTTTTTTCTGGATGAGTGGACCATAGTATATCAAATGCGTTGAATGCGATTGTAAGTTGTGTGCATGCTGAATGCTATTGCAACAAATCTGTTTGTTACCTGTGTATTTCATTGTTTATTGTCATATTCTATGGCAGAAATGCAGTATGCCAGTCTTAAAACTTTATTAGGTATTTCTGGCAGCACGCCTTATTATTTCTGAATCCCATTTTCTGACACAGGATCATGGGAAGTTGTTTTTTATTGAGTCAAATGGTGGTCACCTACTATAGCTTACTATTGAAAACACACTGGCAGTGCTCTCCATAATTTCATACAGGAACCTTTCTCAACATTGACTGTGCATGCAAATGATAGGATTCACCCTCTTTTCTGGAAATATTTCTGAGCATTGTATATGGAATAGTAGTACAATCTATGAAGAATGTCTTTTGCAGAGAGAATATTGAGAAATAGATATACTTGGTCACAGTCTGAAGCTCAAATTGCTTTCCCATTTTTGATCAGCCATTTTTCTCATCAGCTAAGATAATACAACTTTTGTATTATCAGACTTTTATACTACACAACTGCTCTTGAAACTGCCTATTTCTTTCCTGGAGCTATAGATTTAATGTACTAAAAAAGAGGGTTGACATAATTAAGTGAAATTGATGAATTCAGACTGCAACTATAGTAGGATCACACAAAATGCTCATACTGAAGCCTTTTTAAAAAATTTCCAGTGATGGTTAAAGTATTTCTTCAGTAGTTTGTTCTAGGTAAAATAAAGTGAAGAGCAGGGCCTTTTAAAGTAGATATTTGTAAAACATGTCTCCAGAAATGTTTTTGGATGTTTCATTCTGTCTCCGTACCTAACAAATAACTTGAAATAAAATGTTTTGTATAGCCCAGTTTTTAAGATTCTGAGAGCTAAGACAAAATGTTTATTTAACCCTGCCATGTTTCAGTGCATCCTTTATCAATGTAAGTCTTTTCCTCCATTGTATTTTGTCCATTGAAATCAAAGGCTCTAGTGTGAGAGGTAACCCAAAATACTGAAATAACTCTTTGGGAATTGTACTTTAACAACTATAAACTTCTATGTGTGGCACTTGCCACTTCCAAAGGCACTGGGGAAGATTCTCCATGTATGGGACTTCACCAATGTTTTTATCTGCAGAAAATTATGCATTTTTTCTGTCTCTTTTCATCAGCACTCTTGAGGGTTCATCTAAAATAGGTGGGCAGCATTTGAGGGATGTGGGTGCAGTTCAGCTTCCTGACCTTCTGAAGAGACACAGTAGGCCACGTCATGATATAGTGACCTCACAGAAAGAGGTGAGGGTGAACTTTGGGAGGGTGTGTGTGTGCTGAATGAGGAGAGTGGAAACCCGAGGCATGTGAGAGACAAACTGCTCCAATACATCCTTAAACTCCCTCAAAACAAAAAAAGCCCAGGGTCAGCAACTCCAACTCACATTTTGGAGGACACTTTGGGGCTGTTTTCAAGGAGTTGGAGGGTTTAAAATGAAAGCAGTTTGCCTCTCAGAGGCCTCAAACTCCCATTCCCACCTTTATTTTTTTCCCCCCAAACAAAATAAAGCACAAAAGTTGCACCAGGTGAAATTCAGTCATTTTACCAGCGAATTTGGGTGGGACAGGCTCAAGATCCTGGGGTACAAATGTGGTTGAGGGAGGCTGTTGGTTTCTGGTTGCCTAGCCCTGGTCTAAAACTTGTTTATGCAGCATGATATTTCTGATGTATCTAATTCAGTATGACTGAGAATAATTTCCCAGAATTCTTTTTTAAAAATACTACTGAATGCACAATTAGAAATGGTTTCATGTGCTCTAAAATAAATTGTTGCTTTTAAAATGCTTTTCCCTTATCTACAGACTATAGCCAACCTTAAAACAAACTTGAAATATTTTTTCTAAACACAAATCATAGCCTTATTTTTCTGAAACTGCAGTGATCTGCTGTTGTAGCTAAATCTGGGTGGAAATGTTAAAAGTTTTTAAAATAAGAATTCCAGAGGGAACTGCTGACAGAGGTTTTATCTAAATGCCTTGGTTATATATTTTATCAGAGTTTTTTTTAATACAGACATTTAAGAAACTGATTACTTTAGTAAATATTTCCATATGTAGCTTACTGATATATATTCTAGGCATAATATGAAACTATGGCTGTTTAGAAACTTGAATACAAGTCTGAAACTTATTCTGACCATTTTTAAACCAAAAAAACTCATAGAGTAGAACCAATGTGGTAATGAATGGCAATAGGCTCCTGAGATTAAATTGTAATGCATTATGTTCATCCCTGACATATGAATAAAGGAAAACAAATGTTTGTCACTTTTGAAAGGAAGTTATTGTATCAGAGATGAAAGGAAAGATAAATTCTCCATATTTATTTGACAATGTTTACTCTGCTATACTCCAAACATTTACAATACATTAATACATCTGAAGGGAGAAAAATTGCTGTGAATCAATGTAAGGCTGTTTAAAGTATATTATCTCCATGAAGTCTTTGTGTCTATGCTTAGTCCTGCTCTTTGGTTCTATTTTTTTTTTAGCTCTTTGATTCTTTATGCAACAAAATAAAAAGTGCTGTGCAAATGTTACCAATTAAAATTAGTCTTTTGGTCTTTTGAGGAATATTTTGGATTAATTTAGAAGTAATTAATGTGAAGTAGTAGAAGGCAATGGCAAACCACCCCGCTATAGTTTGCCAAGAAAACGTCACGAAAGCAGCGTCTCCCCAAAAGGGTCAGACATGACTCAGTGCTTGCACAGGGGACCTTTCACCTTTCACACAAGGTTGAGTGAGTTTTATCACTTTTGTGTTAATGTTTTATTGGTTAGGAAATAAATGAGGTGAATCAAAACTAAATTGACTATTTTAGTACCATAGAATTCAATGGGACAATTAAATTGTGATTTCATTAAAATCCCATTGATTTCAGTGGGAATGAATTTGGACTTGATCCATTTCAATGTTTGCATATTTAATCTTTAAGAGGATTACTATGCACTTGAAGTCCCATTGAACTCAATAGATGTTGTTTATTGAGCAAGAGCCTACTGAGTCCAATGGGACTTTATCTCAGGTGAATTTGTGTAACATTTCAGGCTGAGGCTACAGTCTGATATGTACATATCTGGAATGAACTCCCACTCAAACCAGTGGGATTTCTCAATGCAATGTATACTAATAGAGGTAAATCTTTTCTCTGATTGTTGCGTCTAACGTTCCCCTTGGCCTATGGGGCATACATGGCCATATTAGGTTAGTATTGCAGGAAAAGTGGCAGGACAGAGCACTATGTTTCTGTACAAAAAGGCAGGATACAAATCTAATAAATGAATAAGAATATCATGTATGTTTCTAGTTTTGTAACTTTTTTCTATATATTCCTATGGATTGAGGTTTTATATAAGAAAGCAATTATTAATTCTGCTGTTCTTACATCAGTCAATCTACTGTTAACATAGTATGACACTTTATAAATTAAGAAAATCCATTCAGTTGCTTGTATTCCTTTTTTAAAAAAAAACTGGTAGACAAATACAGGTTTGCCTTTCACAAATGATTTTATTATATTAACATTTTCACTGAAAAACATGGGACAACTTTCAAGACAGTTTGTAATAATTGGGATATTAATTAAGCTGTATAATACTTCTAGCTGCCAATAATCCCCATTTTACTCATTCCTTAACAGGTTGATTATACAAGCTGCTGACAGAGGAATTCCCAGGCTATTTGCTACATGTACGGTAGAGATAGAAGTTGTGGATATCAATGACAATGCCCCAACTCTGCAGCCGTTAGGTGTTATCAAGCTCTCTGAAAGTAAGGGTGGTTCTCATTTCATGCTTGGATTAAACTTTAAAAATGGGAATAGTTTTGTGGGTTTTTAAATCTATTTACATTTTTGCTCAAATAGCAACTACCATTTCAGCAAATATTCTGTGGGATATTTCTAATACCTATTAGCATTCTATTTTTGAACAATTTAAAATAAACACAAATAATAATGCAGTCTATTCCTTTAAAGCCTCAAAGGACATTTTGGCTTAAAAGACACTAATCTGGAAAACAGGTATTGAATTCCTAACATTTAGTTCTAATTTTTGTTTCCCTTTTGGAAAAAGAAACCTAACGTTAAGCCAAGACTACCAACTTAGAATTTTATAGTGGTCTTAATGTTGACAGAAGTAGCAAAGTAAGCTGTCTTGAGCTCCTGGAAGAAAGGCAAAATCTAACTCAAACAAACAAACAAACAAATAAATAGTAATAATGGTAGCTAGTTTGGTGATTTTAAAAGGGGACTAGATAGGGAAAGGGAGGAACAGGCTATCAATGACTACTAAAATAAATGGTTCTTTACTACTTTTGAATCATGGGTGGTGTGCCTTCTGTACTGATTGTTGGAAATCAACAGTGGAAGGGGATTTTTGCTCTCTACTCCAGTTCTGTGACTTCCCAGATGCATCCAGGTAGCTTTAGTGTGATACAGAATACTGAATTAGATAAGCCTATGGTAAGATTCCAGGGGAGTTGTTCTTAATGTTCCTTTTATTATTATATAACTAAGTCTAATATTCTGTGATCAGTACAGCAAAGCTTTAACAATGGTAAAAGTTAAGATTCCTATCTTGAAATAATTGTCCATATGTAAAACAAGGTTCCTGCAGCAGGCTGTGGCACATATTGATCTTGGTGATCTCTAGCAGCTAAGTAGAGTAAGATCTGGTTAGTAGTAGCTGGAAGACCATCAGCGAGAAAACATCCCAGAAAAAGGCAAAGATGTCATGAAAATTATATTGCCATGGCTATGAAGTATCTAGAAGTATAGGTAGTATACAGGTAGTATTGTATGTTATATTTCTACCCCCATGCCCAGATAATTGATATGTGTAACTACTGTATGTTGGTTTGTGATATTAAACTTTAGTTTGTTACTAAAAATAATAGAATAGATGGCTTACATTATTCAAACCATGCAAGAACCTCTATGATAAAGTCTCATTTTTAAGCATGATTGTTGTAGATACACCAGTTGGATTCCTAGTGATACAAGTAGTGGCAGATGATGCAGACTTGGGACCACCTCTTCACTACAGTTTTGCTGAGGATTATAATCATGGAAATAAATTTGCAATAGACCAATGGAAGGGAACAATTACACTAGTGAAGACATTAGATTTTGAAATAAATCCTCAGCTAGAACTTTTGATCAACATTTCTGATTCTGTGCATCAAACCATAGAACAACTTCAAATTCTTATATCTGATGTCAATGATAATCCTCCAGTATTTACTCAGGATGCCTATCAGGTAAGAAAAAGAAATATTAGGATCAGTAACCTACCTTTTTAAACAATTAATGGTCTATATTTGAAATGCTATTTTATTTCCCTTTCCTTCAGGTGATTATACCTGAACTTAGGTCTATAGATGACTGTGTCTTGACTGTATATGCCATAGACAAAGATTCAGAGCACAATGGAAAGATATTCTACAGAATCATTTCTGCCTCTGACACATTTTTTATTGATCCAGAAAATGGTGAGTCTGCATAAATGAACAACATGAACTGGTAGAAAATTCTTTTCAAGATTCTGTTTTCTGAGAATGCTCAGTATGGGCTCTTCTCATGCATACTCTAAGTGTAGCTAAATATATCATTCATTACTGTAACACTAAGTAGATTGGGAGGTACTAGAGGAAAGGGTTCAAGGGGTTGATTAACTGCATACAGTATGTATTTTGCGTTCTGTTTAAGTATCTATCCTTTGGCCATTCTAGTAATCTAATTCAAATCTTACTATTTTTCCGTGACTCAGAAAATCTCGCTAACTTAATATTTTTTAAGAATACCAGAATTTCCATAAATACTGTATAAGGTATAAGAACTAATTAACATGCTTTAATTAGAAATTATAACATGTTAATTAGAAATTGTAATAGAAATTTGAATAATAAATAAATACATATTTTGTACAATGACTTCACCTGATTTTCATATCCTTGAATTTACATGAGTTCCAATTAGTACATACAGTTTTTGGCTGTCTGGAATTATCTTTTTATATAGTAAATAGCTCTCTTTTTTATAGCTCTTAAAGGCTTTTCAAATGATCAGTTTCTCATCTTTTTGCAGTACAGAAAGGGGAAGCTATAGTGTCAGTACTAAAACTTTTTGCACAAAATAATGTATGTTTTATTTTATTTTAGGTTCACTATTCCTTGTTAATCCATTGACCTATCAGAACAGGAACCCAGAGATTCGTCTCCTTGTAGAAGCCAGTGACAATGGAAATCCTCCTTTGACTGCTGTTACTTCTGTGGCAGTGCAGATACAGGCTATGAATATTCCTCAGTTTACAGTGGAAACCTATAATCTTACTGTAAGTGAAAATGCTTCAGTTGGAGAGAGATTGTTCACATTCTCAGTTATTGACCAAGACAGAAATAATCAAAACACCCACGTTGTGTATTCTATTATTGGTGGCAATGATGATAATAAATTCTATGTGGAAATGCATGTCCTTGGGCCAGAATATCCAGATCAAATGATTGGAAAACTTGTTTTGAGAAGCACCCTCGATCGAGAGAGATGTTCATCTTATCAGTTGTTAATTCTTGCATCTGATCATAGAGCTTCTCCTTTAAAGTCCACTGCTACAGTGTCAATTACCATTTTAGATGTTAATGACAATCCACCTGTATTTACAAGTTTGGAATATCATGTTCATGTCAGAGAAGATTTTCCAGTTGGTAATTGCATTACTTCAGTGTCAGCATATGATTATGACGCTGAAACTAATGCAGATATCACTTACAGTATTGCCTCAGGAAATGATAAAGAACACTTCCAACTAGAAGGCAAAACTGGCTCCATTCACCTGATCAGAGCTCTAGATTACGAGGACGAGGTGGAATTCAACTTGACTGTTCAAGCTTCTGATGGAGGAATTGTTCTAAAACATGTGGCTTTTGCTGTTGTTTTTATCAGCGTCCTTGATGTTAATGATTATGTCCCCATATTTGTTTTTCCAAGCCTCACTTGTGGTATACATGAAAATATGCCTGCTTTTTCCTCTGTCTGCACAATTTCTGCACTAGATTTTGATACTGGCCCTTGTGGCTATCTTTCCTATTCTATCCAGTCATCTTGCTTATCTGGTCATGGAATTCTTGGAGATCATAACCCGTTTATAATAGATCCTTTGTCTGGAGATATCCGCACCAAGCAGGTGCTTGACTTTGAGCATCAGAGTAAATACTGTTTCATAGCACAGGCAAAAGATAAAAGCAATTCCACAGCTACTGTTACTGTTCAAATCAATGTTGAGGGGTTAGATGAATTTCACCCTGTATTCAACCAAGATGAATATTTGTTTTATTTTCCTGACAAGAACGAAGCAGGGCAGTTGATTGGTAATGTAACAGCATCAGACTGTGATGGCGGATTGGATGGTGTCATTTACTATGCTTTGTTAAAACAGTCTTCCTTCTTTTCTGTGAATTACAGCAGTGGAGCTGTTTATTTGACTAGATCTTTTCACAGGAAAAGAAGCAATATGAAGAAGAAGGATCACACTCTTGAACTTCTAATAAAAGCTCATAGTCCAAAGCAGGGCTCAAAGTCCAGCACATGCACAGTTCTTGTAAACATTTCCAATAGTCCTGAAAGCTATTCCACACTGCCAGCATATGACCTGTCTGTTAGCATCGCCACCTCTACCATAGCATTTTTGTTTCTAGTCATCTGCCTTGCTGTGCTTATTGGTAAATATACACTAAAAGATATCTGCAGGTCCAGCATGGAGAAAGCGATGCCATATTCCTCAGTTACTGATCTGAACATGCATGGAGAAAATAACACACCTAAACATTCCCAGAAATCCCAAATCCATGGAACCACTATTCTCCCTGTAGGGAACATAGCTGATTGGCTAAGTTTTATTGGCATCAGGGATAGGAGAGATATTGATAATGTTTATATCCATTCCAATCCACATAGCCATGGATCAAGAGAAGGAGAAACTGGAGAAGATGAGGAAATAAAGAAGATCAACGAACATCCTTGTAGGAAGGGTACTAGATCTGCTTTAAATGACAAAGGCTCATGTATACCAGATTCAGGAATTCCCAGGGATTCTGATCAACTTTCATGTCAGTCTGGAGAAAATGAGGTGTTGGCTGCTTCTCAAAGCACAGAGGCTATCCATTACTTCAAAGATGGAAGTGGAGAACAGAGGAAAGATTGCAGTGAAATGCTCTATGACAAAATGGCCCATACACTTGCAAAACTGACAGTAAAGGAGATTGAGATAATGACAGATCTCACAATGGAATATATCATAATACCTGATAATAAAAACTCCTATTATGGATCTCTTGCTACCCTAGTAGACTCTGATGAGGATCTTGGAGAGAACTATAACTGGGATTATTTGCTGAACTGGGAACCCAGCTTTAAGCCTCTTGCTTCTGTGTTCAGTGACATTGCAGAACTGGAGGATGAAAGCATTAAAGTGCATAATTTTCCTAAGAAGGAGAAATCTTTCATTTTTCCTCCTCCTTTGCTCACTTCTAGTGCTCAGCTTGATTTAAAGTCAATTCTCCCACAAATGCCAACTTCATTGCCAGATAAAGGATTTAAAAAATATCCCCATTCACCTGTTATCCATCCCTTGAAATATCCTCCAGCACTTATGACCCCCAGTTTTTCACCTTCCTTATCTTTGCTGACAATGCAAACACCTACAGCATCCCCAGTTGCCTCATATCTTAACCTGAAGGGGATGTGCTCCAGTTGGTCAGCATGTGAACTTTCCACAGAGGAAGAAGTTCAAGAACCTGTGTAGATTATTTATCATTGGCTTCAAATACAAAACAGACATTTGGCTAGAATTCTGGTCATACTCCATAAAAACACAGCATGCTATATCATATACCTGTAAATATTTTATTTTCGTAAGCTAAAAAATACTTAGTCAAACTTTTTATTTCCATAAATAATTCTCCACAAAATATACTATTAACTTGTCAGATACCACCTGGAATAGTCTATAACTCTGTTTTCTACTGCCTCTGTTTAATTGAGATTTCTGTCTAGGGGAAATACAGTGTAATAGGACTTTTACATGTTTACGTGTTGATTCAGTGGAGTCATGGTGC
Source organism: Candoia aspera (assembly GCF_035149785.1). Classification (NCBI taxonomy): domain Eukaryota; kingdom Metazoa; phylum Chordata; class Lepidosauria; order Squamata; family Candoiidae; genus Candoia; species Candoia aspera. Next base: position 35,826,395 of record NC_086160.1, read on the forward strand.
ACTGGAGTCAGCTGATCTATCAGATATTCTGGTGCTGCCAGCTGAATACAGATGATACTAATTTTTATGCCATAACCAAACTAGTGTGAGTCAAACTCATTTCAGTTTAGGGGAGAGATGGTGCAATATAATATTCAATGCATGTAGACACATACTTGTACATTCCCTTGTTAGGAGCTGGTACATTTATAGAGAAAAAAACATTGTTTTTGCCAGTAGAGTTATAGGGGTTTTTTTCCCTTCTGTTTTAATGAGAAATTGTCTTTGCACCTCCATCATAATCACAGTTTGTGAAATTATGATAAGTTTGAATTGGTATTTCATGAACAAAAATGGCCCTTGAAATGTTTATTATCCTCAGTGCGTATCTAGAATAACAGTGGTGCAAGATATAATCACTGATTTTGTGGACTCACATTGAATGCTTGATTATTCTGAACTATTCAAGACACAAAATATCTTGATCCTGTGAAAGAATGGCTCCTGCAAAGGTAAGAGGGATAAAAATATAACTATGATTTGCAGGAAATATTCAGAATGGGAAATTAGAGTATCCTTGTTAATGTAGGACATTGAAATAAGAGCATGGTCTAGAAAATTAAGTTATTTTGCCTTGCTTTGAGGGGAGTCTCCCCTTCAGTTTCTTCTGAAATCATCTATGAGGCATTTGGGCTCATTCAGGTGCCCCATGCAATTGTTATTTGAGAAGAGTCTAAAGGAATCTGCAGAGGCATTTGAGTACAGCCAGGACTTTCCAATGCTTGCTTACAGAATGGACTCATGTTCATGGTTCTTGGCTTTCTGGAGCCCCAGTGGGATCCCTCTGCACAGGTGGTTTTGGGGCATTTTCTTCAAATTTCGGCTTGTGATAAGAAGTGTGAGAGATGATAAAGCTTATAAAAAACTGTTTTTTACATAACTTTTTAATGATATTTTTTTAAAAAACTGAAATAAGTTAGTTGCATTAATTGCATTACATCTCTATTTGCAAAATGTCTGTGTGCAGATCTCCAATACATACACATACATACATACAAAACAAAACAAAACAACCAAAAAGGTAAGGTCACAACAATATTTATATAACTAAATCATGTAACATTATTTTAAATATAATTTTAATTTTTTTCTACTTTTAAGCTGTAGTTACATTTAGATTCTTTTTTAAAAAAAAAATTAGATTCTTTCAATGCTTTGAGAGGAAGTATTTAGCAGTATGGCAGTCCAATTCTGCCAAATTAAGCAATCCATAAACCAAGTGGAGGCTATCAAATTCTGCTCTAGAGGCCTGCTTTTGGTGTGGGTTACTTGCCATAAGCACAATTTTCAGTTTCTTATAGATAAAATTATAGATAGATAGATAGATAGATAGATAGATAGATAGATATAGATAGATAGATAGATAGATAGATAGATAGATAGATAGAACAATGACATCAAGATTTTTGACAGCAGCTCTCAATAATAAATGACTGACAGGTTATAATATTAGAAGAAACTTAAATAATTATTTAAGTTAACTCCAGATTTCACTCCAGATTTGAGACAGAAGTTTGGCGACTAATATTTAGAGATACAGTCTAAATATATCCAGGAAAGAAAAATATGAACCCTAAATATCTGAGATTGTATTGATTTGTATAAAATATTTGTTTAGATGCCTTACATATGTTTACCACCAATGCTTTTTTAGAACAAGTAATATCCTAGTGTTCTATAATTCATCCTAAAACAGTCATTGGTGACAATTGTTAGAAAGTATCAGGTATTATTACTTTGTTTTGATTTATTAATAAATCTTATTTGAACACTCTATTTTTGCCTCTCTTCTTTTTTTTTTCACTGCATTATGCTGTTCCAATTTTACTTCTTGTTCCTCTTATTTCTGCACTTCAGATAATCCTAACTCCAGATCTATATTTTTATCATATATATTTTCACTATGCTATATTGGGAAAGTTAAATGTCCAAATACATGTAAATGAATAATACTATCACAGTCTCATGCTCAAGGTTCTCTATTAATTCTTACACATACCAACATATACATTTGAGAATCTTACCACGAAGACTCTAAGTGAATACATTAAGTCATATTTGAAAGGATTTCAAATATGATTACTTGATTTATCTCATGGTCTCTTTGTTTCTCATGATTACTTTGATTACTTGATTTATCTCATGGTCTCTTTGTTTCTCATGATTACTATATTATTATCAAACTGTTTTGTTGCTATTATCCAAGATGTTAAGCAACAGTAGCATTAACAACTACTAAGGTAGAGAATACTAAGGTAGAGAATAGCATATTTAGAATCTCTCTACTGCAATAACAGTCTACAAGATGGCTAAGAAGGAGCCAAACTAGCTTGTGCTGTTGTTACAGTTCCCTCTCTGTTTGTAGCATGGTGTTGTAACAGGAAATGTACATTGTCCCTAGTTCTCAAGGAGCTGTGCATTTCTGCTGACTCTTTATTGCTGTAGATAGCAGTACATGGAAACATGCAAAGCTCTTTAGAGCTACAATTGACAACCTGGTGCCTTCCAGATGTCTTACACAAGTCCCCATTAGCCTCAGCATGCAAGGCCAATGTCATACTGTAATCCAAAATATATTGAGGGCAACAGGTTGCCTATCCCAACTTTAGGAAATGTGGTACAACCTGACACAGCTGAGTTAAAAATTCAGCATCAGTTTTGCTTTCCCTTTCATACAACACTGAAAAATATTTGGACTACATTTGCCTAAGTACCTCCAGACTGGTGTGAGCAGGTGGCATTAGGAAAAAAAACCCTTTATTTAACTTTCTACTAACATACCAAAATGGTTACCTTTACTGTTACCAGTAAACCTCCTGGCTTTGGATCTGGCTGCCAATAGCTGTAAGATGATTCCTTTTTGCAGATATATTTATGCCACACTCTGCATGGGATAATCAGGCTTAAGAAATGTTGTTCAATTAAACATTTTTGTTACATTTTTCTTTTTAATATATATATTTACTAATCCTCTGTCCAAAACTGTGAAGTACATGAAGCAGATGTAGTTCTGTCTCATGTGTGGCTGAACTAAAAAAAGCGAATATACTGTATATAGCAAGATTCTGCTATAAATCATATGCCAGCACTTTTCACTTCGGGGTTTTTTTTATTTGTTGCGTAAACAATTCATTTATTTTATTGTAAATTTAGTTTTCACTTGCTTCATGTACTCTATTCTCTATTATATCAGTAGAGAAAGAAAGAGATCAGTGTGTACTAATGTTAGAAGAATAAAACTTGTGTATGGAAAAACAGATTAAGCCCCATGTCAATTCAAATTCTAGGAAAGTAAAACTGGAATTTTTGTCTTAAAAAAGTATAAAATAAGGGAGTTTTACTCTCCTGGAATTTGAATTGACCTGTGAATAGTATACACTACTTACAGCATGAAGTTAGGTAATTCAGGGCCAAATTAATAAAGACAAATGCAATGTATAAAGCAGTTACCCATCAGATAACCAGGAAAGATCTCTTGTAATCAAAATATCCAGTTCAAATAAAGAACTTTTTATACTGACACACATCTGTAGTGATAAGATCTTTCATAAAACAGAAGATTCTTTTAAATACTCATATTTGGCTAGAACCTTTTCCCAAAGAAACTCAAGAATTTAAATGAGAAGATGAAATATTCCTGTGGCTTAAACCACCTCTGCCAGAATAAACAGCAGTTTATTGTAACAGCAGTTGGGTTAAACCCATATACTGCACCTGAAAGAATCAAAATATCAGTTAATATAATTGGAAAAACTAAATTGATTCCCTGCAATGCACTGAATATGAAACAGCAGGGAATATGTTGCACAAGGAAAGATTCCAAGACCCTGGAATCTAACACATGCAGTAATATGCCTGCAGAGGAAGGGATTCTCTTACCTAATATGTGAGCCCAGAGAATCAAGTTGCATTTTAGGTTGCAGAACAGTTTTGCTTTTGTTTTTTCTTTGGGAAGTTATCAAGGATCATGTGAGGAGAAGTAAGGGGTGGAATCCAATTTTATTTGAGCACAGAAGATTTTCTCTTACTCCTTTCATCATTTCACCAGATGTCCTCAATATATAGAGGGTAGGGGATTTTCAGAGCAGATTGTAAGGGTATGAGGAGGGTCTATGGCAGGGAAGGGTTATCAGTGGAAGTCCCTTCCACTCATAAAAATGGCATTGTGTTCTGCACAAAGGCTTTGCACTGCAGATTACAAATGTACCAAAGTGGCATAATTAATTTTTATTTGTTGCAGGATATGGAAGACTGTAGTCAATTTAGAATCAGATCTTCTCAAAACAACAACATTTTGTGGGAGTAAAATAAATAATATTTTTTTAAAAAAAACAGTATAAATACATGTGATAGTTATATGTACTTTCCTTATGCCATCTGGCCCCAAAATGTGAATATAATGATGAGAATATTAAAAGCGAATATTCACAATGACTGAGAGAATGAATGAAAACTAGGCTGACAGAAACACCATTGATTTCTTGGCCTGTGAATGAAGTTTGGAAAGATGGTCTCTATTCTTGTGTACAAGTGCAAGTAACTGCTATATAGACATCTTCATGCTTAGTCAACTTTAAGCAGGCCTTACTTTGCAGATATGTTATCCAGTATGACTATGCAGAAAAGTCTTTCTTCATACGTAATTGGGAAATTGCATTCTTTTCTTACTTCCAATAATTTGATCCTTGCCTTTTTAGATGTCAGACTTCGTTTGTTTTGCTTCCAACTCCTCTATTCCCTTTTCTGTCTCTTTTAATCTATCATTCAGTTGTCCTTTTAGCTGATGCCACAGAAGTAATTTTCCTCTTATTACAGTCTTTAAATGAGTCCCATGTACTCAGAGCAAAACTAATTCTTTTCTGGATAATATATATGTATTCTGAATAATATATATGTATTTCTTGCTTAAATTCCATTCTTCAAGATCTTTTAGGCTGTGTAATAATTGATTACTAAAGTATAGGAACATGTGGAAATAACATACTTTAGACAGAAGTGTGAGCATATACAGTAACTGTCTACTTCACTACTCTTTAAAGTCATATTGCTTGGTATGAAAATCTACAAAATGTTAGGACTTGTATTTAAAATTATTCATGAATATTTCTTTCGTTCTTTCTGGATTGATTCTTTCCTTCCTTCCTTGCTTCCCCTCCCTCCCTCCCTCCCTCCCTCCCTCCTCCCTCCCTCCCTTCCTCCCTTCCTTCCTCCCTTCCTTCCTTCCTTCCTTCCTTCCTTCCTTCCTTTTGTTCTGGATTTAATTGCTTTCAAACTAACTGTTTTCCCAAAGCATTGTATAAACCATAAAAGACAATATATACTATGAAGCGCTACATTAGAGCAACATTAGAAATCCAAAAGTTCAAATAAGTAGAACAGGTCAATGCAAAAAAAAAAGCAAAAACATAAATACCAGCCTGAACAAGTCACTGCAGGAATGTGCAATACTGTGTTCCATTCACAAAAAGTTCTGATTTTGCCTGAAACATGCTTTTTTTTCCTGACTCACAGTATTTGCCAGGTTCTGTAATGCCATAAACCACTTTTTGTTTTGGAAAATTTGTTTCTGGGAAAAATGTTTAACTATTCCTAGATAGGTTGGAATAATATAGATTAAAGCATTTGTGGGATTCTAGAATGACCAGAACATTGTTTTGTATTCAGTTGAAACACAAGCTGCATAAAAATTTAGCAGCAGAAAGAATAAAGGCAGACTAAAAAAGGTTTTCAGGATCTATTTAAAATCCAACAGGCAAGGAATTCCACCGAAATGTGATGCAACTGAAAAGACCTTTTCCCATGTTCTTGCCAACCTGATTGGTTTTAGCAGCTACAGTTGACACCACTGATCCAATCTTAAGCAAAAGGCACATTTGTATGAGTGCAAATAATGTATCAATTTATTAATTTATTCATGTTAAATGTTAAAACTACTTTTTTGAATGAACAACTAGTACAATTGATGATATTATTAGGGTGATATGAGCCTTTGGGGAGCCAAATTTTGTTTTAGTTTAAACTTGAGATATATTTTCAGAGTTATCCCATGTATAGCACAGTAGAGTAGTCCAGCTGAGGTATAATCTGTAATTAAAAAATGATTAATCAACCCAGGCAATGACAACTGGGGCATCACCTTAAGTGTTAGGATAGTGGTAAGTTGTTGGACAGAGTGTGCAGACCCATTTTCTAGCTAACCCAGAGCCACGGGAGCTCACTAGGTGACACTGATTCCTCATTCTCTCCCAACCAGCTAACCTCAGGGATTGTTGTGGGAAAAATAGGAGAGAGGACTATTTGGGCCTCCTTGAGCTTGTAAACAAAAGATGGGATATACATTAAATAAATAATAAGTGGAAAAAGGTATTTTAGCTACTGTTGCCTCACGCACATATAGAACAACTTTCCTGGAACTTTCTAAGTTCTAAATACATTGGCTTCTGCTGCCACATTCCTTGTTTTAAAATCTTCCCTCTTGGAACCCAGGTATAATAATGCTAATTAGTTTATGAAATGAAATTTAATTAGTCTATTAGCTAGGTAAAGGTCTAGTTGGCAGCAAGGGAAGGCTCCTGTTGAGAGTTGAAGCTTTGCAGGAATGGATCCTAGCAACTTCAGACTTCTTAACTGCACCTGGCTGGAGAGTGTGGAAATTAAAGAATTTAAGGCTGCTTCAAAAGGTGGATTCTTGACTGGAACAACTTCTAGAAGCTACTGTATGTATTTTGTGTATGTATGTAAATTCACTGATCCCTGTCCCTTGAACATTAATGTTGGGTGTGGATTGCTTGTTGGAATGTTGACAATTGCCTGATCTGAACAATGCTACTGAGTGGTCTGTTTATTCTAATGAAACCCTGAAGACTAATTTATGGCCTTACAACCAAGTATGATATTAAGTTGACTTGATTTATCTGTTTATTCCTTCTGGAGCCTTTTAAGGCTGTGAAAGTGATGAAGAAGCATTATTAAATTTAATCTGGAGCACTGGAAGTAAAAAGCTGCTCGTGATTCAGCTGTTTTATCTCCCAGTTCTTCAATCTTGACAATTATATCTGCAGTTTCATTTAACCACATCCAAACTGCTGCTGGTTTAGATCCAGTGATGTACTAGTGGAGATATATTCCAGGAATTGTGTGCAGCAGCTAGCACAGGATATTGTGTAATACATGGTGCAGGAAATTGAGCAAAGCTTTCTACTACTATGCATCTTAAGACATTGTAAAGATGTATAACACTTTGTGCAAATGGAAAAGGTTATCTTTTGGTCTTTACAAATTCTCTTACAATTGTCATAACAAACATGGGACATGAATGTTCAGAATTACCAACTTTATGTTCTTCAACAGAAGAAAAGTCTCTAAACAGCATTATTCTCACTTCCTTGAGTTGCTCAGGAGAACATAACATCATTTAACATGCTTCTTTGCTTATTAAGCAGTATAACAGTGCAGGTGAATAATGGAATTAGTTTTCCTAGGTTCCTTCCCAACCTTGGGAATCTCACAGCTTTCTTCTAAGACTCTGCGGTGTAGAAAGAACAAAATGACTATGTATCTGCAAATTAATTTTCTCCAGCTATATTTTGCTGTGTTTGTGGCAACAAAGTATTGTGTATTCTGTGTGTCTACCACACTGTTTTCAGGTTCCTAAATTGTTTTCCTCTGTTTACACTTCTTGCATTTGAGAATTATATTGTTGGAATGGGAAGAAAGGGTTGCTGCTTATGTGTCAATTTCCTGCCCCTCGCATATTTTTTTCACTCATAAGTTTCAAGAAGCTTGCTTCAGTGTATATTCCGGTGCTAGACCAGAAAAATGTGAGTGCAATGATTGTTTTAATTGGCAGTTAGGCTTTTTTATGAAATTGATCACTATCGTGGTTGTTTGTGACATGCTCTTCTTTCCAAGCCTACATTCTATCTGTTTGCTTTTGGTATTTTCTTGAAAATTTAGCCAAAACCTCCTCCAAAGCAGCCTAGAAATCAGTAATAAGGCCTGAGGCCTGAAAGACATGAAAATGAGGCAGGTTATTTTATTTGTTTGAGAACCTTTGTTTCAAAGTTCAATAACTGTTGTCGTGAAAGATCTGGGATCCAGATCATAGTTCAATAAGAAATATGCTAGCTGATAGTAAGAGGCATTGGAAACTGCATATCTCTTTTCCCAGTTTAGAACCAGTTAGGACAACATCCAACATTTGGGATAATAGTGGCATAAATAATTCCTCAATTTAGTTAATGCTATGTCATTGTAATACATTTTGTTTAACTGGAATTAGCAAGAGGAGGTAATCTGGTATCCTACAGATCTTTTGAAATAATTCTGAGCAACCACAGACAGCTGGTGAGATGGGATTATGCAAATTGTAGTCCAGAACATCTGGGGGCCCTCAGTTTGCTTACTTCTGCTGAAATAAGGAATATAGGGAGATCTAGTTGCCTTTCCCTATTCTGGCCACTTGAATTTGCTTACCATTAGCTTCCCACCAGCCCCGATGAACACAAAAGTAACTGCTTATTTTTCAGTTGCACTTGATTGTTCTCAATCTATTTGCACCACTATTGTAACATTTCAGAGAAATTTCATTATTTCATTCAATTTAAATGGCTGCCTACCTCACATAAGTGATTCTGGCTGGCAAACACAGTTAAAAACATCAACATAATAATACAAAATTAAAATAAAAAGAATATCCAACAAGAATAAAATGAAAAAAAGTGGTGACCAAGGATAACCATCAACAACAGTTCGTATCTCACAAGCTTGTTTGACCGCCTGATCCCCATGCCTGGCAGAATGTCTCAGTTAACAATTGATCCAATCAAGTGCCACTATTATGGAACTAATCTTCAAGTTACAGGTGGCTAAATGGCATTTCAATAAACTTCTAAATATTCCAAAGTTTCTGATATGGTGCTTTCAAGTGAATTGGTATGTAGAATTGGTAACTGGGCAATGTGATTGTCTGGCTTTGACTTTATTCTGCTTTTTCTAATCTGGTATTTTTCTAAATGGTTCATACAAAACCCAGATAATAAAAGCCTTTAAGTTGCATGGGTCATGCAATGCACAGTCTAAAACTTTTGATGGCAAGAGCTGAAGGTTTGGAAAATATGTTCACCTGCCCTGCCAAGTGTGAAATGTTTGGCATACAGTAGATAGAATGTTATGTCTCATAGAGATCTTAGGTTTGAGGATCTGTTCATTCCCCATAAAAAACAAACATTGTTTTACTGGTTTGTGATCATTATATGTGACTATGGAAGAATACAGGCAGAAAAGAAATGGTACTTGGATCTTTTCTAAGAACTAGTGCCTGGATTTTCTTGTTGTCTTCATCCTTCAGTATACATTATTCTTCTTTCTGATGTATCTTTTTAATGTATGTCTAAGGGCAGAGACTGTACTGTTTTATTGACTTGGAAGCCTTTCCAGCTGAAAAATAGGGTAAAAAATGCTTTAAAGGAATGTCAGACCTTGCTATAGAAGGCTATGCATCCACAGAAAAGTTTTTCTTTCATGTATGTGCACACACATCTTCCAGTAAGAATTCATCAAAAATGCATGTTTTTCTGCATTCTTAATGCATGTAGAAGACCTGTTAAGTAGACTACAACCAAAACCTGGCATCTGAGGCCTGTATTATGGTTTTAGCGCTAGATAAGTAAGTCCATAATACAAGCCTAAGTACTGAGGGAAAATAAATATCTATCTACAAGCCCCATTCCATATATTTTTTCTTCAATAATGCCCTAAGACATTTCATGGTTTTTTTTATTGCTTCTAAATATGGTTAAAATATTTCCAAGGAAGAAAATTATGAACAATACGTAATTTTTTGATGTTTCAAACTGATTTCAGTTTAATTCAGCTCCTTTCAAAAATTAAGTCTGTGCCTGTGTATAGGTTTTTGGTCAAGTTATGCCAATTGGCTGCTTGCAGTAATTATTGGCTAATAGAACAGAGACGCAAATATGTAAAAAGGAGATTGTATATCCAGTTTTTCTTTCATCAGTGCCTTCCTAAGACTAATTGCCAGAGGCAAGCAATTGATACAAAAATGTGGATTTGATCTTGGTGGAGAAAACTGCTTGCATATCTGAAGTAACCATCCCTAATATTAGGAAAATTGCTTCATTTACCATAGGGATCCCACTTAGTCACACAGTTTTCTGCTACTTTGCCTTGTTTATCTTAATACAAGAAAAATGGTTCCTGAGCGTTACTGAAAAAAATGAAGTTTTTGCAAAACATTTTACCCATCAAATTGAAACACTATGTTAGTTGTCTGGTTCTAATCTGTATTGTCCGTGAAACCAATGCACTGTATTATCTTGATTTTCATGCTCATTGTCCCCATTACAAAATAGTCGGCATCAATGGCAGATTATTTGCTCTCATTGTTTATATGACTTCACATTTAGCAGGCTATTGAATCTTTGTCAAGAAGCACACAGTCAAATATTCATTTCTGGCAAAGTTTCTTGTTTGTAGCGAACATGGACATGGAAGCTCCAAGATTTCTATCATGTTAGCATCAGAGTTACGTATGTATCCGTCTATCTTAAAGCTCTAGTCAGAGAAAATATTTAGCCTTTTGTTCTCCTTGTATTATTAGCTCATTCATACTAAAAAATAACCCAACCATATATTCTAATAATTCATATTGATACCCATATATTAAAGAATTGATTTCAAGTTTCATAAATCTGACTGTAACAACCATCAACATAAGTCTCACTGATTCAGACAACAGGGTACAGGGTTGTCACCCCCCAAAAACACTTCCTTGCTCAAACCTTCAAAGCCATTTCTACAACGGCCTGCAATTGACCTAAATGAGTCATTACTGTGTTTGCTTCTGGCAAGGGGAAAAAAGTGACTCTGTCCAAGGAAAGTGCCATAGTGCAGTGTTATGTTTCCTTCACATTCAAGGAAGCATATAGAGGCAGAGTCTGGATGCAGGAATGAGTGGAAGGGCCTGGCAATGAGGAAGAAGTGGCCCACTTCCCAACCCCATGAAGGTCAAACAGCTCAATGAGTGCTGAGTTTGGGGTATCTAAGCCAGAAAAAAATGCAGTTGGCCTCAAATCAGAAATTCAGGGGCCCAGTGCTGCTGCAGGAGTGGTGACAAGCCCCATATGGAAGTGCCTTGGTTAAATTTGTAGGTAGTTACTTAACTGCAAAAAAAGGCTGTTCTTTCTTGTGATTTCCTTCCACTGCTTTCAGGACCTGACCATACAGACAGTAGATAGCTTCTACATAAATCCAAATAAATAAAATACAGATCCTGAATACTTTCATTGCCAGTAAGAGTGTGGCAACAGTGATCTATGACTGAATTGTTAGTGTCCAGCCTCTCAAATATGCAGCCAAGGAGTTGGCAGAAGAAAATCTAATAAAACATGTAATGTGACCAGTGAATTAAATTATGGTACAGAGGTGGTGATGAATAATTCTTCTCTATATGAATCTCTGTCCCCTTCTTTATATGCCATTTCTACTCCCCAGGCCCTCCAACCTCTTCTGCTGTACAATCTTCTTCACTGGCTCAGAACACAGAGACAAGCAAGGAATACCATGACCCAATCAGTGCTCCCTTCCAACTGATCAATAGGATACACGCCCATCTCAAGATGAAGGAAAATAGAGCCAAGTGGTTTACACCAGCACCATTCACTACACCCCATATCTTTCTGTTCTTACAAACTTTTTTCATTACATTCAAATATTTTCTTTTATCCTTTAAACTTCTCAAGTCTCATTTTGAAAATCTCATCAACTTCATCCAACCACAATTTTCTGTCTTCCCCTTCTTGACTCCATTTAATCTTCCTTAAAATATGTTTTGCATTTTGGTCCTCATTCACTTCCCATCGTTTCACTACCCCACAGTACTACAGGTCAGGGAACAAGAAAAATGTCCCATTCCATATAAAATGAAATTTTTAAAATAAAAATGCTAGCCTTGCCAATTACATTTACATACACTCATACATTGTGTATGTATCTGGTCATTTGCAATAAAAATTGAAAAGTTGTTAGAATTATCTGTAAGGCTGTAAAGCCACCATTTCTCTGTTCCATTTATCCCTGGGGCAGTTGCTGAAAAAACAACATACCAAGCAGCAGCCTGGTCAAACCATCTTGTCCGCTAGAAAAAAAGGGGTTGGGTGGGAGATAAGCCAATTTTGCCAATTTTACCTTGGTTCTCTTTGCTTGGGAGTGGGCAGGAACATTTACAAGGGTCTGCAAAAGTCAGAACAACCCAAATAATGCTGGCTGCATTTTAAAGTGGAATAGGCAGTGTGCATTTTATCTTTAAAAAAAAATAGTACTTGCTAAATAGAACATAAACAGACTCTAGAGCAGTGCAAGGCCCCTAAGGAAGGATCTTTTATTATATCACAATTTATGGGACAATGTGTTTCTGCTGACAAGTTTCATAAGATTTGATGGCTTCTTGTATTCCCCCCATCATTGATTGTTAAGAAGAGCACCTGTTATGGAAGCTTGCTGTATTAATGAAGACTAACTTTAGCCAACTTGGTTTCTTCCAGATGTGTTGGCCATGCTGGCAGGAAATTCTGGGTATTGCATTCCCAGCACATCTGGAGGACATCAAGTTGGGGAAGTTTGGTGTAAGCTCTTCATATAATTTGAAATTCTTCACATTCTTCCCAATCAGTGGAAGAACCTTCATATGTACAGCACACTCCATTTTACATAGTTCGCTTAAATATGTGAATTTTGTATTCATTCAAAAGCTGGTATTTTGATTATACAAAAAGCAAATAAATGAATATTAAGGATAAAGATCTCTAAATATCAAAAACATAACCACGTATTTATTATTGCTGCCTACAGTTAAAACTGTAGAATGAATAGTAATATAAATAACTGAATCTAACTAATTGCTGGGGGTGGGGAGCAGGAACAACTATTGCTGAATATTTTAAATATAAGGCAGATATCCAGAGGCAAAAACATTAATGTTACATATCAAGAAAGCTGGAAAAAAAACTTAAAACTGAGCTTTTAAAATAATATAATATTTTGGAATGAAAAGTGATGGGGGATATCTCAGTGTTATTCAAACACTGAATGTATTTGTTTATTTAAGATAAAGCAGATATCTTAATTTAAAAAACAATGAACACTAAATTAACTGATTTTTAATAACTGGTAAACAATCTGGAAGTAATCCAATTTGCTATAATTGAAGTGGTGGCTTTGCTGGAGCTTATTGCAACTGATGTGCTGTGCTTTTTTGTGCGTGAGTCCAACGATAGAGGGATCTTATCTGAGCAATTAGTATGTGGAAAGTGTGCTTTCATAAATAAATTTTATGGACAGGCTTTAGTTGAGTAACAAGATTTCCAAATTAGGTGATTTTTCCATGTATTATTGTGTAGCTCAGCCATCCCAATCTAATGTCATTCAAATGGATTGGACTATTGAAAGTAAGGCCAATTAAATAACGGGTGTTTCTTTGAATAGGTATGCATTAGGATTTCATTTGAAATATGCAAAATGAGCTCCCTCACATCTCTAATAATGCATAGCTCTTTCATGTAGATTTCAGACAATGATATTTTAAGGAAATGAAATCCTGCCTGATTAGGGAATTGAGGATGAGGAATATCCAATAGAAGAGAAATGAGATGAGGAATATATTGAGTGGGAACATTTTGAACACTTTTTGAAATCAAAACATTAGAACCTATCATATCCACAGCTATCCCTCATGTGATTATGGATGGAAACAACAGTTTTTCCTTCAGTTCTAGCAAGCTTTATGTTAGAGGCTAGAGTGGGCATCACATACTGCATTAAGCCCTAAGGTAGTGTTTTTACTTAGGCTTACCCACCTAACAGGCTAGTTTAATAGGCTTTAGCAAGGTGTGAAAGTCTTTGAATGACTTGTAGACATCAAGAGGCCAGTTAGTTTTTATTCAGAATTTTTATTAGAGCCTAGAGCTGGAGCTTAAACCACTAGCTTTTTAAAGACCTCTCTGGCAAATCTACATCACAGCTTTCTTTAGCTTTTAGTCATTTTCTCTGGCCTTTACTCAGAAAAAAATGCAACCATGCAGAAGTAACAGTTAATTATGGAATTCCCTATGGTAGTTTCTCATGTAACGTATAAACAACCTAGGCACATAATAGAATGAGAAGTTGCTTCAGGACATCCATGAGGTGGTCATCCTCCATCTCCCCAAAACCTAAATGATGCTGCTGATAAGAAAAAAAAACAGCTTCAGTTCACTGGCATTTTGAGCTTCTGGTTGCCAGTCCAAAAAGGAGGTATGGAACACAGAAGTGCTAATCACACCTTGGTACCCTACTACATATCAGACATGCCAAGGATTTCTTGTTTTACAGAAAGACATTGAGATGCAATTCATTATTTAAGCAAACGTTGTATGTGGCAGATGAAGCATGTACATAAGGAATTAATTACAGATGAAACAGAAAGCTAGTTTCTTTCAAAGTATTCTTGTGTATCTGTATCAACACTGTTATTCATTTCATAAAGAATTAAGAATTCCCGTTACCTGAAATTCCAATGTATATTACTGTAGGGGGAAAATAATTGGAGCCTGGGGCCATGTTTTTGCAATTAAATGCTTGGTAAATATATTGAGGAGGAGAGGTAATCAGTCAGGAATCCTAGCCTTCTATTGTTTGCTGGACAAAATAGCTCGAACCCTTTGTTGTGATTGCCAACTGGCAGTCCCAAACCTGACAGGTACTTCCTAGACATGGAAGTAGCAGAAGAGTTTATACTTCTCAACCCTCCTTTTATAGAGAGGAAAACTTGTTTTAAATCCGAATTCCAACCAACTGGGGACTGAATCAAGAAAAAGCAGCTTCTGAAAAAAAATGTTGAAAGCCTACAAGGAACGGGGATCCTGGCTGAAAAAAAATGGATTCTTTGCTTTAAGAAATCTGTTTGTCACTAAGAAATAGGTAAATGTTTTTAGCAAAAAATGTGAGTTAAGATTTTATGCTTTAATCTGACTGTGTGTGCTTAAGTCTACTTTACTGACTGCTATTCTGTGCTCTGGTTTCTTTTTTACCCATGCAGGTGGGTTTTTTACCCCCTCAGTGTTGGGTGACCTTATATCACTTGGATTCTCTGGACAACAGAAGTTTCCCCAATAATAAAATAAATGCCATCTCACGTTTTGCCCAGAATATTCTCCTATATCTATTATTTTTTCCCTTGTGAGAAGATTTGTTGGAAACATTTTATGGCACTCTATAATTCTATGCCTTTACCTCTGAATGTTTCTCCCATGACTCCTGAAGTTCCAACAGAATTTCTATATTCTTTTTTTTTAAATGAAGTTTAATTATTCTATGTGTGGTTGATCATATCCCAAAAGAGAAGGAAGTTTCAGCAATCCTTTGTAATGTTTTAAAAGCAATAAGAGCTGAAGTTATTTCTCCATATGCCTTCAGGTCTCTGAATAAAGTGTCCTTGACCAAATTTTGCAACCTTTTATTAGCAAAAAGTGTTATCCAGTTCAAAGGATATTCTTTCTGGAGTATCTTTTTCTGTCAGTCTTTTATTCTAAAACCACTGCATTTTTCAAGAGTTTAAATTTAGCTTTAGGTGAAATCAGGGCTGCAACTAGGGTTCACCCGGGGCAAACATGGATTCCATGCCCATTTTGGTGCCCCCCACACTAATTTTGGCGCCCCCCCCCCAGCGTGGCGCCCAGGGCACATGCCCCGCTTGCCCCCCCCCTAGTTGCAGCCCTGGGTGAAATGGTATTATCTAGAGCAGATTGCTGTATTTGTGATACTAAGGTGATCAAAAAGGTCAATCCCATTTGAACTGTTAGCAGATCATAGCACTGTAACATTAAGAACCACTGCCTTATTGGTGGTGTTGTGAATCTGTTTTTTTTCTTCGTTGAAATAATACAGCTTTTTAAAAATGCACTGGTACATCCTGATTATAATAGTTATAGCTATTATGATGGTAATTAGAACTTCGGTAATTCTCATTTTGAGGGCTGGTATGGACAGGTAATCAAATCAATTTTGAAGGCTGAATTAATTATAATGTAATTGAAAAAACCCTGAGCAAACATAAGATATTCAAGCAATATGATAGGTGAGAATGAATTAACCTGTCAGCAAGAAAAGAAGGGAGGAAAAATGTTTTGATGTTGGGCGACAAGAGGAAGGAGAGGCAAAGTGAAAGGAAGGGACAGAATAACTTATGGGAGCATATGATGTGGATGCCTGAGAGAGGAACCAAGCTTCTCTTTCTGTTTTTCAGTAACCTTGATGGCACAGAGTCAAACCATTGATCATTTGAGCCCATTATTATTCATGCTGACTTACAGTATTTTTCAGAGTTTCATACCAGAGCTTTCCAAACCTTGCTGGAGTTTGAACATGGGACTTTCAGTATGCAAAGCATTCATTCTACTTCTGAGCTATGGCTCTCTTGGTCTTCTATATCTATAAATTCCCATAATTCATCATATCTGGTGGGAAAGATACAGATGTATGCCTTTAGTGATAGCAGCTCAGATTAACATACAGTATAATGGATGAGATCAAGTGCTATGATCTACAGGCAACTAGAGGATTGTTCTAACTATAGAGAAGATTAGATCCTTTGTGTTCACAGGGTTGCATCTATAATTGATGTCAGTAGAAGTCTGTGTATTATGATGAAGCATCTTTCAGTCCAAAGAGAAACTTAATTATATAAACTGAGAAATGTCAGTTTTCTAAAACTAATTTCAAGGATGTGTATCTCTTCTTTTCATTTTCTAATCCTTTATCTTGGCAACCAGTTCTAAGTTTCTTCTCAGTGGACTTTTTTTCCTGTCCAACATCTGTTGTACACCTTGGTTCCTTATAACCACAGGTCCAATAAATACCTTTATGCTTGAGCACTAAGGTCAGCATAAAGCAACAGCTTTAGAGAAGTCTGCAGAGATTTGGTGAAGGATGTGTGCACATACATCAGTTTTTCCATTTGGAAGAGGGAGATGATATCATGGTCTCTGCTATTTTCCCTGCTAAAATAAACTGGGCAGATGTAACAAAAATGAAAATTAAGCAACAAGAACAAAGGTATTACCACAAATTTCCTGTTAGAATGGGGGTGATTATTGGCATTTGTGTCCATTTTTTTTTGTTTTGTTTTGTTTTTCTGGTTATGTCAGAATATGTTGCCAGAACAGAAAAGAACTTATTTTCTCTTTATGGCTTGGTTCATGCAATTTGCTAAACCCCAACTAATAAGGCACAGTTCCTTTGTTCATATACTGCAGCGTGTTATGTTGAAAGAAATAAATCAGATAATGGTTTCATATGATTCAAAGCTTAATATGAGTTAAAGCTTGTTTAAACAATGTCCTGTGTTGTGTTCCCACAACACAATCATCAACAAACTATGCCTAATTAAGCATGCTGTGTAAATACAGTTATGTTAATGTAATGTAAGGAGAGCTGTCTCATTTTCTTGTTCCATTTTTACACAGGCTTCAGTGACTTGTAAACATTATTTTGTGGTCCTTTAGCACAGATGGGAGCAACCAATAGGACATGCACCTTATGCAGTTGTTTTGAATCCGTCAGTCTCTAGAACATTTCTGATCTGGGCAGGCTAATATTTTAGTTCTGAATTTTTATTTGGGAGTGGGGGGGCATGGAATAAGGCTTTAGTCATTCATTTCACCTCTTCAGTAGCCAAATTACTATTTAACCTTCTACAAGGCTTAAAGAACCCATTTTGTCTCTTAAATCTTCACACTCATATACCTGCAAAAGTTCAAGTATTTTGCCCTCACTCTCTTCCATGATATCATTATTCCCCTGTGATTTTTGGAGGCCAGAAGAAGAAGGAAGAACTACAGCCCTGAGAGCAAGAAAGTTGCCCATTCTTCTTAATACATGACTTGGATATTTTGTGGCCTTGCTTAACCAAATCATGAGAGCAACATTAACCATCTTGTACAAACTCCAAAACTAAAGTATCCCAACAAATTAACACCCAAAAATTTGTTGTAGACCCAAAGTGTTCCAAGTTTGTTTGAGGCCAAATCAGGTACATTCTCCATATCCTGTAGACTGTTGACCTGAAAATCTCTCTTGACCACTGTGATCAAGACAAAGTCCTAGAAAGTCCTCACAAAAGTGATACTTTTCTATATCCACCCAACCACACAAAGAAATATACCACAGACTAAACCTACCCCTACACTGACCTAGCAAAGTTTGTGGGAAGAACAAGGCTATTAAGTAATATTATTGTGGACTTTTTAAATGTATTTAATTTTTTTCTACGCAACCCTTCAAATTAAAAGTTGCTACCCTTCAACTAAAAGTTGAGCAGAATGGCAACAAATGACCATCCAAAAATCTCCATTGCAACATACAAGTAAATATATTACTATTAATATAGTAAAAGGCCTGGTAGAATAAAAACCTATTTACCTAGCACTGAAAATGTAATGAAGTAGATGCTAGTTAGGTCATACTGGGGATAGCATTTTAAATCATTTATATACATTTCTTGATTTGCTCAAGATCTCTTCAGACATAATCAAGAGCTATGTGAGAAGAATAAAGCCAGGCACACTTATCCCATATCCCATATTCTTGCTCTCTACCCCCTTGCACTCCTTGCATGCAGCTGGACACCCGAATGTATATACTTGAACACATTTCCTTGAATTAATTCACTTGAAAAAGCAGGCTCCAAGTTCATATGAAGAATGGGTTCAAACAAACACTATTATAGCTGTTCTTTGAACCTCATCGTAGAGGTCAAGGACGATGGGCTCAGGGAGGAGAAAGGTGATTGGGCGGCTCTGTCCTAGTGTTCAGCCTCCACCATCCCTTTTGCAGTTCCAGGGCCAACTCACTCTCATCCCTTCAGTTCATCTCTTTTTTATATCGGAATGGTTAGGGCAATATTTAAGGCAATATTTACCCATTACAAATCCAGAAACCCTCCAAAAATTGAAGTAAGTTAAACCTAGAAACCCTCCAAAAACTATTTAATTTTGTAAATCTTAGGGCACCTGTATCACTGAATCCTCCTGCCCCCCTCCCCCCCCCCAAAAAAACCCCTAATGTTGGGTCTGCCTACACTGATAACTTTGTACTTTTGGTCTTTGGAGGCCAACTAATTCTTTAAAAAAATATATAGCTCCTGCATGGAAGAAAGTTGTGCACACCTGAAATACAGAACATAATTATAGTCTGTATATCCATCGTCTACATGCTTTACTCTTCAGTATGTTCAGAATGCCTGAAAGGAGCTTCAATGTTTAAATAATCCTTTTAAAATTATCATATTATACTTGAACTGCCCTGGATCACATCAGATCCAAAACTGTCTAGTCCAGAATCTTACTTCCCAAAGAAATATGCTTTCAAGAAGCACAAAAGTGAGGTTTTAAAGGAAAGGTTTATTGTCCATTTCCCATGAAAGCTCTATATAGACATAACAATTAAAAGCCAAACTACACATCACTGAAATACATACTGTAGCTATCAGCTAGAGCAGCATATGCAACATTATGGTGACTAAGAGCCAGATTTAACGTATGGAAAGTGCCTGAAAGCCACAGTGGGCAAGATGATGAAGCAGACAATAAGAAAGGGCCTCTGGATACAACCTGGTGGATTTAAATACCTTTGATCAAATAAAAATAATGGTTTTGAAAACAGAGCTGGGGTCTGTTGGTGCAATCAACAATCTTGAAGTCCATGCTATGGTTTGAATCTTCTAATGGTGATCCCTTGAACTATTATGTTCTCTCACACAATGCCCACAATATTTCTTGGGCACAAAACATGAGAACACACTATCGGATCCTGTGACAGAAGGCAATAGACATTGGAAAGGTCAGATAGGTACTAATCATTTACTTATCTACCACTGCCAAACAGAGCAGTACCCACCTTTTTAGTATGGTGGGCACATTTGGAATTTTGAAAATAGTTGTGGGCACTCTTGTAAAATAGTTGTCTTTATAGGTATAACCAGTTAAAATTAACTGATTTATGACTATTATTTGCCCTCTTGATTATTGTTCCTGCAGGATGCCTTCTAGACTTGCTTCCCTTTGTGCTTTTTCTGATCAGGAGGGCACAAATCAATGGCTAGGCTGGAGCCATCATTTTTTCAATTTTCTGAAAGAGCTCATGGGGTGTCATAGTAGCAAAATTGAGCTCTGGATAAAAGATGGGGAATCTCAACCCCTTACTCCTCATGTTTCCTGTGTTTTACACACCCTTGCCCTACCTTCCTGATGGCTCCTTTGTAGATTCAGCTGCTACAACCCATCTTCCAGGAGAATTCCTTTCTCTGGTACTTTCCTTCCTAATTCTGGCATGTGAGAGAGATGAAACTCTCACAGTCTATGGCCTTATTGCTAAGTATGAAAGGAAAAGATGATAAAAATGAAATAAATTCTATAGCTCCATCTCCTAGGTCTGTATAGGTATGTGACTAGGAGGATCAGCCCTCCCTCATATATGGGTACGTCTGTGTATGTATGTATGTGTGTATTTATATCTCCATATCTCTGTAGCTAAAGGTAGTGACAGGAATGTAAAATTCTTTTTTAACCTTAGTTTGCCACATGTAAAAACAGTTAGTGAACAAAAATAAAAATATAGTGACACTAAAATCAAAACCACACCTTAACAGAATTTTTAATACACGGTCATAAAGGGGAATGTGAGCTTTGGACAGACCACACAGTATGATAGATTTGTTGCTCAGAAATCTCAGTAGGCATCAAATGCACTATATCTGAACTTACCTTGCTACAATAAAAATTAGATACAATAAATATCTTAGTGCCACATATTTGAAAATTAATATTACAGATTATAACTAATAAAATGTTTTGCTTATCCTTCCTAAGGTAATAGCTGCTTGAAACAGATTTTCTCTGTCTCAATTGTTCCTGTATCCGACCTGCAGATAATCCCTGAGATTCCAGTCAATAATTCCTGAGGCTGCTCTCCCTAGTTCCTAACTTCTGTAGTTTCAAAAGAAAAGGGACTTTTTGTTTCTAGCAGCAGTAATCTATCCACACACCTTAACCAGGACATGCATCTGCCCCTCTGACTGATGTGAATCTAAACCCAGATTAGTAAATATGGATTCAAAATGTTTGCAGCTTGCCAGGCATGAATCTGACATTCTGGCACATGCTGAAGGCAGATTGGCTTTACAAAAGGTACATTTGTATTCCAGAAGTATTTTTGGAATTAAAGGTAATGTTGGTAGCTGGTGTCCTGTTTTTCACCATTTTTAATTTATTGATTTTTTAATGATTTTTTTAAAGGTAAGAAATCTGATGCCAAGAGAAATATGTAGTTACATTGTCACCTGCAGGTACATTGCTACCTGTAGGCAACACATTAGTGACCACCTTGGTTCCAGATTCTGCAGGTGGAATGTCCAGAGCTGTAGCAGCTACAATGACCTTAGCCTACTGCTGGCAGTTGTTTCAGAAAAGAATCTGCCCTTATTTAAGGAAGATCCTAAATGAATAGGAAATAGTAAATTAAGCTAGACTAGAATTGCATTTTATAACAAAATACAAGATTTAACAAATGCCCCAAAATTATTGAAGCCATAACTTGAAATTTGATTCTTCCTAGATGAGCTTTAGGTATGTTTCAAAAAGTCTGTGTTCTACAAACTTGGTTTGGAAACACAAGTCTGAGATAAAAATAAGAACATATTACATGCATGAAAATATCTTGAGAATTTCTGTTTAATTTGGTATTGAGTCTGCTGGTTGGAGGTGGACGCATTAGTATTCTCCCCACAAGCTCTTTATATAGAAGAGCTTGGCTATCATTATGCAAAGTGTTCCCCCCATCTAGGAACTTTTGAGGAGGTGCACTTAGCTGGTTTCTTGGCAGGGGACACTCCCTAGGAATTCTAGGAAAGTGCAGTTTACTGGAGTTCAGGGAGGAAATGCTCTGTGGTCAGGCTCCCTGCTGTTTGTGTTTCCTGTTCTGATAGTCCAGGTTCCCTCCTGGGCTGTGGCTTTGTCTTTGTCTACCCACCTGGAACGTTCACCTAGGAAGGAATCTTTTGTTACTTGTTTATGGAGATCTGTTTGGCTGGGGAAGAAGGTCTACCTGAATGGGCTGGCTAAGTTGTGAAGGACCGACCTTTTGTCTTATAAGGTCTCTGATTTGAAGGGAATCTTTTGTCTAAACAGCTGGGATTTCCTGTCACATTTTTTAATCTCTTGCATCCTCTTTGTATGAACCTATTCTATTTTGTAATCATTAACCTTTTACCTTGCTCAAGGAGGGGAAGGCAATATTGGGGAAAACAGTGTTTGGGGAAGACAATATGGCAGAGGAGTGAGAGATCTTAATTTCTTCCCACACCTAACATCTTTTTCTTTGCGATAAATGTGACTAATGAGACTGTAGGTGAATCTAGCTTTCTTGATTGTGAGCTGCCTTTAGGGGCTGGACAGATTTAAAGAGAAACACCAGTATTAGTAGGAGAAGAGGTTGACTGAGCTTGTAAATACCAAGAATCCATCTTATAGAAAAACAGCTGAAAGATAGGTAGGCTTTACTTTCCACAGCTTCTGTCTGAGAGTGTTGTATGTTGTTATGTGTCTACAACAGAATTAATTCAGTAGGATTTCACTGTGAATATATGCAAACAATGGCCCATACAGTACAAGGATTCTAGGATAGGATCCAAAGTCTTCTTATTCAAATATACTGCTACAAATCTCATTGTATTACTGAACATCCCTGCATTCCAATTTTTAAACCACAAAAAGCAGCAAATTAAGGGTGGCTCCAGTGGTTTTGGAGCTTGACCAACAAGTTTATCTCATTAATAGATTCAGAGGAAAGGTAGCATTTTTGTTATAATATTTTTCTTTATGATAAAGACAGTAATGGAATCTCAACAGAGCACCCCAAAGGAATCTGAATCTGCTGGCAGTCAAGTCAAATTTGTGCGTTTAATATTGGGTTAAGTAGACTTGGCACTGACCCAATTTCTTTCTCCAAAAAAAAAAAAACCCTTTAACAACATAGATAGCCTTTTTACTGTTTTGCAGTATTATTTACTAGCTGACATTTTCTTGGCTTTAAGTGAAATTTTGACACACAAATCCCACATGTCAAATGATATTGTAGCATCCAAGTGTCAGCACGCAGCCCAATAGTCTGGGGTCTAAAAAACAGAATAAGACACACCTTGATAGAGTCTTTCATCTACCTCCAGCCATCTGCAAATAATCTGATAACTGGTTTTAAAGGGATCAAATCAGTTTAGCCTACTGATGCAGATGAAACAAAGGTTTTATAGACTTACTAAAGAGTAGATAAGGTTTTTATAATCCAGTTATTTATTTTGGAAAGTACAAATAAATCATGTCTAATATTTTGATGGATTAATTGTAAAGCATGACTACTGTGTGAGCAAAGTAGGAGCAAGCATATTTCAGTTTTAAAAAGTTATATAGCTATTCCATTAGTTTGTTTGTTTTTTCTATCTCATTGTTCCTTTTTACTACCATTACTATTGACATGGATCTATACTTAAATTTTGGTGTGTGACTATACTTTGTAATAAGAGCTGCTGCTGTTGTTATTTTAAAATATTTATGGTCTATGTAAAAGAACATTAGTGATTTTTTTAATGGCAAAATGGGAAAAAAGCAGAAGAGCAATAAGAAACATAGAAAGTCACATGTGGTAGATACTAATGCCTGGATACCTTTCCCTGCTCCCTCCATAGCACTTAATTGTTGTCGTTTATTCGTTTAGTTGCTTCCGACTCTTCGTGACTTCATGGACCAGCCCACGCCAGAGCTTCCTGTCGGTCGTCAACACCCCCAGCTCCCCCAGGGACGAGTCCATCACCTCTAGAATATCATCCATCCACCTTGCCCTTGGCTGGCCCCTCTTCCTTTTGCCCTCCACTCTCCCTAGCATCAGCACCTTCTCCAGGGTGTCCTGTCTTCTCATTATGTGGCCAAAGTATTTCAGTTTCGCCTTTAATATCATTCCCTCCAGTGAGCAGTCTGGCTTTATTTCTTGGAGGATGGACTGGTTTGATCTTCTTGCAGTCCAAGGCACTCTCAGAATTTTCCTCCAACACCACAGTTCAAAAGCATCGATCTTCCTTCGCTCAGCCTTCCTTATGGTCCAGCTCTCGCAGCCATATGTTACTATTGCTTTAACTATGCGGACCTTTGTTGTCAGTGTGATGTCTCTGCTCTTAAGTATTTTATCAAGATTTGTCATTGCTCTTCTCCCAAGGATTAAGCGTCTTCCTGACTGCAGTCAGCATCTGCAGTAATCTTCGCACCTAGAAATACAAAGTCTTTCACTGCTTCTACATTTTCTCCCTCTATTTGCCAGTTATCAATCAAGCTGGTTGCCATAATCTTGGTTTTTTTGAGGTTTAGCTGCAAGCCAGCTTTTGCACTTTCTTCTTTCACCTTCATCATAAGGCTCCTCAGTTCCTCTTCGCTTTCAGCCATCAAAGTGGTATCATCTGCATATCTGAGATTGTTAATGTTTCTTCCAGCAATTTTAACCCCAGCCTTGGATTCCTCAAGCCCAGCATGTCGCATGATGTGTTCTGCATACAAGTTGAATAGGTAGGGTGAGAGTATACAGCCCTGCCGTACTCCTTTCCTAATCTTAAACCAGTCCGTTGTTCCATGGTCTGTTCTTACTGTTGCTACTTGGTAGTTATACAGATTCTTCAGGAGGCATACAAGATGACTTGGAATCTCCATACCACTAAGAACTTGCCACAATTTGTTATGGTCCACACAGTCAAAGGCTTTAGAATAGTCATTAAAACAGAAAGAGATGTTTTACTGAAACTCCCTGGCTTTTTCCATTATCCATCGGATATTGGCAATTTGGTCCCTAGTTCCTCTCTCTTTTCTAAACCCAGCTTGTACATCTGGCAATTCTCGCTCCATGAATTGCTGAAGTCTACCTTTCAGGATCTTGAGCATTACTTTACTGGCATGTGAAATGAGTGCCACTGTTCAATAGTTTGAGCATTCTTTAGTGTTCCCCTTTTTTGGTATGGGGATATAAGTTGATTTTTTCCAGTCTGATGGCCATTCTTGTGTTTTCCAAATTTGCTGGCATATAGCATGCATTACCTTGACAGCATCATCTTGCAAGATTTGGAACAGTTCAGTTGGGATGCCGTCATCTCCTGCTGCCTTGTTATTAGCAATGCTTCTTAAGGCCCATTCAACCTCACTCTTCAGGATGTCTGGCTCTAGCTCACTGACCACACCGTCAAAGCTATCCCTGATATTGTTATCCTTCCTATACAGGTCTTCCGTATATTCTTGCCACCTTTTCTTGATCTCTTCTTCTTCTGTTAGGTCCTTGCCATCTTTGTTTTTGATCATACCCATTTTTGCCTGGAATTTACCTCCGATGTTTCTAATTTTCTGGAAGAGGTCTCTTGTCCTTCCTATTCTATTGTCTTCTTCCACTTCCACGCATTGCTTGTTTAAAAATAATTCCTTATCTCTTCTGGCTAACCTCTGGAATTTTGCATTTAATTGGGCACATCTCCCCCTATCACTGTTGCTTTTTGCTTTCTTTCTTTCTTGGGCTACTTCTAGTGTGTCAGCAGACAGCCATTTTGCCTTCTTGGTTTTCTCTTTCTTTGGGATGTATTTTGTTACCGCCTCCTGAACAATGTTGCGAACTTCTGTCCATAGTTCTTCCGGGACCCTATCTACTAAGTCCAGTCCCTTAAATCGATTCTTCACCTCCACTGCATATTCCTTAGGAATATTAGTGAGCTCATATCTAGCTGATCTATGGGTCTTCCCTAATCTCTTTCATCTGATCCTAAATTGTGCAATAAGAAGTTCGTGATCTGAACTACAGTCAGCTCCAGGTCTTGTTTTTACCGACTGTATAGATGTCCGCCACCTTTGGCTGCAAAGGATGTAGTCAATCTGATTTCGGTGTTGTCCATCTGGGGAAGTCCATGTATAAAGCCGTCTCTTAGGTTCTTGGTAGGGAGTGTTTGTTAAGCAGAGTGAGTTGTCTTGGCAAAATTCTATCAGCCTATGTCCTGCTTCGTTTTGTTCTCCCAGGCCATGCTTACCTGTAATTCCAGGTGTCATTTGACTGCCCACCTTAGCATTCCAGTCTCCTGTGATGAAAATAACATCTATTTTAGGCGTGTTGTCCAGTAGGTGCTGCAGATCCTCATAGAACTGCTCTACTTCAGCTTCTTCAGCATCTGTGGTTGGGGCGTATATTTGGATCACTGTGATGTTAGATGGCTTGCCCTGAATTCGAATTGAGATCATTCTATCGTTTTTTCGATTGTATCCAAGCACTGCTTTAGCCACTTTACTATTAATTATGAAGGCTACTCCATTTCTTCTGTGGTCCTCTTGTCCACAGTAGTAGATCTGGTGGTCATTTGATGTGAAGTGGCCCATTCCAGTCCATTTCAGTTCACTGACGCCCAAAATGTCTATCTTTAATCTTGACATCTCACCAATAACCACATCCAATTTGCCCTGGCTCATAGATCTTACATTCCAGGTTCCAATGGTGTGTTGATCCTTAGAACATCGGATTCGCCGTTCACCACCAGCACCGTCGGCTGCTAGCCGTCCTTTCGGCTTTGAGCTAGCTGCATCATCACGTCTGGGGCTAGTTGAACTCATCCTCTGTTCCTCCCCAGTAGCATTTTGACCATCTTCCGACCTGGGGGTCTCATCTTCCAATGGTATACCGACATATCTCTGGTTGTACTGATCCATTTAGTTTTCATGGCAAGAATACTGGGGTGGGTTGCCATTACCTTCCCCAGGGATCGCATTTAGTCTGACCTCTCTGTCATGACCTTCCCGTCTTGGGTGGCCCTTCACGGTTTAGCTCATGGTATCATTGAGGTGCTCAAGCTCCAGCACCAAGACAAGGTAACGATCCTTTGCTGAAGATAGCACTTAATACATTACACAAATTGAGTAAAGCCTAAGGCTTTTTTATCGATAAAAACACTATTTACTGATAATTCCTTCACATTGCTTGGTAGTAAAAAGAAATGTTGACACACTATATTAGCCGTCACTTTTTAAAATATGGTTTGTTGAATAAGCTATCATTGTGAGTGTACCTGTATGGAACTAAGTCATGGTTTACAAACCACAATGATTTATCTCAGTGTGCTAAGCCAAAACCAATGCATGAGTCTAACCACAATCCTGATGTATTCTAAAGTAATGCAATGAAGATTTCAATACAAGCAGTCCCTAAGTTAAATAAGTCTGACTTACATACATTCAGCTTTGTAGAAAGGGGCACAGAAATGGCAGTAGCTATTTTACAGACATGTAAACATCACTGCATACAAAATGGCAGCCAATACATTTATATAGGTGTCTGGCATACAGTTCAACCTGCACAAAACTTGAGTTTATGTAGGAATTTCTGGAACAGAATCCTTAGAACCAATACATTACCCAGTCATAGATTTGCTTCCAGTCTTTTTAGTATCTGGATGTGAAGCCTCAGCAGTGTTACTAACTATATTGAGGATCAAGTTTGTATTATAGTATAAACTGCTATGATTTTTAAAAAGGCATTTCAGCAGTGTTGAGCAAGGAATAATTTAGTTCTTCACATTAGAATGACAGAAAAGTTGGCAACTGTATTTGGCACAATAAGTTCCTTTTTAAAATAATTCTAAAAAGAATAATAATATAGATAGTAATTGCAAGGCATATGGAACTTGCATCTATTAAGAATATGATTTTAAAAAATACATCACATTATTAATTTAAGTATCAAAAGATACTAATGCAATATTGAACTCACTCTGCATTGAATATGACTTGATCCTTAAAGTTATTCTTTGTACATTAACAAATGAGTATCTATGATTTTAAAAAAATATCTTAAGAAATGTAAAAAGAAACTTCACCTCCTAATTGATCTGAAATCCTGGCTTCAATCCAAAATTTTTATGTAATAAGTTTTTAATTAAACCTGAGATCTCAATTATTCTATAGCATCAATTTTAGCATGAGAAAGGGGATCAATATTCAATTTCCTATAAATAATGTACCATAATCTACAAGTTGATATAATATTAATAGGAACTATTTGAAAACTATTATATTTTTATCACAAGTCAGGCTAATTAATTAAAGGTATAATATATGAATATTCTAGAGTAGCCCAAGAAGGAAAATTTCCATTAAGATGAGTCATCCAAAATTGGCACAAAATGATATAGTTCAAAATTTGGAAAATCAAATTTAACAGCTGCATCTTTTAAAATATATCTTTGGGGTTGAAGATCCCCACAGAAATTTATGAAACATTACATGAAACCTTTGAAAAATATTTTTCACATTCATCTAAGAATTCTTTGCAAAATGTAGACTATTCTAAGAAATTAATTCATTTTAAGAGTATTAACCTTTTCCCATTCTCATCCTATACACACAAGTTGTCCTTGAAAGATGGTAAGAAAAGTGTCTGGGAAAATAATTAAACTGGAACAGATTTTTCACATGCACAGAACACCCATGGTGTAACAGCTGGGAGAGAAAGTGGAAATGGGGTGATGAGGTATCAGAAAGGAAACTGGAGTTTGCAATTGAGGAAAAGATCATGGCAGTAAACTAAGTTGGAATTAGGCAGTTCAGCTGCTGAAGATCTGCAAGTTCCAAGGTACCCCAAAATCTACCAAAGAGTTCTTGGGTAAAGAGATTACCAAAGAGAGAGGATGACTAGATATTGAGGGATCATATTGTTGGAAGGGTTCGAGGCAAGCCCCACACTTTCTCTACCAAACCGCCATTCCTATATATCTTCCCT
Organism: Candoia aspera; assembly: GCF_035149785.1. NCBI lineage: Eukaryota > Metazoa > Chordata > Lepidosauria > Squamata > Candoiidae > Candoia > Candoia aspera. The sequence continues at coordinate 35,855,321 of NC_086160.1, forward strand.
GCACAGGTACCTCCAACTGTGGAAACAGAGCGCTTTGACCCAGACCTTGCCACTGGAAGAAGCTCTCAACCTTTTGAGGCTGGAGATTGGGTGAGGGTCCACTTCTTCACAATTTTCCCCTACCACCAAGGTGTAAAGGACCATACCAGGTACTACTAACAACCCAGACAGCAGTAAAGATAGCAGAATGGGACACTTGGATCCACTGGTCTCACATGAAACCTGCAGTTGTAGACCACAGCATCAAGACCAGTGCTCCACCCCAGCTACCCCCAATCAAGCTTGTAAAGGATCCAGAGATGGACCAGTGGGGCTTGAAGAGCTGCCTCAGACTCTAAAGGACTAATTGACACTTCCCCAAGGAAGATGCTCTCCTTTGCTGCCTGTTATTTGCTCACCTCACTAGTCCTGGAAATCAACAGCTTAGTAAGAATGGGATTTTATTCAGATAAAGACAATGTTTGGGAATACCTAGCCAGAGAAGTCCTAAACACCATGGATTTCTGCTTGGGGGCAGGGGGAATAAGTAAAGGATGTACTAACTTCTTCCCTAATGGGAGTAGGTACACCACCTAACATATTGTGGGACTACACAATGTTTAAAGATTTTGGTATAGCCATGGCCTATGGCAACATGTTTAACTGGGGACCAGCCACAAAAAGCCTAGAAATAACCACGTTCACCTTAAATGTAGCAATGGTAACCACTGCAGAAAGATGCATGGTAATGACCAACTGTACCCAACCTAAGTTTAATGTTCCCCACTGCCTGAACCTAACTAACCCCCATCCACAGGGTAACCACATGGAAGAACATCCTCCTCAAGACAGGTATCCTTCATGATGGTACAGATCAATAAGTATGACCTTCACAGTCTCACACATCAGGTTACCCTTAGGATAGTTCCTTCTTTGCGGGAAACACATTTCATCATACATCCCAGCCAACTCCAAGGGGGGGCCTTGTTCACTAGGAAGAACAACAGTAGTCTTACCACCCGCACCAGAGGGACACAGTAGGGAGGCGAGGAGTATTCAGAGCTTAAAATCTGATTGTGATTCCGAGACGCCCCTCCTGAGCAAGACCGAATATGTCTCTCTTGCAATCTTTCTCATAGGAGTTACTGGACTGGCCACATGCAACGCATGGAATATCAATAGCCTAGCCTGAGCCATAGCCAATGGTCTTAACACTACCTCAAGTCTAAGATGCCCCTAGGCTCCTGTGAGTCCTTGTTGGACAAAGACCAGGAAGCTTGGATAGCCAGTGAGATTGATTAGACATGCATGCCCAGCAGGTAGCAAAAGGCTGAATGTATGAATTCATCTGGGCAATACCAGTCTGCTTTCTGCTCTTAAGTTAGTCCAGGACCAGGGTTTAGGATAGAGGAGGGCCAGTACTTCACTAAGAAGTCTCCAGGGTTTTTAGACACACCTTAAAACCTCTAGGCAGACAGTGTCAAAGTTTACAAATAGTTAAAAGGTTAAAGGAATGGGAAACAAGTCAAAGGTCTCCCTGACTTCCCCATGGGAAGGTTGCTCATCGCCTGGGATGAGGGATTACTGCCTATCCAGGCTGGGATGAGGAAAAGCCATGCACAGTATTATTGTCTGGAGTGGACTTACAAGCAAAGAAAAAAAAATAGTTCATAAGAAAATTTTCACATGCTAGAGTTTGTCTGCCTGGATCCCGAGAACTCCTTAGAGGCAGCTGCAGAATCAAAACAAAGACCACGAGCTCTTACACTCACTGCTTTACCTTCTGCATGTTTTTTTTATATATATATTGGCCTGAGGTGAATCATTATCTTCAGAATGAGATCTAACAGATTTCCCAAGATAGGCCAACTGAGTTGCAAATACATCATTGAAAATAGTTGCATTTCTTGTCTTTTCTCCTGGCCTTAAAAGCATCTTTCCTTTCAGAATTACCCAGATCAGAATCTTACAAATAATTTATTACAAAATGTATATTTGCTTCTTCCTTCATTTCTGTTGCATTGTATCATAGCTTGGTAACTTCTAGGCAATGAATTTAAAAGGAAGGCAATCAGCATTTCTTGCTTATAGTCATGTTTTGCCTGTCAAGTTGACTTATAATTTCTCTTATTTGATTTATGTGCAGACTTAAATTCCTGCTACCCCAGATGCTTATTGCATTGCTTTTTGAAAATAGGAGCTTGGAGTCTCTGGATATTTTTTCATAGAAGTCTGAGAAGGTTTTCCAAATGCCTTTGGCTTGATATAAATACATTACTGCACAAGAATTGAATCACTGTCTCACCACCAAGCAAGCCATCTCAGCTGCTCTGTCATTTGCAGCACCGCCAGCTCTTTTATACTGCCTCTTTTGTGGGCCTTTCTTTGTCTAGCAAAAAGCAATTCCTTGAGACTTCTGGAGTATTATTATCTTGAATGAGTATAGGGAAAATTTGGGTCCTGAGCTGAAACTTTCCTGGCTCCACTTCTGAAAGTTGTCTGCTTTCATTTATTGGCTCAAGAGACTCACCCTTTCTTTTACCTTTAGGGACCTCTTTGCACATTCACTTCAGTCACTGGAGCGATAATCCTATTGGATGCAGAAATGGCCTGTCTATATATAAGTATTTTGGACAGTGGAAATCTGACATAAGCAATGATTAGTAAAACAGGTTTTATAACTATAACAGAAAAAAGATTTATTTAAGAATATACATTATAAACATAGGGAAAAATTAGCACTTAGCTAACCACATCTTACTAGGAGAGTCAGAGAGCATGTCTTCCTTGTGTGTGTGTGTGTCTGGAAATGAAGGTAGAAGGTAGTGAACTGAAATTAACAATGCCTTAGACAAAGAGCAGGCAGAGTGACAGACCAAGAGAGGACACAAAATCAATCCTTAACTCTCTGTCTACACCCTACTGCCCCTTAGGACATAAAAATCAGTACCACTGAATTTACACTTCCCACAAAAAATAATATTACCACTGCTAGAAACTGCTGAAGTTGCTTGGCTTAGAATCAGAATGATAAAATGTTTCGAGCAATTCCTCACTGCAACCTTGAGGTGCTCTTGTCCCATGCTGATGGCAGCTGTACTCTAAGCCAATTTAAGAACATTCTCTCCAGATTTGGACACTTTAGCAGTAGCTGGCTAAGTATTCAGCCCAGGCTGTAGGCTGCTACAGCTGTCCATTGGACAATTCCTATGTGCTGTACTTTCCTATTCCTAGAGCAAAACCTTATTGCCCTGCCTGTAGTCAAACATACAAGGGGTGCTCTTGGCTATGTCTGCCAGACAGAGCCTTTTTCCTTTCCTTTCTTTTTCCTTTCTTTACATTTATCTCTTCTTCTTTGAAGCAGTATCTGGGATGAACTTTAGGGACTGGGTGAAAAGCAGAATCTCTGGAGCAGAAGCAAATTTGCTTGTAAAATGTAACTCACTTCTTTCCCTTCTGCACCTCTGTGAGCCAACAGGGCTATTTCTACAAAACATGTAGTCAGCATTTCCAAAAATAAATAATTCACCATTCATTCAGATTTGTCTTTGCTTGCTTGCTTGTTCATCTTCCTTTTCCCTTTCCCCTTCTCTTCCTTTTCTTCCATCTAATAGTCAAGAACCTCCATTTAACAGTGGTTTCCAGGGTGCAAAATACAGCAGAGAGTATGATCCAGAACACATGCTCTTTGATTCCCTCCCTCCTTCCATCTCTTTCCTTTTGCTTTTGCTTTTAACCTTTCAGGATGTTAAAAGAGAAATACAAGGAGAGCAATCAGTCCTTTCAGTCTTAAAATGTAGTCAGTAAAACAGGGCAAAAAGGAAAGTCTTTCTCTGGTGAAAAAAGAGTAAACTGTAAGATTTACAGGTCCAAAATGGCCCTGCAGGTTCATGACTGTTGCTCCAGGTAACAGTGAATTTCTGACACTGCCCACAGAGGTTACCTGGACAGAAGGAAAGCTCAACAGGCAAATTGGGCAGCTTTGAACTGGCACAAACTGGAAAAGCCCACTTTTTATATATATAATTTATATGAGGAGTATTTACTTAAATAAAAGGCAAATGCAGAAATATATAAAGAAAAAAGAAAAAGAAAATAAAAAGTGCAGAAAACAATGCAGTTAAAGAAAGAAAAAGATAATTAAAGAAGCAACCTCTGCCCTTCTGTGCAGCAGTTACAAACAAGCCCATTATCCCTCCTCCCTCCTTAACATTACAATAACCCAGCTCTTACAAAAAAACAGCTCTTTTTTCAATCCTTTTTCAATCTCAAAACCAGAAATCACCATTTCATTTTTTTCCATTTTCAGCAAAAAGTCCATAAAAGGTTTCTAGTCTTTTATAAAAGTATTTATTGTTTTATCCCTGATCAAAAAGGTCAGCTTTTCTGGAAAAGCCCACTTTTGTTACAGAGCAGAAAAAGACAGGCAAAGGTCGTGTACATAAGGGGCTGAATCAAGGAGAGGAGGATGTTGTTCATCACTGTCCCCCAGAAATGATTGGTGGCCCATATTTGTGATGGGGACCCTGGTAGTACAGTTCAGCCCTTAGTCTGCTCTGAATCCTTGTTGGGACAATGGCTTTGATAAATTTTTATTACCTTGTTCTTTCTAGTCCACCTTTACCCTGGTCAGTCTTAATCTTGGACTGCCTGGTTCTTTTCCCATACTTTCCTTAATGTGGTTGCTTGCTGGTTTGTTTCTGGATAATTTAGCTTAAATTGGCTTTGTCCTGGGCATCTGTCCTATTGATTGTGACCTTAAACTGCCTAATTTTGTTTTGTATTGCCCCTCAATGCATATTCTTTCTTAGCCTCACATTTGAGTAACTACCGATTCAACCCTCCATCCACATCTAGCAGATGTGCACTCTGTTGAAAGCTCAGCACTGACCCAAGCAAACAGTTCTGTGCACATTCATAAAACTAGTTCAGGTTGTTTAAGCCGATGGAAATAATAGCATTATTCCTACTTTATAAACTGAGTTTATACTAGGTTATCTTCAAACAAACAAACAAAACACTTCTCTTTTCTGAGCCATCTGTACTGTTTAATGTACCATATATAAAATAAAAGTATCAAAACAAAAACAAAATTAAATAACTTGTATTAAATTACCACCTACAAAACAGTTGAAAAATTGTTGCTGGTATTCACTACATTTGTGAACAATTTTATTTTTAAAACTTTAAAGGCAGAAAATAAGTGAACTTCAGTTATATAGGGCAGAGATTTGACTGCCAGAAAAGATTGTTTTTCTTGGTCCCCCAATCTGTCTTTCATTATTTTTTCCTTCAAGGTCTCCTTGGACCTTATCTATCATATCAACACACACACACACTCACACAAACTTTAACAACATCAGCATCACTACATTTCAGGAGACTTAAGGGTGTTTTTAAACTGCTTCAATGGACATAAACATTTTAACATGCTCAAAGAATATCTTTTAAAAAATATTCAGTCACATTCTTGGAAAAAGTTACCTAGTACAGAAAGGTGGATAATATTGTTTACATTAGCATTGAAACAAATTTATTCCCTAAAGTTCCATTCAAAATTCTCCTTCTTGAAAGTAGATACAGTATTTAATGTTCACCAGATAGCCACCAAATATTCAACAAATATTGACCATCTGTATTTGACATCTGATTATATTTAATTTCAGTATTTAATATACAATGGCATTTTAAACTTGACAAGTAAGACATTTAGACTGCAGTTCTATATCTCTAAAACTGGAGAGAGAATTCACCCTCTGAAACTGGAGAGAGAACTCCAGCCTTAAATATATCAAAATTCTCCTCCTGACCCCTAAACTTCTGAAGCTGTTTTGCTCTAATGTTAGAGCTTTGATATTAAAAGAGGGACAAATCAAAGTTCATAGATACACTGGATCTAATATCCTTACAGCTCTGAGACACAATCTAAACACAGCAAGATAATTTACTAGGGCTGCATGATGAAATATATGGCTTTCTGCCATTGGCTGACAGATACCTCAGAAGCTCAGAGTTATACTGTATAGTCAGATTGCTCTGCTCATCTTTTAGAAAACACTGGCTTGTGATTTATACAACACTGTTACTGATGTACAGTGTAGTGGCCGATACATTTAAGGATTGCTGTTTATCAGTCACTTCAGTCCACTTTGGTTTGCAACTATTCTTAATCTTTGAGTATGATCCATTTGAATATAAGACAAACTTCATCAGCATAAAATAGCTAAAACAGGGAAAATACTAGCTTAGCATTATTTGTTAGATGGATACTCCACATTTCATTCATCAGCTCAAGCGATATACATAAGTAGTTCCTCCTCCCATTTTTAATACACTATCCTGTGATGTAGATTGTGCTGAGAAAGAATGACTTCCTTGGCTGAGGGTGGACTTGAACTGAGTCCCCCAGTGAGAATCCAACACATAAACTATGATATGTACTGGCTCTCTGTTATTTAGTTAGACTAGATCCAAGGTTGGAGGTCCTTTTTCATTTCTCTTAAGTTTTGTTTTGCTTTGATTCCAGGACAATTTTGGAAACATAAGCTAACAACAACAACAACAAAAAAAAAGGCTTCAGGTTTCCTTGACACTGAATTCCTCCTGTCTTCAGATCATCTGGGATTAAAATGAGGCTTCCTGTTCAAAGCATGATAGTCTTCTTAGATCTTCCCTTTTCCTTTTTAGAAATTAACCTTGGAACTTATATTCCCTTCCCATCCCAAAATGCTTATGGCCCTGCTAAAAAAAAATCATAAAATACAATTAGCCTAGGTATCCTTGTTCCACTGCTTTATGTCCCAATCATGTCATGCTATCCCTTGTTTTTATTATTTCTTAAACCAAACCTTTGGCCAAGGAACTCTCTCCATCCATTCAATTCTTGCAGTGGCTGAATATAAAGTTAACAAGCACAAAGGTAAAGTTTCTTAGCCCACTCATTAATGACAAAGAATTAGTCAGGATTGTTAGCAAGCTAAAAAAGCTCATCTTGTTTCTATTTTCCAATGTGCCAGAAAAACATAAAGGAACTTGTCTTGTTTACATGAGCTGTAAATCAGATCACAAAGCTCTGTTACAGAGGTATCCAAGACATTGGCCAGATAGTCTGTACATATATTGTTTCACCTGTCACTAAATGTATACTATTATATAATGCAACTTCTATTGTGTCTAGGCAGGGTTAATATTCTTCCATCAGTTATAGTTTCTTTTTGCCTGATTCAGTTTCACATAAACATTTACAATGAAATATGATGGCATTTCACATCCTCTGTTGTTATGGCAAGAGATGAAAAGGCCAATGTGGAGAACAATTGGGCATCATCTTAAAGTTTCACCCAAATTTTTCAATTAAACTTGCAAAATTGAATAGGGGTAGTTAAGTCTTGGGCCTGTAATATTTCATCTTGAAGTAAAAATATATCTTCTTTCTTCTTTGAAAGAAAATAAATTTGACTGAATTCACTATACCATTTTCTTACTCACTGTTTCATTCCCTAGGTCATTCTGTAAAGCTACATTAGAGTACCCAAATCTCATCCCAAAACAGCTTAGGTTTGGCTTTTATCCAAAATAGTCAGTGTACCACAAGACTACCAGGATTTAGGAAGACACACTGGCTCCAGAACTTTATTCAAGAGTAGATGATTAAATATAGGGCAGTAATTATCCTAGATTCTATCATCTAAGTTTGATGTTATTAGGGGAAGCTAACCATCTCTTTTAAGGTAGTAGGCATCTTTCCTTCTTTCAAAAAAGCATCCATGGAGGGAGATGTTGTCAAAAAAGTGAAAATGCTTCCAGAGGCATTGGGGGGAGGGCCAAAAAGATCAAGAGGTAGTCATGACTGCACAATTGAGGCCTGGCCACTTTTTAAGGTGTGCTGCACTTGCAATGGGGCTTCAACTGCATAGTCATCGTTATCATTTTGACTTCTTTGACACCCTGCTCCCCCTGTGTAATGGTGTGTGGGAATGACCTTGGAAGACAGGAGGAAGAGCCACAGCCTAGACAATGGCCTAATAAACAAAATTTGAGTCCAAAGCAGTGGATAAAGCTTCTCAGAAAGTACTCCCTTCCCTAGTTTGCAGGAGAGTAAAAGTGAGAGACGGGAGGGGTACCTTCAGACTTGGAAGATTCTGCTAATGTACACTTACAATGAGATAGAGCTAGTACTCCTGGGTGTGCTTCTTTTTTGGACAACCTCACAAGGCTGACATGCTGCAAATATCCCCATAAGTATTTTTTTAAAAAAATCCAAATTCTCAGTCCTGTTCCTATATATTTTATAAACTGGGAGAATCTGAAAACATGTGATGATCCTCAAGCTGCATAGTATTTGCAACAAAGGGAGCAAAATAAGTGAGTATTTAGGAACAGCATTTCTCAAAGTCATGCTTGAAAACAATATATGTTTATTCAGTAAAAGTGAGGAGAATATATGTAATAAACTAATGCAGGACCAACTAATGTATAAACATTCACTGCAGTTCCTTTTCTTTTAAACAGTAAAAAGGTCATTAAATGAAAATTGCTTAAAAGCAATAAGTAACTTAAAATGTTTTTACTAAAATAAATGTTTTGCTGTTTGTGCCAAATTTTATTTCAAGAGGACAAGGCATTTGTGCCTCGCATCCTTTAGAAATATAATATACTTAAATCTTAGAATTTGCTTTTTAAATTTGTTTCTTTTCTCCATGTAAACCAACCCCCCAGTTCCCATTGGAGACTACATAAAAACAGTGTCTGCATTATATTTTATATTATTTATATTTAAATATGATTTAAAGATTTATACAGCTGCCCATCTCACACAAGTGACTCTGGGTGGTGTACAAGGTTTAAAAACACAAAAATCCATGATATATAATTCCCATTGCCCAAAGATAAACAATAACTCTATTCACAGAAGGAAAAAAAACTACAACTACAATATCAACTAAGCAGAACTCATCTAACCTCTTGACACAAATGCCCAGGGAAAGATATATTCCAATCGAAGCGAATATTTGTAGCTCAGGGTTGAACTGTAGAGTCCTTGGTACTCTCTGAGCCTTGTTGTTTTCTTGCAGACATTTCATTGCCAGACTAGGCAACATCTTCAGTGCAAAGAAAGAGTGGGCCTTGCTCTCAGTTTATATACTGTGGCTTGCACTGCTTGTGTTGGTTGGGGGTGTTGTTTTCTCCTTGGGAGTTCTTTGATTGGGCTGTTGTTTGCTGCTTGGTTGATTGACTGAATTAATAGTTCCTTGTTTAAGGTGTATTGTTCTGTTTGATTGTTCATCTGATGTTAATCCTAGTGTTGATTTTTGTATACCTGGGTGATTGCTGGCAAGGAGTGTACTGGTCTTTTGGCTTTTCTATTGTCTCTTTTGAGTGGTATGTAAATGTTGTTTACCTCTATGTGCCTGTTGATGGCTGCTTTGTCTGAGTGCCAGACAAATTGTTCCAGGAATTCTCTGGCATTTTTGGATTTGGCTTGGTTTAGGATACTCACAGTTTCCCAGTTGAAAGTATGGTTAAATCTGTCCAAGCTTTGTGAGATAAAGGAGTTCTCATCGTGTCTTCTGACTGCTAGTTGGTGTTCGTGGATGCGCTCTGCTAGTTTTTTGCCTGTCTGTCCTACATAGTGGCTGTTACAGTCTTTGCACTGTATGTTGTAAATAACTCCTGTTTTTTCTTCTTGGGCTATTGGGTCTTTTGGGTTACTTAATATGTTTTGAAGAGTTTTAGTTGGTTTATGTGCTATGGCATCTAGTGATTGTAGTGCAGATATGGTAGCCCTACAAGCACTAATTTACCAGAAGATAAACTAATGAAGATGCTAATCCACCCACCCCTTGTATCCCACCAAGACTTCTTAACTTACCTCTTCTTACAGGTTACACTTTGAAACAGAAAATTGGGCTGCAACCAGTCACTGGATAACCTTGGGTCAGTCACACACTCTCAGCCCAGCCTATCTTACAAGGTTATCATTGTAGGGCAATTTGTTTGTTTGTTGAATGTACAGTATATGGCTGCCCATTTCAATTACATGATACTGGGTGGCTAATAATACTTAAAAACAGAATAAAAATAACATAACAAAATTATAAATAACATAAACTGGGGTCAGGAAAAAACAACCAACAACAATTAAGTAATTAATAGCAACAATTAATGTAACCATGAAACAGACTTACCCACACCTCCAGGGCTCCAGGCTCAATGACAAAACCAGGTCTTCAAGTCCTTATGGACTTGAGCCAGCAGACTCACAGTGACCCTGATCTTTGGGACAATGACATTCCAGACAGCAGATGTCATGACAGAGAAGGCGCTCATTCTGGATCCCCCCACTCCCTAACAGACGATCCCTGGAGCATATCTCTCCTGCCAGATCGAACAGGATGGGTAGGTACAACCGGGGAGAGACAGCCTCATAAGTAACCTAGCCCCAGACTATAAAGGGCTTTAAAGGTAACCACCAGCACCTTGAATTGAACCTAGAAATATACTGGCAACCAATGCAGCTTGCAGAGCAGAGGTGTTACATGTGCCGAATGACAGGCACCCATAACTGCCCACACAACTGCAATTTGCACCAACTGAAGCTTCTGATATTGCTATGTGCATGTTTGGAAATAATGATGAAGTTAAGGTTAATGTGACCATTTCTCATCAATAATGAAATATAATAAGAAGAAAAATTTACAGTCAAATGGAGCAGTGAGTTGGCCAGTGCCAAAAAAAGATCATGGCCACAATATTGAGAACCCCAGGTCTGATAAAGTGAGACACCTTTTTATATTATATACCCATCCTTTAAACACTACTAGAGAAAGTGTTCTATGTTAGAAGGTAATAGATCATGTATGCAGTGTAAACTGCAAAGTTAAGCCCTGCTGCTTCCTTCATTTTGTGCTCAAAAAATGACCTTTTCTGTTTATCATGAATATTATAAATGGATAAATTTGGGCTTATAAGATGTATTGCATATTCTTGAAGTATAACAGTATAATGAAGCACTGCAGCAAGAATCTGCCACAGATTTTCTTTAAAAAAGTGTTTAACCTAGAGATCCAACTTTTCAGTATCAATCAATTCTGGAAAATGGATTGAACATCAGGGACCACCATGCCAATGATCAATTATCCATTTTGCTAAGCTTTGCACTAATGAGCATGAACAATCAACAGTTGCCCAGAACTTTTTTTTTTTTTACATTTTCAAATACTTCTTTGGAAGAGTGAATGTGGAAAAGTATGTCTATTTTCAGTTGCAACAACATTAGATTGTTGGATGCATATTACATAGCTAGTTATTTAGATAAAGACTCAGCATGTATATAATGACCAAGGGGAAATAGGCTGCAAGCACAAATGTAGCATATTTCTACATCACTGAGATTGAGAGGTACTCAAAAGTCCCCAGCATCTGATATTCTGTCCTTTCTGAAGGAGAAGCCACTCTAGATAATTCTTAGTGCAGGTTCTCAGTTCAATGTGTAGACACTCAGCTCAGAAGATATGAGTTGTTTATGGAAGTTTATTTAGTATATTTAAACTCTTTCTTTATTCTGACATAGGATTCAATTACATTTAAATTTAAGAGGCTTCCGAAATAGAATGAAAATATAAAATGGAGTATTACTTCAGAAGCCAAACTGCCCAACTTTTTCTTAGGACACTGGTGTTTATGTGGTAGGAAATTAATACAGCTACAGTTTTGGAAATTGTCTACTGCAGACAATCATTTATATCATTCCAAGGAGTTTTGTTACCTTCTTTCTAAAATGTGCTAGTTTATAACTTCTCTAACTTGCTTCTTGTTTGTCGAGGAGACAGTCCTAGAAAGTAGCTGTTCTCCCTTTTGTATTTAATGAAAGATGTTTTTCTGTTCTTACTTCTCTAATTTCTCAACCTCCCATTTCCAGCACACAGTCCAATGTCTACTTGAAGTCAGGGAATCGCTACAGACCTAACTATGGTCAATATTGCAGAACCAGTGTTTTATTCCAATGGGATTGTTTTGAAAATGTGAGTTTTTGCAACTGGCATAAAGCAAGGTATAAATCTGACAGAAAGGGTGACTGAAGAAAAAAAGTCACACTATGTAACACCACTATAGGCAATAAATTTATTGCAGCCATGGCACTTGTATATATTTGTCCTAGCTGTTACACAATAACAAAAAGTGAAACCAGCTGTTCTTGCTTAAAAAAAAATCCAGATAAAGATTAGTTTTAAAAAAATATGTTGCATAAATCAGGCATTGTAGTTATTTACATAAAAGTAGATGTGCAGATTTCCAATCAATATCACCATCTTGAAATGAAAGAACAATTTTCTTTTTCAAGATTAACCTTTTTCATATTCAAGACAACTAGGATTTAAATAGCTGCTTCCATGACTGTCGTAATGTGGTGTGTCAGCAGTGGACAAAAGGTGTGTTGTGATGATACCCATAGTCCAAAGAAAAGCTTTTAGATCAAGAGCGTATGATTTTATAACGGTTTGAAGTTTTCAAGTAACAAATGAAAACTGGATTTCTTTTTTTTTTCTTTGTTTTAAGTGTATCCAAGCTACATCTGATATTATTTATTGATTTTATTTAAAAGATGCACATAATCACCCTTTAGCAAGCTTCCAGGACAGTTTTTTACAAGATTTGTTCTAGCTGCCAATCTGCTACTGAGTCAGGCTGAGGTGCTGGTGCTAATATATAAAGCCTGAAATAATTTAGAGCCAGACTGCCTTTAGGAATGTCTCCGGTGCATGTCCTGTTTCCTATGCTGTGGCTTAGAAAATTGCTACTTGGCCCCTACAGCAACAGCCCTCTCTGTAGTGGCTCCTGCCTAGCAGTATGACCTGCCCTTTGAGATACACCAGATCTCAAAGCTGGCATGTTTCAAGCATTGTTGAAAGACATATTGTAGTGGTTTTAGAAGAACAAAAGGTTGGCTGGTTTTCAATTCACCACAGATGTAAAACATAAAACTCATGTGAGGATGCAGAAAAGGAGTTGTGGCTATGAAGTCTTGTGCCACACGGAGAAATTCTTCTGCATTTTTTCCCCTACTGCTTCTTGTTCAGTCTGAGGTAGCAAATTTGTCAGAGACCTTTATTCAAACGAGAAGAAATTTTGGAGATTTTCTTCTAGGTATAACATGGCATTTTTGCATTTAGTTTCAAAGGAGCCAAGGGATGTGTGTGTAATAGGGAAGGAATACATTATTATGGAACTGTCACTCTGGCTGATAAAGAGTTGCCCTTGAAAAAATGTTAAAGCATTTTTTTTCCTTTTTCCTGAAAATACTCAGAGAAATCCTCCACCCAGTCTTTCTGCTCACAAATTTGGTGGAGAAGTTTGAAAGGCTATTTGTATCCAGCTCTAATACTGGGCAAGATAGAAGGATGCCAAACTTAGATGGATCCTTAGAGCAAATAGAAGTAGATGCCTTGGGGAAAATGACTTGAGGAGACAGAGGTATTTTATTACCCCATGATCAGTTGGGATTCCTAGTATAATATTAAAGACTGTGTGTAATAGTTATCTTGGCCTTTGGCTTCAATGGAGACTTAGAAAATTTTGAAGTAGAATAAGAAAGAAAACCCTCACAGCACAAACATTTTCTATTGCCCTTCCAAAGCTACTACCTCCCACCTTGCAATGTTTTGTAAATAATTTTGAGATTTTTGTTAACAGAAATTATGTGAAAAATATTGTACAGACATGCATACATATATACCAGTCTGCTAAAGAGTAATTTACACATCTTTTGAACTTTCAGCTAGTTTCCCAAAGTAACTAACATACACATGAGAGCCTGTAGATATGTATTAGGATGACATGGTTTCAGAAGGTAGAATATGGTCATTAAACTTCTTTCCAAATGCAAATGCCAGTGAGGAGTCAGGGGGATCAAGGCAGGTGGGAAAGTCTTTGGCCGTATTGCTACTTAAATTTTCCAGGGCTGCTTTTTATATTTAGATTGTGTTCACACAACATATTAATCAGAAATTAGGCAACAACCTCTAATCTAGCATTTTGCACAACACAAGTGGTTAGTTTATAGTTCAGTATCTCAAGTAAATCCATACATTGAGTTAATTGAATAAAGTGTGGCTCAGTAGTCCATAATTAAGCATGTTGTGTAAACATGGCCTTAAAGAAATGTGCATTCATGTAGTTGAATGTTACATGTTGCTTTCTATATGAATGAGCTAATAAGAAAACTAATAAGAAAAACCCAGAACTTGGATATGAATATCCTGCCTCTTCATAGCAGCATTGCACAACCAGAACAACAGATCCACTTGAATAAGATTAACTAAAAACTATGGATTATAATAACACATTCAGAGCAGGATACAAAGCTGAGAGGACTCTTCCTGCTTGTCAGAGTAAATGAATATATATAATCTGCATCAACTTCTAGAAGCTTATCTCCTAAATATGTTTGTGATCAATGTCCTCTAGATGGTAAAGGCACTTAACTTTTTCTTCACAAACCTGATAGCTAACACTTCTGCATGTTTTGCAACACTTAGCAGCAGCTGACTAAAAAAAAAAAATCCTGATGTGTATATATGATGTCAACTGCATCTTGCAAGCCATCCAGAGTTTTGTTAGCAAACACTGTTGCTAATTATGGATATATTTTATATTTTAATTCATAGAAAGCAACACTTACAAACTAACTTGAAAATTAAATTAGGCAGAAAGATAGCTTCACTCAAATACTCTGAGTACTGATTAAACCTTGGAGCTGGTTGACAACTACATGAAGTCTGTCTCCTATGGATCCACTGTGTTTGTAACTGTCAGCCTTGCAAGGTAGACTAGACAGGAAGCATGGCCAGACCTTGGTGGAATTGTCTGTCCTCACTTCTTCCCTGATTCCCCAAACCCTCACTGTCCCCTCCCAGGCCATAGACCATATCCAATCTCCCATTTCCTTGACCCCACAACACCACAATAACCTCCCTAGCTGCTCTTCCACATAGACATAGCAATCTGAAGAGTAAACCATTGCTGTGGGTCGCTGACCACCACACCCATCCACTCCCACTCACTATCCATCCATTCCCAACTGCCATGTTCTCTCCCTCCCCCACAGAGGCACAATCCAGGTGGATCATCAATCACAACGTGGTCAGTCCACCCCAGATGTTTTCAATCTGGAGGAACACAAGAGACAGAGATGAGAAGTTGGAAGAAGCCTGGTGAACTAATGGAGCAGCAACAGCCTATCTTGGACATATAGGCCAAAAAACCAAATCAGCCATGGGGCTTGGGTCAATCACAGCCAGTTTCTTGACACAAGTCCATTCCCATCACCCTGAAAGCTCCTCCACCAGGAAAAGAAAAATCCAATTGCACTTTTTATTTCCTCCACCAGGAAATGAAAACTCACAGCTGCCAGCACACATGTCTGAGTCAAATATCAGTACACTCTGGAGATTGTCTAAGGAGGCAGCACAGCCAACAGAACCGAACAGAGTTGCTGGAGAAATTGCCCCCTGTCACTGCTAATTCTCAGGCCAATTCAGCCTCCATCTTTGCATTATAGATGGCATGTCTCCCCAGCCATTGCCACCTGTTGCATCTTCAAATGCACTTCAGATACATTCAAAATTCACTCAGAAAGACACACAACTAAGCTTGGCAGCAAGCACAACCCTTCTAGATGCCATCTAGTTGATCTAATTATACCACTGTCTATTAGCTGCATGAGTTACATTGGCTCCTTTTTCATCTTTAAAGCACATAACTGTTTAAGAACCAGATTATCTGAGGACTGTTCCATCTTAATGAATCTTAATGGGACACAGGACTTTCTTTCCAAAATATCTTGAAAATACTATCTTTTGGAATATCTTGCAAGCATCCAAATGACATAAGAGGGCATTTTTCTTTCTTCTGCATATTTTCCAGTAAAGTAATCAGTGGGAGATTCAGGAGATACCAATCTATATCTTCCTAAAATACATACTTAAACTATGGAGTTTACTATTCCAAAATGGACAGCATTGGACAACTTTGAAAATAGATTGCACAAATTCATGGAGAAAAAGATACACAGTGGCTACTACCCAAAATGCTTTTCTGTTATGTCTAATTATATCAGTACTTCACTACTCATTTTCAGCTGGCAGAGAAAACAATTTAGAAAGTGTTATTGTACTCATATCCTGCTTACATGAGCATTTTATTGGCTATTATAGGAGAAGTATGCAGACTCTAAAAACATCTTTTGTTGCATCTGGCTTTTTTCTGAGTTGTTTATTTTAAAAGATTGGCATTTTAACTGCTGCTTTTAATTATTTTAATGTTAATTTTTTAAAATAGAATTTAATAGTTAATATTATTTATGTTTAAAAACACTAAAATGTTTTTATTTCAACATACCATGGAAGAACTTCCTTTAAAACATGGAGTATAACGACAACATATATTCAAATATATTCTGCTTGTTTTTTCAGGGATTTTTCTGATGTGAAATTTAAACTCTGCTGAAAATTAGAAGGTAAGGCATTCCACAGTTGACACAAGGAATAATTAGGATTTTAAAAACATCCAGACACAGCTGTATATTGGAGGGTAGAAGGGCATTATAGGTATCATTGGTCTCCGTGCTTAATCTTTAAAAGATAAATATCCCCCCAAAGTTTACTTAATGTGGTGCAAAGTGAAAACCGAGATTACAGCTAGATTTCCCGTTGAGTGTAACTGCAATGTAGTGTGTTTCTCTGACAAAGTTCTATGCAGTTTCTTCACATTTTTATTGGATTTTTCATTCACTCTAATTGTTCTAAAAGTAGACAAAATTAAACATTGCTCTCTGTGCAAAGATTCAGTCTTATGTAAATATCCAGTGTACTATGAAACATCAGTCTGAAAAAATCACCAACTTGAACCTCAAAAAGACACTGCCTATTTACGATTGCTTAATAAACCACTGTGTCATTTGATTCTATGGTCTCCATAGACTTCCAGAGAACCAAGTGAAAATTACTTTCTCAAGCTTGATTATA
The DNA here is from genome assembly GCF_035149785.1 of Candoia aspera. Lineage (NCBI taxonomy): Eukaryota > Metazoa > Chordata > Lepidosauria > Squamata > Candoiidae > Candoia > Candoia aspera. Next base: position 35,872,324 of record NC_086160.1, read on the forward strand.
ATGTAAAAGATACTATATTTGCACTGTATAATTTTTAAAGGATTCAATCCTAAAACTACTATAATTTATCATAGCTACTGTTGTTCAAATCTGAATTTCAGAAATCCTTATAGACATCCATCAGGTTTTAGAACTGGCATATGCCAATTGATATTGGGAGTTTAGTCCAGTATTTTCATGTCCATACATTCTAACTGTTAGCCTCCAAATGGGGCTTCTAGGGGCAGACAGCAGAGCCTGTTCTGGAGGCACCCAACCAGATGATAAAGTAGCCAACTGAATGGCCAGCTCAGTGGGTAGCGTGGGCAAAAGAATGGGAAATCAGTAAGAGGAAGGAAAATGAAGAAGTAAGTAGGAACGGGGTTAATGAGTGAGCAGACTGAGGAGATAGTGAGCAAATGGGAGCGGAATGAGCATCCTGATAAGAAATTTTGAGTTACAGATCCTTTCCTTAATGAGGGTATTAAGTTGCATGAACAATTAGTACTTGGAATTACATTTTTAAATGACAGAGAAAAGCCATATGTATTTATTTTATTTATTTAATTGACAGAGAAAAGCCTTATGTATTTGATTTTCATTGTGTATATTATATAAAATGACACTTGTGAATTTATCTGTGTGGGTGGAGATCATAGATTCAGAGCAAAGTGGATCTTCATCATCTTCTCTCTATTTTACTTAGCTTTTTGTCTGAAGAAACACTAAATTTTGAAATGGTGATTTCTTTCCAATGATGTCAACCAGTTTACTGATTCACTTGAACTGGTTTTAATGAATATTATAATTTGATTTTATTATGCATGTATTATAAGTGATTCATACCAAATCTGAAATCACAATACAGTCTCAGCATTTTAGAATGAGTACAGATTCCACTGCCAAGTATATGAGTCCAGTAATCAGTAATGTACAGTATAAAGAAGGGACTGAGTTTGGGGAAGATGGAGTTTAGTTTCTGGTATACAATGATTATCATTCAAAAAATGTGAAGTTCATTGTGTCTGAAGAAGATGGGCAAATTGACTCAGTTTGCATTTTGGTGCATTTATCTAATTTCACTTTTCATCAATGTGCTATTTGAAATTAACCACTGGGATTCACCTTGCCACAGTTTGTGATGCATTTGTCTAATGAAAATGTGTAGAGAAAGCTGTGAAATGTACATAATAGAGGGAAAGTGCATTAAATACTGTATATTTGTGTGTGAAAATAATATATAAGAATGCATTATATTAAGGATGATTACTTGCAATTGGTTGTTCAGGCCTGTTTTTACAAACACCTAAAATCAGTTTCAACACTTAATGGTATGAGCTAGATGGCTTTGAATTCTATGAACAGAAATATTTTCAATGCAGTTTTTAAACCAAATATTACAAATATAATCAAATGTGTCACAATTACTGTTTTTAACATAAAAAGTATTTTCATTCCAATGTTTATTTCTCTAGCAAATATATATTCCTTAAACTAATAGTAAATATAAGCATATGCCAGTGCCTTTAGGCATTAACCATATTCAAAGGGTCTCTAGAGCTTAATAGCACAGGTTTCATTCCAGTACTGACTGCAAATAATTTGTACACTTCCTTCAGTTTTGCCAGTCAAAATCCTAAAATGTTCTTTAGTTGGCTGAACATTTCCATTCTGTAGGATGACAGTTCACAGAGATGTTGCCAAGACTTGGTCAGTCAGCAATCTCAACCAAAGTTTACTTTCCTATAAATATAATCTACCTGTTTCTTTAATTGTTTTAGGATTCACCACACTGAAAATTCTTTAGCTGTATGCACTTCCAGATTGGCTCAGCCTGAAACTCATAGACCCATTTTATAAGAATGCATTGAGTCTCTGGACTATAGATCTCCAAAAGCATATGAATGCACAGGATTCTGAACCATGGTACTGCTATGCAAGATGCTATCGTTGAGGCAAGGAACATTCTCCACCTCAGACCTAGGTTGGCTTACATTGGTTCATTTCCTTGAATCTGCTAGGCTAGCTACTCTAAAGGACTATTTATGGTGAACTTATAACATTTTAATGTTATATGGTTTGAGTGTTTGTTTTTGTTTACTGTTTCTTTTTGTGCTGTATGCCACCCAGAGTCTCATTGTTTGAGTTGGACAGCCTTATGTATTGAGTTAATAAATAAATACATAAACAAATAAATAGAGTAAGAAAAGTTTCAAAGCTCAGACACTAGCTTTCTAAGCCATCATAACTCAAGTTCAGTTGATTATGGATGAATGTTTCTTCCCCTACCCACAGGTTAAACCAGTGATGGTGAACCTATGACATGTGTGTCAAAGGTGACCCACCTCAACATTTTGGGGGACATGCCAGCATTCACGAACACCCAACAACTATTCTCCCTGTTTGAGTTACCAAAAAGAACTCCCCGCATCTGCCTATCTCCCCCCATCTCTGTTCTTTGGCCACCCTGCACTCTGCCTTTCAGGGCGTCAAACAGCCCCAGAACTGCACAGCCCAGAAAGCTGCAGCCACTCCAGCCCAGTCCCAGCTGCCATTGCCTGGCCACCATGCACTCTGGACCCCTGCTGCCCTTCTCTCTGCCGCCCCAGCTCACCTTGCTGTCTTCTTGCTTCCTCTTGCGCAAAGCCGGTTCCTGCAGAATCATTCTTGGGAGGGGGCGCAATACTAGTAATTTTTATTATTGTTATTGCCCCTTTGTGCAAAGCGGTTCCTGGAGAAACCGCTTGCAATTTGTGGAAAGGGGTGCGAAGGGACGCCTTTGAAGGGGCATGCTTTTGCTGGCTTTGCAAGTGGCTTCTCCAGGAGCTAGCTTTGTGAGAAGGGGCAATAACAATAATTATTTTAAAATAAATGAATATGTAAAGAATTGTTTCTCTTTAGTTGAGGGGGGGGGTGACCCACCAACAGAATCAGGTTAGGCATTTTCCAAATTTTTGAGAGGCCGAGCTCAAAAGGTTCGCCATCACTGGCTCAAACCAATGAATAAGAGAAACAAGAAGATCACGTTTTTTAAAAGCAGTTCTTATAGTAATTTTTCTTTCTTTCTCCATTGCTAAAACTCGGTAAATCATCAGGATACTCTCTCTCTCTGTGTATAACCATAATCCTACAAGATTAAATCTAATAATATATGGATTGCATTCAATATTTTAGTCATAGTTTGTCTATGACTAAACAAATAATTTGACACTGATTTACACATCAAATCAATAGGATTTAAGCTGACAGACTTAACTTCTATTGAATTCAGTGTGATTTCTCTATTTATGACTATTGGATCCATGCCATAAATTATATATAAAGGCACATATGCTTTCTTCTTTTTCTCAGTGATTTAAGAAAAGCTACATGAACAAAACTATCTTATATTGTTACCAGTGTTGTTAGTGTGTATGAGACTCATTCAAAGCAGGCCATGGAGACATAAGGATTTTAGCTGATGCAGCATGTAAATAATACTGGAACAAAGCTCTGTGAAGACTCAGTAAGAGATGGTTTCCAAGTGAACTGGAGAAGATGATAGCATTCAAGTGGAAATGGATGCAATCTAGAACATGAGGTAACTTGACCATAAAACTGGAAATTTAGGAGGTGCTAAGAAATGCACAAAGGGGAAGAAATTTTCCAGGGGGAAACAATCTCATAGTTGACAGCAAGGTTCCAGTATTGTTCAAGGTTTCCAGTATTGTGCCAATTGATTCTTGCCACTCCCAGCACATATCTTCATAAATTGTGATACTTTGCATTTATACTCTCTGGAATCATTCTTAATACAAATATTTGTGGTTTCAATTCAAAATTTAGTTTCAAAACTCCTTGAATATGTATTTTTTCTAGTAATTTGAATTTTTTTTTATGACCACCACATATGATTGGATGTTCCTTCTTTGTTATGGCATTTCCAGCATTTATTGTTATATGATTTGTCCATGTTGGTAACTGTCAACAGAACGATATACCATCCATAAAACATTTTATACCAATTGAGAGACCAAATTTGGAGAATCAGTGGAGAAATTAATTGTATATATCCACAAGAGAAGTCTAACCAAATTCAACCAGGAATGGCTCCTCTATGTACAACATACTGTATTACACAGCAAGGCAAGCTAAAACATTTATAATATGGCTTTTGAAGAAAAGAGAAAAGAGCAAATTTAAAAGCAAACATAAATGACTTAAATAGATATAAGCAACAACTATAAAAGTTTAAAGCTATGTGTAAATGTCTAAGTAGTAGTGATGGGGGAAAATTAAAGGAAGGGGGAGATTCTTTTTACAATGTATGTTTTATTACATGATGTCTTACTTCTTGCATCTCTATTTTTGATCTCCTAATTTTGTACAGTGCTTATGCAATAATAAAACTAAATGTTTGTTTAATAAGAGGTAAAAGAGAGTCAAAGAGATTAATAAGAGTCTTGCAGATAAGCAAAGAATCAGGCGGAATCTGGTAGCACCTTTTCTGAGTAACAAATGTTATTGCAACTTTCTTAGTGAATTTTTTATACTAAGAATAAAGATGGAAGAAGCAATGGGAAAATACGAGAGATTTATAACTGAAGGTGATAGAATCCTGACTCTGAAACTTTGTACATTAATGGAGCAAGGATTGCTCACTAAAAGTCTTATTTGACATAATACCTAAATAGCTGAAGAAATTGCGGAAACATGCAGTCTTCCCAACTTGGACTCCTATGGCTATATACAGTTGCATGCCAAAGTTTAAGCATCTTGGGTAAAATTCTAGGTTTCAGTGAACCCCTAGGTGAAGAGAAGCTTACATAACCTCTGCATGGTATAAAGTTAAATATGGCATTTTCTGCATATTTATTAATTATGTGCAGTTGCTTACAGATTCCAAATAAGAAAACAATATGGCAGATACTGAAGCTGGGATACTTTTCTAGTTAATTCAATGCTATTTTTTTTTTTAAAAAGTGTTAAAATGTTTATTGGTTTCAGGCCTTGCAATTAGCCAGGCAAAGAAAATTTCACGGATGAACAAATGCACTAACGCTTCTAAACTCTCAGGTTGGGTTTGTTATTGTCTACGACCATGGACTCGTCGAAGCAGCTGTCTGAGCATTTGTAAATGAAAAGAATTCACTCCAATATAGTAGGGGAAGCCTGTAACAAAATATATAAATACTTCCAGCTAGCAATTTCAACTGTAATAAACCTTATTAAGAAATTGAAGCTATACAGAACTACTGAAGTCAAGGCAAAATCTGGCCAACCAAGTAAATTCTTGGCCAGAACTGTCCCCAGACTGGTCCGAACTGCAAGACATAACCCACAGGTCACTGCAAATGGTCTGTCGGAAATTTTCACTGACATTGTAGTCCACAGAACAGCAGTGCTTATACCATAATAATCTGCATTATTATTATTCTTAGCTGCCAGAAAGAAACCTTTGTCCAAACTCATTACAAAAAACCATTTCTAGAGTGTGCAAAAGAAAATGTTGATAAGCCTGAAATGTTTTGTAATAAAATGCTTTGGACTGATAAACAAAAGTTGAACTACTCAGTCACAACCGTACAAAATACATTTGAAGAACAAGAGACCTTGCCAACCACTAAGCATGAGGGTGGCTCTATCACAGAAAATATTGTGAGGGTGAAAAGAAGAACGGATTCAACTAAATATCAGCATGTACTGGAAATTAATGCCCCATGGCTAGTAAAGAAATTGAAGCTGAACAGAAGTTGGGTATGTAAGTCAGACAATGATCAGAAACATATATCCAAAGCAGCCATGAAGTACTTACAGGAAGAAAGCTAAAAGTCTTTGACTAGTTTTCACAGTCCACAGTCTTGAATATTACTGAAAATCTGTGCAGAGTTCTCAAACATGCAGTATATGCAAAAAGATCTAAGAAAATTTCTAAGATAAAAGTGTTCTACAAAGAGCGGGGAAAATTCCAAGAGCACAAAGAGAAAGATTCATAGCTGGCTCCCAAAAACATTTGGAAGATGTAAGGTTTCTTATTTGAATCTGCACACAGTTGTATATAAATAGTAAATATGCATTTACATTTGCAAAGAGTTGTTTATAACTTTGTATCATGGCATTGGTGGCTTCTGTTCAATCAGGGATTCGCTGAAAAATACAGTTGGATCAAAGGTGCCTAAACTTTTGCATGCAACTGTATTGTATTTCAAATACCACATTTCCCATTTAGCATGATTTTCTTATGACAGTAGGATGGGTAGTATTGCTTCACAGCATTTGTGAAACAACCGTTTTCTAGTGACCAAATTATAATAAAAACTTAATAGAAATAAATAGCTATATACTGAATTGCATAGAAACAACTCTTGCTTAATTTAGCTCCAGATAGCTTTGGGGCAAACTCTTGTAAGTTTGGGGCAAACTCTTGTTTGCTGTAGTTTATGAGACCTGCAGTAAGATCTATTCTGCAGGGATCTGTAAAAGGGACAACAGCCCTGCTACATGATTGCATGTGTCCATAAAAAGTTTGTGAAATGAGACCTAGAAAACTAATTAAATGGAATCTTTTACTACTGACCCCAAGGATGCTCCCTCCACTATTTTTGCATTGCTGTTTTGTATCGAAAAATGCAAGACAGATGTTTCTGTTTATAAATCTTTTATTGAAAATATATTATGAGAACTCCTTAAGCAACTCATTCATATAGCAGAGTGGAACCTTTTCTTACTCCAGGTGTATTCTGTACTTAGATGTTTGTTATTTTCATTAAAAAAAAAACAGTATAATTGCAACTGATAAAAATGTGGGGGTATCACTGAACTGCATCATATTAATTAAAATATTTCCCTGTCTCCTGCACTTCTGGAGATCAAGTCAAAAAGAGTGCTGCACAAAGAATCTTGGATATAGACGTGCAAAAAGATATAGCCACCCTTAGTAAGGTTGGCAATTTGAAATGGCTGAGCCAATATAAACGCACTTTTCAAATTGCCGACTATTGAAAAATACAAATGCCAAACATCTCAGGGAGGTATTCACCCAAGCTAGATTTGATCAGCTTGATACAATGGTCAGATATGGGAAATTTAACAGCACCCCTTATAATGAACGCATTTGTATGCGCAGAGCTCCTGAAATTGAGGATATAGCACATATATTATTTGATTGTAATTTATACAAGAAGGAGAGAGATCTGCAACTTGGCCCATACATTAAATGAACGACCCACTGGGAATCACATATTAGAACAACATATTTTATGTGTGGCCAAGACCCAAAAATATAATACAGCTCTGTACTTAAGTAAATCAGTACACTTGAGATCTATGTTTGTGGGGTTAATCAGAGTAAACTGTAGGGGTGACATGGAAATGATATGTATTTTCACAGTATGTATACGTATCTACTGTATTTTGAATTTACTCCTTATTTAACCTGTCTTTTTATATTAATTTTATATAGAGTTTTATTAACATTCAGTGTTTAATCTTGTATTCTGATATGGGCTAAAGGCTAATCAATAAACTTTGATTGATTGAATTAAAATATTTATCTTGAATGTGGTAATTATAAGTGGATAAGGAACCCTTGTCATAAAAATCTCTAAGTTTTCAAAACTTTGGCCTGTGCATTGGGCTTTTGGGATAAGCAGTGTCCAGCCAAATAATGATCCTAGCAGCTGAGACTAAGCTACCGAAGTTAACTGGAGAAATAAGTCTTGGTAAACCTATGAATGCCTCCTTTGGCAGCAGGTGACTTGTTTCTCTAATGGTATTTAGGGCAGAACAATTTCACATCCATTTGCATTCTTCTGGATAAATCCTTATTGAAAACATTTCTTTTTTCATCACAGGTTGGATGATTCGATGGCTGGGTCAGAATGTTTTATATTTTATTTTTCACTTTTCTCATTTGGCTTTACAATACAATACAGTATTTTTCTGGAGTTTTTTTTTTCACTATATATCCATGAGGATGCAAATATCCATAACTGTCCATTTCTTACAGTAGCCCTAACAACACAGCTTTTGAGAAAGATATATAAGGGAAAAAGAGAGAGGAAGGATGAAATGTTAAACTTCCCTATTATAAAAACATTGTAGTCAACCAGTTTTACTGACTGGCATTAGGGAAAGCTGTAGATTGTTAAATATTTCCCAAGATTTGTTTGCAAGACCATAGACGGTCCATTCAATGGTCGCTGGTTTTGTAGTATACAAATAGGAAGGAGAAGCATATTTAGCAAAGATATGTATTCTGTTCCCACTCTTTCTCTTGGAAAATTGAAAACACTGATGAAGTAGGGTTGAGACCACATCTAATTTAAATAAGTAACCCTCCTTACAGATCTTTCTTAGCAATACATGGTGGAAGGGGCAGAATTTAGGAATAGAATAGATATTGTTATTGGTTTTCATATTTTTTCATGAATGGCTGAAGAGGGCTGTTATTTTATGCTGAACATCTTATACCTAGCAAGATTATACTGAATAATGAAAAGCGTATTATAAAACTAGGCAACTTTTTCATATTAAAAACAAGTTGACATAAGAACAAGATGAAACTAAGAACCTAGCCCCGCCCACCCACCCGCCCGCCCACTGTGTCAGCAAACACAAGGAATCCCTCTCAAAACACAAGAAGATAAAATTGTTTTCACCTCCTCCTGAAAGGACATCACATGTCTTGGAAGGAAAGATGTTATTGATGGCAGTTCTTCCATAAAGAAGGAGCCGTATCAGTTAGGTTACATAAAAGACTCTTTTCAATAGGATCATAGAAACCAAAATTTAGCATTTTTAAAAATCTAATTTTTGAAGTGGGATTGATAAATCCTTAGGGATGCTATAAAATTAAATATTACAACCACTCAGGTCAGAACTGACCATATTGACCTGATGAGTATTTGCATAAAAAGAAAAAGGTAGCTCTCTCATGGCTTCTTTTAAGAAAGAAGTGTGAAGATCGGATTATGCACATCTTCTTTGAGGGAGTACTTTAGGGCAGTTTACTTTAGTCAGCACTCAAGCTAAATTTCAAGCATGAATCACTGTGACAAGGGCAACATCTGGAAAAACAGTTGCAACATTAAAAAAATAAATTCTAACCAAAGTGGCAAATGAGGCAACTGTGCATTAGGTTTTACTACAACAATAAACTTAAGAGAAAGGGATAGAAAATTCAAAGAAATAGAAAGAAAATCACTGTAACTATTTATTTATTTCCATCCCAACATTTAGAAACCGTCCTGATTTCCTGTAACTCAAGGCAGTACATCATCCAAAAACACAATAAAATGTTATTTAAAAAAATTACAAAGGCAACCCAGGTCACCATCTATCTCAAGGTCATCTCTGAATAGCAAGCAAGATAGAACCCCATCATCTTGAGGGCCAAGTGTTCCATAACATGGGCAAAAGATGCATACCGATGGACCAGGTGAGGACCAAGAAGTTATCAGTCTTTGGGATTTCTTAGCCTAATGGTAGTGGGAAAAGTAGTACCTCTCTGTGGCTTACACTGAACTTTTTCCACAGCCTCTTCATTTAAAAATAATTTTAACAGCACAAGAGGATTCCTACAATTTAGCTGCATGAGAATGTAGGCAACTAGAATACGATCAGATGTAATTCCTTTCCATCCTTTGTAACGGTTTCTGCAGATGCTTCTCAGAAAAGCAATTGTTTGATATCCCCCTCCCTTCTATTTTTTAACTTGTCAAAACATTTCCATAGTATTTTCCCTAATATGTAAATGACCCATATCCCGCAAAAAAGCTGGCCAGGGAGAAACTTCCTTTAATCATTCATCTTTTTATCTTCTAAGTTAAAAACTTCTGCAATTTGAATGGGGCATATAAAATAGATGGATTAATAGCTTTGACATAGCAACAAAATATGCTTAAGTATTTTTCTTTGAAGGAAAATCAGAAAATACTTTTATAGAGCATTTTAAGAGAAACATTCACAGGTGTAAAAAGCATAATCCCAATTCAAAGTAGAGTTATTCATCCAAAATGATAACTTTTAACACCACCCCAGTATATGGTACTGGCTCTATGCTTAAATAAATTAATCCATGGTAAACTATAATCCTCAGAATTTGGATTATTCCCTTCCTGGCTTCTTTTAAAAGATTAAAAATGTATTTTTCTACCCACTCTCCCACCCACAAGCCCAAGAATATGTTACTTTAAGATTATTCCTTAGATATTTTAGTTCTGATGCAGTGAATTTCTATTTGTTGTGTAATTTGTAAAAGTAATAATGGTTACAATAAATTTGATATTTTAGAATGTACTTATGCGTTTTGGATACTACTAGGAACTTCTGTGAGCTTGACCAGGAACAAACTAAATATGAATATATTAAATAGACAAAAATAAACCTGATATCATTCTTACCATTACTGATATGGAATATAGAATTTATTTTTAGTTTGTTATTGAGAGCAGGACTCATTTTAAGTAATTTTCCCCAGAGACCTGAAATAGAATTGCTCCTCTGAGAGAGATTAGGCTCTCCTTTGTTTGCATAAACAATTCAGCTGGTGGGTTTCTGATCTTTTTGCAGCTGTACAGTGGCAGTATTTGCAGTTTTCTCCATCATGTACAGTATCTATTCTTTCCCAATTTTAATAACTGATTTGTTTTTATATTTTCAGTAGTATCAGTGTCACTTTAGCCATTAACAATAATGAATAAGAAACCAAGAGGGAGAGAGACAGGCAGACAGAGATAATCAAGGTGGCAGCTCTTCAGCAGACAAACTGTACTATTTCACCCCATTTTTTCCAAAAGCTTTTGCCCAACTGTTGACATCACTTAATCATTTCTGCATGTACTTAATAGATCTCCCATTACATTAAAAATTACTATTTGCTAGCAATAATTTTTGCAGTAACTCTGGTGGCCGCACCCAAAGGTTTTTTTAAGGAGGTGGCACCTGTGACCTTCGGATTCTGCATCTCTCCTCTAAAGTACAGAATCTGTTGACCCAAAATGGGGCAAGTGTGGGCTCCCCACAATTATACCAACTCTGCTTCAGCCCAATTTGGCAGTTTCATTCAATCTATCAAGAGCAATATTGCACTCACCAACAATTGGTTCTGTGTCCAGTCCCTAGTAGTTGTTTAACTAGGACACAGCCTCAGAGTTTGAAGTTCCCAGAGCCCCAGACCAAGAAGCCATAAGAAGTCCAACCTAGCCAGACTAATTGCTCCTGCCAGGGTGGAGCAGGAACTCATGAAACTTCCTTGCATTACATGAAAGTAATCCAGGATGCACTGAGTCAGAGCAGCTGGATGTACAGTATGTATGTCAGCAATACATAACCATTTCAAGTGAGTGTTAAATGATATATAGGACAAAGCTGTATGGCTCTATTTCTCTTGGCCTCTTAATGGTACTGTTAAAGCCAATCCATATAATCAGGCTGCTTTGGACCCAGCAAAATGTATTTCCTTTTACTTCAAAATGGATGTTTTCCATTATTGCATTGTTTCTTTCTTTTAAGAGTCACAAGTCTCATTTTCTACAAAACACCCTGAACCTTTCTCAGGCTCTATCTCTAGTTATAGTCATCATTCTTAATATATTCTTTGTTACTTTTCATGTGTATAAAATAATTTGAGCATGTTATCCCTTTCCATAATTTATCTTTCTCTTCCTTAAAAAGGGTTTTTGTTTTGTTTTGTTTTCATAAAAGGGTTAGTTAGCAAAGTAAAGCAGACAGCATATTTCAGAAACAAATTATGATGTTCGCTCTTACAACATACCCCTTGTGGTGGTGATTATATAGATTATTGTTTGCTTTAATATTTCCTCCCATGAAAACATAAGATTACTCTTCTCCTTTTACAGTTGATTTCTGTGCAATCAGCTTTGTTTTCACTGGCTGGGCATAATTGTATTCATTTTATTAATTGAGATGTTGACTGGTTCCATATTATATTTAAAGCCAGGTATGAAAAACATAACCCAGAATGGGTGGGGGGGAAACTTCAATCCAAGTACCCAAGTTTAATTAGCATGTAGGTTATAAAATAATTGGGAATAATTCCTTAAATGGTTCTTCTATAAGCATTCTCTATGAGGAGAATAAGAAGAAACAGAATTTGGTAATATTTTCTTTGGCATTTATAACAATTACTCAATAAACAATACATTTCTATATGATACTGGCTGCCCCTATATGCGTGGTGGGACATTAAAGTGATTATTGCTGTTTTGATAAATAGAGAGAAAATCTTGTTTTCTGAAAATATATAAATATTTCAAACCATAGTCACCAATGCTGGCACAGATGACATGTCTCAATAATATCCAAAACTCCAATAGAATCCATTGCAACAGTTGCTGAACTCAGGAAGCTCTTGTTCTTGTTGGAAAATGACAAGCTTACTTTATACCCAACTCCATCTCGATCAGTTGCTATATCCAAATCAAAGCAATCATACACCCCACTAAGCTCAGCTAGCAAAAAACTATAGCTTGGTGTTTATTTACTGTATTAAACATTACCAAACATTAGAACAGTTGACTGGCAAAACAATAAAAGACAGTTTGGTGTAATGGTTACGGCATCAGGCTAGAAACTGGGAGACCATGAGTTCTAGTCCTTCCTGAGACACAAAGCCAGCTGGGTGACCTTGTGCCAGTCACTTTCTCTCAGCCCTAGGAAGGAGGCAATGGCAAACCATTTCCGAAATCTTGCCAAGAAAACTTCAGGGATTTGTCCAGGCAGTCACCAGGAGTCATCACTGACTCAGAGGTGCAAAAAAAAAAAAAAAACACCAAGGAGAGAGAGAAACATGCAAGAACTTACATTATCCATATATCTTTAGCTAAAAGGCACAGAACTTTATAAAGCCACTGGAAACAATATTGTTGGTAATTAGCCTGGAGAGTTCACAAGAAAATTGACTGATCATGTGCCATCAAGTCAGTAGATTTCTTCCATGATAATCTGTCCCTGGTCTTTCAAGTCTTCCAGACGGAATGGCCTTTGGTTATTCCAGCCTTAACCATTTGATGTACATAATGGCAACACAATAGAGATGGAAAGTAGGCTAGCAGGTGACCATTCTCTATTCTGCAGTATGAAAGAAACAATTTGGTGGACAGGAAGCAAGTATTCAACAGTTCTTGTCTAGTGTATTTCACCATTCTGCCACAATGCCAGCAATCTCTGGCATAGGGAAGAGAAACCCAATGAAAATCTTGATAACTTCCCTGAACCTTTCTTCTACCACAGCAAGAGCATTTAGAGAAAACCACCCTTGGTAAATCAGAAGAAAGTTTGAAGCCAGTCTTAAAAAATGCCGCAAACTAAGGAAATTATTTATTTATTTGTTTGTTTTATTTAAATTATGACTACATTTGGCCATCAGTTATGTAAAATAACTGGCTTTCTATCTTGGACAGTATTCTTTCACAGAATAAGATGCAGTCAAATTATCTAAGATTTGCCTTTGATACAGAGTCTAATATTTATGGACCAAAAATGGAACCTGTTCCAACATTTCTTGAGCTATGGAGGTGTAGGATGGAGCCTTGTCCTCCATTTTTTTTTTAAAGACAACTTTTCTTCCAACTGACTGTTTATATGAAGAATTGCCTTTTCATTTTTTGCATTCTTATAGTGGCTGGCTGTATGTCAAGAAACACATTCAGTTTAAATATTATTTAATATTGACACACATCCCACCTTTACCTTAGGTGTTTATGATGTCACTCCCCATATTTTAGTATAAAAGTATAGAAGTGTAATAATACCAAAGTCAGATCAATTTGGGGTTGGCTGGTATGGCCGATTATAAAGCAATAGCTTTATTGTGGATGAAAAACATATTCTATGGTGAAAATGTTTGACATTCTTTGTGTCAGAGTGGACATTTCGACTTGATTCACAGATCATTCTAAGCCATTATGTGGTTTGTTTGATTTTAATGCACAATGATGCGCAGTCCCTGCCACTGTCTCACAGATTACTTAAGGCTTAAGTTGTTTATAACTTATAGTGGCCTTCCCTAACCTAGAGGATGTGTTGGGATATTGAATCTCCTAGAATTTCCAATCAGCATATGCTGTGATCCTAACTCATCTGGAAGGTGACAGCTTGGGAATTCTGGCTGGGCTAAGCTATTCTGGTAGTACAACATTTCCTTGTGGGATCAGCAATCAGATATTGTTTACTAAGGCCTATAGTACCAATTTTAGTTATTAATTTATTTTCCAAGCTAAATCTTTCCATACAGGTAGTCCTCAATTAGTGACCAAAACTGGGATGCACAATTTGGTTGTTAGGTAGAGCAGTTGCTAAGTGAAACCAGAGCTGTGCTTATGATCTTCCTTCAGCTTTCCTTTTCTTTAGAGACCTGCAAAGGTTGTAAATGCAAGGATTGGTTGCAAAGTTACTTTTTCATCACTGTCATAACTGTGAATGGTCACTATATGAGGCAGTCACTAAATGAGAACTGCCTGTAATGCGTATATAATGCATAACATTATATGTACTGAGTAGCAAATATGAGCTGTAACTAGCTTGTTAATCTAATAGGTCTGGAAAAGAGGATAAATAACAAAGTAGATTTTCTTATTAACCTAGCAAGATGTAAAAAACTGATTAAGCTGAAAACAATCGTGTATCTCAAATACATGATGGAAAAAAGGACCACATCTTTTCTCACACCAGTACAACATTCACTTTCAAATACTTGTAGCTTGGAGGTGGTTTTTAGACCAACAGCATTTTTATCGATCCAACAGACTTTCTACTACCCATTGTAGGTACTCTTAATCTTGTTGAAAAATTGTCATGCAGTCATCCAAAGGGAAGTTATTGCAGCTTCAGTGATAATTGCTGCTTGTTAAAATTAAAAAAAAACACAAAACTTTGTAGGCCCACTCCAAGTTCAGGAATTCTGCACATCTGTTTCTGATGACTCCAAAGAGAAGCTGTCAGAGTTTCAGTTACTGAAAAAGCCCTATAAAACACTACAAATAGGGTTTTTTCAGTTTAAGTAAATATTTCTGCAGTTAAAAAGTATAGCAATTGTTCTTTAGCTTTAATCACTCCATTCTCTCTTCTACCAGCACTGGAGCTCTAACTTAAAAGCTAGAGCAAAATGATATTAGCCTCCAGCTTCTTGGCACTCTAAACAAAGTATGAAAAATGCCTCTTCCCATCTCTCTCATCTTTTTGCCCATGTTGTAAATATTTATAGATAATTGCACTCTATCAAGCTTATAAAAAAAGGATCTACAAAACCCAGTGCAGGCCACCAAAGGTCTGATTTTCCTTGATGCCTGAAACTGCAATATGGCTTTTGCATGCCATTAGTCAAAATCTGTGATTGAGCTGTATACACCTTGATGAAGCTGAACATCCTGACAATTATATTTCAACATCTTCAGACCTAACAACTTGAAAGCTGCACATTAAATTTCCTGAAGACCAACTGAATCTTTGCAGTGTAAGTTCATCTGGGAAGGCACTGAATTCAGTCATCATATATCATAAAATATGATGATCTTTAGACATCCTTATTTAGTTCATCAGCAGCATCAATCACTGAGCATTTCCATAATGATTGTACAAAGACCCAGGCCCTTATTTCAGTCAGCCACTAGCCCAGTCATGTCTCTTTGTCATTGGTTCTAGCAGCACACAATCATGCTAAGGAGTGTGGCAATGAACACTCTTTTGGTGATTTCTGCATAATCAAACTATCAAAAGTGCATTCCTAGAAGTGACAAAGAATAAATACGTAAAACATAATATTGAAATAATATGTAATATATAATATAACAAAAAGGGTTTGCTACTGTGAGATAGAAAAAAAAGATTAAGCAAATCAGTAATACTGATTATTACACATACAGAAACTTTTATTTATTTATTTAATTTTCTATCCTGCCTTTATTATTTTTATAAATAAGTCAAGGTGGGGGACATACCTATTACTCCTTCCTCCTCCTATTTTCCCCATAGTAATATACTATCACAATTCTATAGTTTGGAAATTTGGATTGTACAGGCACACATTTTGTTTAGGATCTGAGATTCTGATTTTTGAAAACATCATAGTAGTTGTACTGATTGTCAACACTGTGTGACCAACAAGTCTCACTTTCTTATCTATTAATTCAGCTAATGCCTTTTTGTGGGTGGGTTGGTCTTCGAGTCAGCGTTGACTCCTGGTGACTGCCTGGACAGGTCCCTAAAGTTTTCTTGGCAAGATTTTGGAAGTAGTTTGCCATTGCCTGTTTCCTAGAGTTGAGAGGGTGTGAGTGGCCAAGGTCACCCAGCTGGCTTTGTGCCTAAGGTGGGACAAAAACTCACAGTCTCCTGGTTTCTAGCCTGGTGCCTTAACCACTACACCAAACTGGCTCTCACAGCTAATGCCTAGGAATAGCAAATTAAAGATAAGTATCAAAACATTTTTTCTAATAAATACTTGCAAAATGTGGAGCCACTCATTTAAATGATTCCCCTCCCAATATTTTAATATTTAAGAGCAAGCAAATTTTTGTTTGTTTGTTTGTTTTGATGAATAAGATGGTGATCACAATTGCTTGTATACATGTCTTCTTTCCATTTTTAAAGTTCTTTTTAAATGAAATTTTGTACACAAAGGGTGGTCTAAAACTGAACATTTACCACTTGAATTATGTTATGTACCCCACATTATAATGATAGCTCTTAGTACCAGCTTGCTGTTCAGAAATCTTCTTCAATAGTGTTAGAAGATGAGTATGGATAGGAAGGAACACACACACATACACACACACACACAGAGCTAACAAGTAAACACAGTGCTGTTTACTACTAGATAAGCTTAATGCAAAATGTATTTACAAGAATTCTAGTGATAGGTTTGTTTGTGTGTGTGTGTAGAAACACACACCAAGCATATGTAAGGTATACTCACAAAATTATAACTAAATGATTCAAATTCTGCCTTTACCTTATAATATAAAACATTTAGCTGCTAGTTTCTTCTTTCCTCCTACACATACTAATCTACAGGTTTAGGAATGCTAACAACTTCTGATTGACTGACTTAAACTATATCAAAGTTTGCTATTCTCATTCCTTCTGAACTCACTCTTGCCCAGTTCTCAAGCACCTGAACCACCTGGGGTTTGCTTTGCTACCATCCACGAACCAGAACTGAATTTTCCTTCCTGTTGACTCTTTGCAGAGTTTCTTCAGAGGTGGAACATTAACATGTCTTTCATTGGGGGTCTTACTGAACAGGTATATTTCATATGAAACAGGCAGTATACCAAGTCATACAGGTCTTTAAAGGTAGAATCAGCACCTTCAACTTTACTTGGAAGCTAACCTGCATTCAACAGTTCCTACAGTAAGGGTGTTGTGTGTGCAAATCAAGATGAGCCCTTAACTAGCTGAGTCATTACATTTTGCTGCAGCTTCCAAATGGTTCTAAACAGCAGACCCACCTGGATGAATTTTAATGGTCCAGAGAAAGGGTGACAAGGGCATGAGTGACCATCAACAAATATTGCACTAATGTTTTTTGTTCCCCACCTCCCCACTTCAATGAATATGTTTTAAAATTGTATAATATATTTTATTATATTTCAATCATTTTATTCTAAAATGCTTCAAAGTGCAATGGTATGGGAAGCAGTATAGAAATATGTTCAATAATATATTCTTTTGTTTATTGGATTAATAATTTTGGATGCAATATAACAAAAAGAACAGCAGTAAGAAAATTATTTGATCATATTAGCAGAGTGCCTTTTTTAATATTTGTCAAGTATGCTGAGATAATGCAAGGTTTTAATTGTTTAGCCTACCTCATGAAAGATACCCTATTACATTAATTGTAGGAGAATTGTATGTATCACTGAACAAAACTTTTGGTTCAGAATTGATTTACATATTAAACAATAACACCAAAAACATAGAACAATGATCTTACAAGTGATTCACATTTTTTGACCACATAAATCAGCCTTTTTTTATTTCTGAATTACTTGGAAGAGCCACCATTTGCAATTTAAATTGCTCTGAGGATATTAAGGATATTATATTAAGTAGTTCACATGACCTAGTTAGTAAATTCTGAAATGTGCTGTCACCTGGGGGTTCCATCGTCCATGAGAAACTCCCTCTCTACATATTGAAAAGCTTCAGCTCATTTTCATGTAACAATCATCTTAACTGAAACCATATGAGGATCACAACAAATAACAGCAAAGCACTGAGAATTTAGGATCCACAATCTTATCTGTCAGAAGGAACACTGCTTCCTTCTTCTTGTATGTTTGACTCAGTCTGATTGTACATATGTTGCAGTCCAGACAGTCACACCCTAAAAGAGTGTCATGTAGCATAGCAACAGTTAAATAATTACAAGTCCTGGTATTGATGTAGGCTATTGTTCACAATTAGCTAAAGGGTGACTCCTCTGCCACAGAGATAAAGCAAGCTTGTCACACCTTTTTAATCTGATAGGGAAAGTTATATTTAAAAACTACTATTTAGCTCTCTTTATATTTGTGAAATCGGTTAAAAGACAAAGGCAGCAGTCATTAAAAATTAAAAGAAGGAAGTGGGGTAAACAAAGTAAAGCATGAACAGCACACAAATAAACCAATGAAATAAGCTCCAACCCGTGATATTACGTGATATCCTCTGATAATATGTGTCCTAACTCAGCAGCAAAAGTTATCACTGGTTCAGGATTCACCCAGAACATACAACCATATCCAATTACGTGCATATGCTGGGTACCATGGACAAATCCAACTTTCCAGTGGGTTTTTGTTTTCATGACAGAACATTGGCACTTTCTTGCTACATTTTTAAAGCTAAAACAAAATGATGTATGAGATCCACAATGCCATTTTCCAATATATTTTTGTCCTTCTAAAAGTAGTTAAGAACTGGAATCTCAAGGAAAGCTTTATTTTTCTGTATTTGTCCATTTTATTTATTTATTTATCAAATTTGTCACCGCTCATCTCCTCACACCAGAGGGATTCTGGGCAGTTTACAACAAAGTAATCAATAAAACAATAAACATACAATATAATTTCAATATATAAAAATACAATATATAAAAATGCAATTACAAGTAGACTATAAATATAAATAAAATCCAAATGGCAGATGATCTAACTCAGTCCTTGTGTGCGACAAGCACTCTAGGGCACTAGCCATCCCACCCCAATCTTCAGATTCCTCTGGAAGGCCAGAAGTGATGGGGCTAACCTCACCTCTGGGGATAGGATGTTCCAGAGGGTGGGAGCTACTGCAGAAAAGGCCCGCCTCCTGGACCCCGCCAAATGGGATTCTCTTACCGACAGGATCCGCAACATGACCTCTCTGCATGATCAAGTAGGATGGGTTGATGTAAAAGGGAAGAGGCAGTCCCTCAGGTAGCCTGGCCCCATGCCATGTAGAGCTTTAAAGGTGGTAACCAACACCTTGAATTGGACCCGGAAGCAAACTGGTACCCAATGCAGCTCGCATACTAGGTGTTATATGAGCCCTTCTAGGGGCACCTGCAGGGCTGCATTCTGGACCAGCTGTAGCTTCCAGATACTCTTCAAGGGTAGCCCCATGTAGAGCACATTGCAATAGTCTATATGGGAGATAACAAAGGCATGAGTGACCGTTCGAAGAGCCTCCCAATCCAGGAAAGGGCGTAACTGGTGCACAACACGAAGCTACACAAAGGCCCTCCTGGCCATGGCTGGACTTATTGGCCACTCCAATTGTGAATTACTCTGAGTGGTGTTCTGGATTCATCAGTACCACCTTGAGACAGGGAGAAAGATGCTAGAACTCACACAGAAGATTAGTGCCCCAGAAAGCAGATGACAACATGCTGGAAAATTTCTGACTGAGAATTTCTGAGCAAGAGACATATAGTAACTGTAAGATAAAACTAAAGGCTCAGAAAGCAAAACCTCTTAAGGAGGTTGAACCAGGGGAAAAAAGGAAGGGAAGGATATCTGTGATAGAACATATGTAACAGAACATATATTTGGGCTAAAGCTTACCCAAAATGTCAAAAGTCACAAGCTATCTAGCTCAGTTCCCAGCAAAAAATGGGAAAATCAATGACCAGGAAGCAGAAAGCTCTTGGACACTGGCAGTGGAGAACTTTAGTAAAGCTACACCTGTCAGAAATGCTTGTAGAATGGGTCTGAAGGCCATCACTAGTGTGTTTGGGGTAACTAAAAGTCCCATTGGCCCAAGTGCAGTTTTCAAGTCAGAAGCAGAAAGTTGCTGTCAGCACTTTGAAAATTTGCCCTACAAAGTAATTATTGGTACTGACCTGCTAATATGTGGGCAACTGGGAGCTAAACAGGCTACACTGCAAATCCAGCAGAGAGAAAATGTAGTGGAATTCACAACTACACCTCAAGCTAAAAAATTATAGAAACTGGTAAAGAGGGGAGCAGAAGTCCTATCAGCAACTGTTATCTTCCCATCCTAGGCAGCAGCCACATAAAAAGAAAGTTGTTGGGTGAGTTGATCAAACAAGAGACAAGCAATTTGGTATCGCTTCCCTGACTGTGTTCTAAAGTCATGGAAGCAATACCAAGTTGCTGACTTTTATCTAGATGTGGAGCTGATCCACAGATATCAATGAAGGCTTGGAGAAAACTATAAGAAAAAGGATCTGCCTGAACGAAGTGCATGCGGGACAGGAAGAAGTAGGAGCATTTGCAGCTATGGGCTTCAAAATGATGGGTGCAATTGAAGCCCTGCACCTATTTACATGCATGCAATGTGTGCAACACACATTAAAATTGAAAATACTAATGTAATTAAAAATTGAATTAGAGCTGTTATTCAAATTCTTTATTACTTTGATTGTGTATTGTACTTTTATTATATAAATTTTGGTTGGCTTCAGGTAGTAGACAAATTTCATAAATAAATAAACAAAATGAGGGGGCTTAGATCACCTGTTTGTGCACACTATTTTGAAGACAGTGACCATTGCTGTGGACATTTCTGCTCAGAGGGAGGCATCACAAAAGAGAGTGGAAATGCTACCCCATACACAAATGCTGTTACATTTGGAATACATTTGTGGTACCATTGTGCCAGATATATCCTGTGGAAGCAGGAAGAGGAAGAGAGTGGGGAGAAGAATAAGCATTTGAAAGATAGTAAATGGCAGTGAAGTGAAAATTACATAATGTCAGTGGCAGTGAGGTTGATGGTCTTTCATAAAGTGTTTGGGGACTGAGCTGTGCCCAAACTAGAATCAACAGTAATTGCACAGATTTGTTGAAAATAGAAGCCATATGCTTATTCTTTCCTCTGTAAATTCTGGGATTACTTACCCATGTCAGAAAATCACAGTACTTCATGTTTCCTTATCATCTGTCAGAAACAGCCAGGGAAATGCAAGACACCATGATGAGTTGACATAGGTGAATATCATAAGAAATTACACAGTCTGTGGCTCCATTTGGTCTAGTTAGGGCCTCAGTCTGCTCCCCTTAAAGATATTTCAGCAATTCTACAATCATTATCTGAGACAAAGAGCTTCAAACAACACAAAACCATTCTCTTAACACTTGCACATCTGTTCCTGTGAGTTCTACAGTATTGGCAGTCTGTTTCCTACGTGAGTAACCGAGTTTGCTGAACAAATTAGGAGACAGTCACATAAAAATATAACATATGTTCAATGGGTAATCCAGCATCATAATTTAGCATAATACAGAGCAGCATGCAGTACATGTCCTACTGGCAAAACAACCTACAATATTGCACAAGGGCGGCTGCTGCAAAAAAGGATCCCACCAGACTTTCCAAATCACCATTCAGATATCTTGAATCTAGGCATTAGCAGGATATAAAACAGAGCAAAGAGCTTAAGCAGACTCTTAGCATAAGGGAGATTAATGTTCCAAATTTTAAATGTAACTCTTCAGGGAGTTTCCAGATTCTTTGCAAATGTGCAATATATATAAAATAACATTCCAAAAACTCAAATGTATTTGGATATACATAAGAAAGACTGTGAATGTATAGTTTAGTTGGGAGCAGCATGTCATACAGGGGATCTTCTTTTCTATGGAAAACATTAACCATTTTCCAGAAGTAGAAAACTTTGCCCTCTTTTCTCTCTGAAGTCAACATTCCAAGTTTGGTAAGGAGAAAAAGCAGCCATGCTATGCTTGAGAATATGGAAAATCCAAATATCCCTTTTTTTTCCTGACACTCACCCACTAGCACTTGAAGCCAGCATAATTAATTCCTCTCCCATAAATATTTCTTCCAGTAATGAGAAGAGGATATGGAAGTGCACAAAGGTAAGAACTAAAAGGAAAGAAGTTAAAGAAGTTAACCCACATAGATCTTCCATTCTGCTAATGAAATAGAGTTAATTAATCTATTGATTCTCCTTAAGCCATATGATTGCTGAACAAGAAAAATAGGTTCATATAGGACTCCAGATACTCCAGATTCTTGGTTCAGGTGGTGTAAATGTACAAAACTTTAAGATACCCAACAAAGACAAAATAATGACATGATTTACCATGTCAGATAATGAAATATCAGTTGTCCTGAATAAATAAACAGAGCCTTTCCTGCATCCTTTCCCAACTTGCTGCTCTCCAGATGTGTGGTGATATACCACCTCCAGTCAACAAAGCTATGGGGTTGTTTCATGAAAGGAACTGAGATCCAAGAGTGGTAGAAGAGAAAATCAGCAAATGATTCTTGCTTCCATATTCAGCATCTCCTTCACCTTCCACTTTCTGCTCTCGTACTGTACTCCTGTACCTCACTTAGCAACCACAGATGGGATCATAAAATGCTTCAGACCATTCTCCTTGGTGATTGATAGTGTTATCTGTTCTTAAATTGCATATTTGTCTAATTAGCACTAGTGAGGTAAAGCTATTTCATTGAAAGGGTTTGGACTGGAGAGCTGGAATGGGATATCTTAAAGTCTATGCCAGCAGCAATACAATTCAAATACAATAATAATCTAAAATGGGTTCTGGAAATAAGTGACTGAATTAAAATGACCCTGTTGTTACAATTTTGGGCTTCTGAAGAATGGTGGAGAATCTAGCATTACTGTCTTAAACATCAAATAAGATACAATCAATCAGTCAAACTTTATTACAGGTCACAGACCCAGACTTCATAAAAGAAAATACAGTATGTGATGGAAAGTACAGTGTAACATGCATAATAAGAAGACCTGGAATTGTGTTTAGTCAACAACACACAAATTCTATAGGCTACAAATGCAAACATTGCAACATCAAGAGTTATCTTGGGATTGTTACCTGCCAAAAGAAACTGCGCATTTTGTTGACTGACTTAATAAATGTTAGTAAATCATTGTGTAAATTGTGTAAATCTCAGTAAAAATTACAGTAAAGCAGGATGTGATCCCATGATCCAATGCTCCAATCTTTACAAAGTCTTTCAGCATAGGATTTTGTGGTATTTACCCTCCAACATTGCTGATGTTAAGATCTACAATAGTGTAAGGACCCTCCAAAATGTATTATTTGTAAACTGGACCAGATGCTGGTTTAAAATACAATGTGTTGTGTCCCAATTGAACTCGAAGTGGCATTTTGGTATATTCTGTTAGTAATTCTATATCAAGAATCCTGATCTTGTTCCAGTGCAGCAGCGTCTCACTTGAGAACCCCAATTTATGTAATGCGTCATTTATTTGGAGTTTTTCAAGAGGAATAATATTTATCTGACAGGATAAGATGTACCAGACCTTGAGGCTAAACATGAACTTTTAGCCAATATCCGAATACATGAAGCCATCTCCTTGCTTTGATTTTTAAAAACCCTGCCTCCAAACAGAGAGCAGCGTTAGGCACAGATTTTACTACCTGGAATAACTTTCTTAGGAAGCCAATTTGAACTCTAATTTCTCATATACCTGGACTAAGTTCAGTTCAATTTTATTACAGTCACTGACCAGTACAAAATACAATTCTATAAAGATATATACATTAGCCTCAGCCTTAAAATATGAGCCATCTGATTTAAAATAATTTTAAATTTGAATTTACAAGTTCCAGTTAAATGTTAAAATACGTTTAGATCACAATGTAAATAAGCCCCTTAATCAAATTTAAAAACTATCTTATTAATTTGCATTATCATGACTAATATTCTATCAAATATAAGTGTCTATAAAAATATGATATGCTAGTCTCTATTAACTTATTACATTCAGTGGAGTCCTTTAAGGTGCTTCTGCATCTAGAAAACGACCATCTTCCTTTATGTCTACGTTTGAAGACATCTACTAGTCAGATGCGGCCAGAGACATATTTTACCCCTGTCATTGTTCCACCAGGACAAGTAAGTTGTCGTGCCAAATGGACCTTACAACTTGATCTAAGGGTGAGGAAGACATTGACAGAGGATCATTTACAAACAATTCAATTGTCATTTATGTCTCCCAATACCTCATGAGACCCATTGATTTTGTATAAAAATTTAATACAAAAATTACAACCAATATTAACTTGCGTTACTAACCCTGACATCAAAAGGGTTGTGACTTTTTCTAAGACATGGTTTGACAAAGAATGTGTTGAAGCTAAGAAAGCCCTTACTGCAGCTTATCACCTATATAAATCTGAGACAAAGTCTAATAACAATGCAAATACAAAGTCTCTTGAACACCTTCTTGCTATCAAAAAACAGTATAAGAGACTGGTGGCTGATAAGAAGAAGCAGGACATGAAAACCATGTGGAAACGTCTTATTGAAGCTGCCAAAGTGAAGAATGCCTCCCTTTTTTGGCAACTATTATCCAACCAGACAGCTAGATCATCTACTATTCTAGACTGTCACATTTCACCAGAGGTGTGGGAATATCATTTCCAGAAAATGTATAAGGATCCTAATAATGCGATGTTGACACAAATGAATGAAGGTCTAACCGAGTGGCCTCCAGTCTCGGTCCAGATTTCCAGACTGAAATCAAATTTCTTATTGGACAACTTGGAAAAGGGAAGGCTTCGGAAATGGATTTTATTTCAGCAGAAGTATTAAAGAATAATGTTGAATGGTGGTCTTCAATTTTAGCATCACTTTTTACTTATATTGATAATTTGGGGAGAATCCCAGAGGATTGGGGCCTGTCTATTATAGTCCCGATTTTTAAAAAATGGAAGACAAATGATCCTGCCAATTACTGGCCTATTAGTCTACTGAATATAATTAGCAAGCTTTACACTAGACATTTGCAAGGAAAACTCAAAGGCTGGCTGGACCAGAGAAATCTTATAGTGGACGAGCAGGCTGGCTTTAGAGAGGGCAGAGGAACTATTGAACAATGCCTGATTCTTCAACATTTGATTGAAAAATATTGTACCAACAAGATAACATCATTGTATGCTGCTTATATAGACTTAAAGACAGCTTTTGATTCTATATCTAGGCCTAAGCTGTGGGAGAAGTTGGAAGCTGCCTCAACAGATAGCAGGTTTCTCTATCTAATACGTGACCTACACTCTGATATGGCCTTGAGGGTCAGATGCAATAGATCTGGGTCACTTTCCAAGCTGATTAAAGTACAAAAGGGGGTAAAACAGGGCTGCATTTTGGCTCCCCTACTTTTTAACTGTTACATTAATGATATGGTAAGATGCCTAAGTCACCTGGACTTTCACCCTCCTAAATTAGGGGACCGAAGTATTGCCCTGCTGCTTTATGCAGACGATGCGGTCATACTTTCTAGGACTCCTATAGGTTTCAAGAGAGCTTTGACATCCTTGGCCCAATATTGTATCAATAATCAGTTAGAAATAAATTATCAGAAAACAAAGATAATGACCTTCGCTAAAAGGCCGAAATTTCGCTCCTGGAATATAAATGGGCACAGAATAGAGCAAGTGTCTAGCTTCAAATATCTAGGGGTAGTTGTGCATGCCACCGGATCTAGGAAACCTCACTTTGATTACGCAGCTGATTCCAGACAAAAATCAGCCAATGCCATTCTGAAGTTTTTCTGGAGTAAAGGAGGACACTATATTCCAGCAGCTCTTCCAGGCAAAGACATTAGCCCAGCTCCCTTACGGGTCCTGTGTTGGTGCTCCGACTTCAAGCATTACACCTCTGGAAAGAATGCAGTCAAAATTTATTAGAGCAGTACTCCAAATGCCCAAATGTGTGTCAAACGCTCATCTTCGATTGGAAGTTGGCATGATAAAAGTTGAGGCAACAGTGTGTCTAGCTTCCTTGAACCTTTGGCTAAAACTCAAGCATTATCCCCAAGGTTTAGCACCACTCATTGTTCAAGATTACTTCCAATCTTCTTGGTTAAAGGATATTGAATTTAGTCTCGCAAAGCTAGGATTTTCCACAGATTTAATTCTCAGGATGGATTAGGAACAGGCAAATTGACCCTGAAGCAAAGGATAAAGGACAGAGAGAGACAAACGAACTTACAGAAGGCTCCTCATTTCCTATCTTCAGAGCATAATAAATATATTGTCAATACTGCTAACTACCTTTCTCAACTCGAAATTCCTAGCCAGTGGAAAGCTTTCTTCCTAGCTCAAAGCCATGTACTCCCTTCTGCAGTCTTCGAAGGAAGATACAAAAAAATCCCAATAGCTGCAAGGCGGTGCCCTTGTAACAATGGAGAGATAGAAACCACAGACCACATGCTTCTCCGTTGTCCTTTTTATAAAGAGCTCAGGAGTAAATTAATATACCTTTGATCAATAAATACCCTAGGTGGAAAGATATAGATTATATGCAAATGTTATTATAGACGAACATCCAACGGTCACAGCGCCAGTAGCCAGATTCTGCACAGCTGCTATGAAGATTCATCAGATTATGATAGGAAAAATGTAGTAATGTACCCCTTGTAATAACTTTGTGGTCTATATATCACATTTTATATATGATAGTTTACTCTTTTTATTACTCTTTTTAATATTTTACATATCATATTTTTATAGACACTTACATTTGATAGAATATTAGTCATGATAATGCAAATTAATAAGATTGTTTTTAAATTTGATTAAGGGGCTTATTTACATTGTGATCTAAACGTATTTTAACATTTAATTGGAACTTGTAAATTCAAATTTAAAATTATTTTAAATCAGATGGCTCATATTTTAAGGCTAAGGCTAATGTGTATATCTTTATAGAATTGTATCTTGTACTGGTCAGTGACCGTAATAAAATTGAACTGAACCTGGACTTAACTGCACTCCATATATGAGTATGTTTGCGTCTTGGCTTCAAAAAGCTTC
Organism: Candoia aspera; assembly: GCF_035149785.1. Taxonomy (NCBI): domain Eukaryota; kingdom Metazoa; phylum Chordata; class Lepidosauria; order Squamata; family Candoiidae; genus Candoia; species Candoia aspera. The sequence continues at coordinate 35,899,563 of NC_086160.1, forward strand.
AAAGCAACTGGTATGTACTGGGCTCCTCCAGAGAAAAAGAAAGAGAGAGTTGCAGCTGAACTCCTCAGAGTATTCAGAGCAACCTGCGAGATATCAATATGCCACTTCCCTGAATAATGTAGCATAAAATCCAGTATTTAAAACAAGTTAGTTGCAGAATTATATTTCTTTCAAGAATCTTGCAGTTTTTTTAAGCCCCTCACAAGCCATATGACTTTTGTTTTCCCTTCAAAAATTAACCAGTGCTCCCATGGATATTTTAAGACCTGCCATTGTCTGTGATAGTATGACAGCATCATCTTCATACATATAGATATAGATCTGTTAGACAGTTTCAAGGGATGAAACTCTTCCTTGCTTAAGGCATCTATCATTGCATTAATGCAATAGTTAAAAAATAGTGGGGCCAAAATACACCCATGTTTAATTCCCTTGCTGGTAGGCACCCTAGCCCTAACCCAGCTATAGTGACATTCACCCTTAAACTGGTGTTCTTATGAAATGCGTATAATAAGACGAATAACCATCTATCAATTGTAGATGCTTTGAGTTTATTCCAAGGAGTAAAAGAGATGGAGTCAAAGGCCTGCCTGAAATTTACAAACAGGGCAAAAAGGTCTGACTTGGGTATATTTTTCAATCAAATGGGGAAGTATCAAGTCTTGATCTAACAGAGAACAACCTGCCGAAAACTCTTCTTGTTCCTTTGCTAGGAGATTATCTTCTTCCACCCTGCCTAAGAATTTCCAATAAAGGTGTCTAGCATAGAACTTATTAATTATACTAAGCGGGCTTGCTGGATGGTAATCAGCTAGATCATCTTTCTTTTCCTTCATTCAGTTAGGAATAATAGTGGCTGTGCCCCATTGTCGAGGAATGTGGCTGTATTGTAGATGTAAGCAAAAAATGAAGCCAACCCTGGAGCCCACCACTCAAAAGTAGGTTCATATCAATTCATTAAATCCAGATCTGGAGCTTTTCTGAGTTTTAATTAATTAGTTTACGTACTTCAGCAGCAGAAAGTGGAAGCCACTCTTCCCCTCAGTCTCAGAATCTTGTAAATCCTCCTTCCATATAAATCTTGAAAACAGTTCTCCAGATTGTTGCTGGGTTATGACACTCCAGGGCAGAGGGATGAGCTTCCAGTCCTCCTGCAACTAAACACCAAAACTTAGCAGAGTCTTCTGCATGTTCAATTTTCATACATCACCTTTCTCTTTCAAGAGGTAACTAAGGTTTTATAACACTTCTTCAAAAGGAGAATCCCTAAATGTAAATGATCTTGGCTATAGTCCCTAAAGGTAGCTACTAGGGTTTTTTTGATACTTTTTTGCACCAATCACTTTAAAGTCCTTTAGAGAATTTAAAAGTCCTCAAAAGAGGGGTATGCAATCTATTATCCTTACTTTTGAACCTGACCAAAATGTGAGTTCCCTCAGTCTATCTCCAGGGGTGGCTCCATTTAAGATGTGAAAATTCACATCTTAAAATTTCTTGTGCCAAACAAAAGCCTGCGAAATTGCATTCCCATCATTAGATTGGTGTTGATCCAATGGTGCTGGTGGATGATTTTCTGGAGAGTAGTTACTGTATGGTATTTTTTTTTAAAAAGTCAGATCATTTGG